>NC_077229.1:61097774-61455274 GCF_027887165.1 Monodelphis domestica
AATAAATAGCCTTCCTGGTCAACAGTATAGTCTTTGGGGCAAAACAAGGTGCTTTCTAATCCTAAGGACTGTATTAGAAGGGTAAACTAGGTTCTATAACTCTAGATCAGTAACTGTCCATGCCCTAGTAATCCAGATGCCCTTCTCATAAAAGAAGAGCCCTTTCCATTTCACCCTTCCAGACCGATTGTCTATTGGATAACCTATTGACCCTATCTTTTTTCTTACTTGTCACCTACTGCTATGAGTTGGGTCCATCGTGGAGTGGGCAGGAGGGATTGAGAAGACTGGTCTGAAGGGTTGCCTCTGCCATAAGACAGAGAAAGTATATATGAAAACTTTTTAAGTCACAGATAACTGTACACATGATGCTTAGAGGAAATAGCTTTCAGTTATTAAGTAGTTTTTATGGAATTTCCTCCAAAAATTGGAAATTAACTACAAAATGACTACATTGGAACATTTTCAATTTTGCCCTTTGATGACAGATGGTTTATGCTCACCTGAATCAGAATCGATGAACAAAGAACGAGCAAACAGTTTTAAAAGCCCTCGCACACAAGACCTGACTGCCAAACTCCGAAAAGCTGTGGAGAAGGGAGATGAAGCAGCATTTTCAGATCTTATTTGGAATAACCCACGCTATCTAATTGGTTCTGGGGACAACCCAACGGTAGTACAGGTGAGCCTGTTTTCATCCTGGGCATCACTGAATAAACCATTAAGACCTTGAATATAAAAGTAAATCCCTTATCACCGATACTAGTAATGAGAACAATGAAATGAAAGGAAATTGTTTTAAGGTTCAGATGACATATAATGTATAGTTTTGTTTCAGGAAGGATGTAGGTACAATGTTATGCACGTGGCCACCAAAGAGAATCAGGCTCGTATCTGCCAGTTAATTTTAGACACTTTGGAAAATCCTGAATTTATGAGGCTTATGTACCCTGATGATGATGATGTCATGCTGCAGGATCGTATTCGATATATTGTTGACCTTTATCTTAACACTCCTGACAAAACGGTGAGTTTGTCCTTTTTTTTTCAGTTATCTATTGAAAAACATTTCGTTTTTCTCAATTGTTCTCAATTGTTAGATATTTATTGTGGGCCTATTCCAATTCCCAGCTGTGAGGATTATGATGAGCAAAATAAGACATAATCTCTGATAACTGACAGTTACAGAGTGAATAAGGGCCACTTGGCAGGGAGGTCTTTTACAGGGAAGAAGGTGGCAAATGTAAGGATCAGTATAGGACTTTGAAAGCAGAGTAAGATTTGGGGATGCAGGGGAAAGGAAGCAATCATTTCATAGGGTGAATAGCATTATATATAAAATATTCTATTTTGTAAGCTGATACCAAAAAATAAAGAATTAATGATATCTCACTCTTGATGAGCATTTAATTTATAACACATGGCAGGCTAAAGTTCACTGTGTTAGAGAGATGTGAGATCAGTTAAAAACATATTTTTGTTAGGAGTTTATTCCGAAGGCAGTGGGGTGAAGTGGATAGCCTCAGAGTTAGGATGATTTAAGTTCAAGTCCTGCCTCAGACACCTACTAGCCATGTGATTCTATGTGCCAAGCAACTCTAAGACTATAAATTGTAGGACTCATGCTAATCTGCAATATAGGTGGTTTCATCATTGGTAATTCTTTATGATAATGACATCATAGGACCAATCAAAATGTACTTTGCTATTTTAGGACATATTACTTTTTTCTTCTTCATAAGACTTAACGAACCCTATGAAAATAGCTTTAAATGTGATAGGAATATTACCTTCCTCCACAAAGCCTCTTATCTTGAACAGTCACTTGTCCTTTGTAATTCCAAAGCTTATTCCCCACAGAGTTTGACTTCATATCAGTTAGCTTCAACATAGGTTTAGTTATTCGGGTTTATATTTGTTTTTGGGTAATATAAAAGAGTTCTACTCTGGAGTTTTCTGGTAAAGTGCTAGATAATCACTATTCTCTCGTTGTATCTCTTAAATGCAGATAGAATTACTAGCAGGAAAAGAGTCTTACATGCCAGAAATCTTTGCAGTTTTAGACCAACAATCCTATCTTTACAATCAACCCTCAATAAACTTTGTTTCCTGAATTCATACAGTACTTTGGTTTATCAGTTAGGTAATTGATATTCATTGAGTAACTACTGTATATAAGTTGCCATGGAAGGCACATATATTTTATGGCATTTTATTATATTTATTCTCACAGCAACTCTGAGGTAATGAAAATATAAGTGGAAATGCTTAAGTGTGTCTTTGCCTTTATTTTAGGGAAATGATACTCCTTTGCATTTTGCTTGCAAATTTGGGAATGCAGATGTGGTCAATGTACTTTCTTCACACCCTGATGTTATAAAAAATCCTAGAAATAAATATTTAAAAACTCCTGAAGATGTAAGTACATCTTTAAATTTAATAGTTGTGATATTATTTATTTGTGGACCTGATCACGAACTGTTTTTGATATGTGAAGCTTATTCTAATTGGTTCAGTAGGGCATATGCTGAGTATTTTCCATGCTTAGCATTTGATGGCCTTGAGGTACCTACGCTCTTTTCATACTGGTTTCTACAATCATTGATTTAGCCCCCCATGTGTTCTGGGTACTAAGAGAAATGAATGAATAGAAACAAAGAGCAGCCTCTTTGTTCTGTAAGTTAGTCAATGAGCATTAAAATTTTTTTTTTATTATTTATTAATTCTCTGGCTTATACACATCATGCAAAACATATTTCCATATTATTCATTTTTATGAGCGAATAGTCTTATAAAACCAAAATGTATACTCACATGAACTAGTAATAAATCATATGTTTTCATCTGCATTTCTATTCCAACAGTTCTTTCTCTGAAGGTAGATGGGTCTCTCAGAATTGTCCTGGATCATTGTATTGCTGTTAGTAGCAAAGTCTGTTACATTTGTTCGTTCCACAATATTGCAGTTACTATGTATAGTGTTCTCCTGCTTCTGTTTATTTCACTCTGCATCAGTCCACATAGATCTTTCTGAAATCGTCCTGTTCATCATTCCTTATAGCACAATAGTATTACATCACCATCACATACCCCAATTTGTTCAGCCATTCTCCAATTGAGGAACATCTCTTTAGTTTCCAATTCTTTGCCATCACACAAAGAACGACTATAAACTATCTAAATGGAGGAGATGGCAAGCAAACAACTGCACAAACAAGATATGTACTAAGTGTATTGTGAGTAATTTATTCTGTATAAATGTGGAGTAGTTTGCTCTACTTTGCCTCTGCTTCACAACTCTATGAAAGAAGAAGCCCCTCCCAGGATGAGTTCATAATTTCTAAGCTTAGCATCATGCTGCTGACTTAAATCCCTCCCTCAGCCACCTCGCACCAGGGATTGATTTCAGGGCTGGAGAATCCAATACCAAACTCCTCCCTATTTTAGAGGGCAGAAACAAGAGTCACACCCTATTTCCCTTTGCATCTGCTCCTCTGCCTAGTTTTAACTCCAGGGACAAGATACCTTCCTGTGGTGACTTCCCTACTCCCCCCCCCCCCTTTTTTTTGTTGCCTCCTTTTGTATGTTGTCTTCCCCTTTAGAACTCTAGAACTGGTCCTCTACGGCAGGGATTCCTATAGTTGCTCCTTTGATGCTTTGCAGTGCAGCAAGCTCTTCTGTGACTTTGATTGTTTGATAAGGAGGCCTAATTTTACTTCAAATGCTTTCACATGTGTTTGCATATCACAGATGAGCTTCCCTTTTCCTTGAAGTTGCACATTGAAACTGTTGAGTAGCTCTGTTACATCTTTCAGAAAGTCGAGGTGCCATTTTCATTCTGCATCATTGAGCTTTGGTACGTCTTTGTTTTTTGAAAGTATAAAAGCTGTAATCTGTGGAAGTAAGTCATAGAAATGTCTCAACTCCCTCGATTCAGCCAACGGACTTCTATGTGGTACAGAACATCTTCATAGGCAACATTTAGCTCAGACAGAAATTCCTGAAATTGTCTGTGGTTTAGTGCATTAGCTCTAATGAGGTTAACACACGATACCACAATTTTCATAACAGAGCCCCACTTCAGTGATTTACTACATAGCAGTGTTTGTTGGTGGATGAGGCAGTGTATGGCTATTGGATGGGAATAGTTACGTTTGTCCATCTCTTGGTTATTGTGAGCAATTATTCCTTTCTTAGACCCCACCATGCTAGGAGCACCATCAGTTGTCACACTGTCTAGCCCAGTCCAGCTCCAAATCCTTCACAGTTTGCAGTGCAGCAAGCTCTTCTGTGACTTTGAAATTGTCATTCATCCCATGAATAAAAATTAGAAGTTGTGTAGAATCATTAACATCATTGCTCTCATCGAGTGCCAAGGAAAAATAGGAAAGTTTTCTTGGGGAGTTTTTGCAAATGCTGATGCAAATTGTCTTCCATTTCTTCAATCCTTTGTGTAATTTTAGATCCTGAAAGACTAACTGTACAAAATAAGTCTGCTTTTTCTGGACACATCTCTTTGGCAACAGAAAGAAGGCACTCTTTAACAAATTCTCTCTCCACAAACAGTCTGCCAGTGCACGCTATTAGCTTGGCAACTTGAAAACTTGCTTGCAGTGATGAAATATTTAGCTGCTTCTGCTTCACAAAAATATTTTTCTGAGTTGTTGATGTATTTTTCATATTTTATCTTTTCTCACATCTCTGAACAAAAATCATCTTTATATTTATATTTATGTTGAGTTTGATAGTGTCGACGCAAATGGTATTCTTTGAATACAGACACTATATTCTGGCATATCAAACACACAACTCTTTCCTTGTACTGCATGAAAAAGTAATCATAAGTCCACTGTTCTTTGAATATCCTATTCTCTGACACAATTTTTCTCTTTCTTGACGTCATTGTTTCCTAGGGATTCCAAATTGCTATTATTAAAATACCAAATATAGCCCTACAAAAACAATACAACAATAATAATTTTGCCCACACAGAGGCATACAGACTGCACTGCCTATCAATGCAGTCTGATCTGTGTCCATCAATTCAGCCTTCCAAGTCCACATCATTTCAGCCTAACCAGCAGCCATATTGGTAGAACTCCACTTTTACCTCAGTCTCACACTGGTGCGGTGTGAGAACCGGCATGATTACAGAGCCGGTTCCTCCACCACCTTTCCAGTTCACACTACCCTGTGTTAACCACACTGTGATCTGTGAAATCACATAAGAAGCTGATCTAATGGCCACGGCAAGAAAAATGGAACGACACTAGTGTATTTCGTCCTCTTGCGGACCGCATTTATGGATCTGTAATTATAGATTGTAATACGAAATGCCTCACTTCCTCCACATAGTACAGTGGCAACCATACTCTCCTAGATGCACAACATAATGGCCCCTATACCCACATTACTACACACTACAATGGCCCCCATACTCCCCTAGATTATGTTGTGCATCTGGGGGAGTATGGGGGCCATTGTACTACCATGTTTCCCCGAAAATAAGATACTATCTTATGTTAATTTGACCAAAAAAACCCAGGAGGTGTCTTATAAAATACTCAGTGGCAATGGAGGGCTTCTCACAGTAGAAGCCCACCACTGATGTCACAGGCCATCGATGCCTGTATACAGTACTGGAGGTGGTGCTGGGCCTGTGACACTGTATATCGCTGTCTGGGATAGCAGAGGCTGCAGCACTGGCTGTGATGGGCCTGTCATACCTTGCACAGGCCCATCACAGCCACCACTATACTGGACAGCAGTATACACAGTGTGGAATCCCCTCCCCTAGATCGCCACTCACCATGCTGATGGCTTCCATTGTGCAGCCACATAATGCTTTATGCGGCGTCTCGTTCTCTTTGAGTTACTCTCAGAACAAGGCATCATGCTGTTAAGATGAAAATTTAGTTTCTTTGCTAAAAAAAATTCCTTTTGCTTGTCGTTTCTTAAAACATAATAGTGTTTCATGAGAATCACATAATATAATTTACTTGCCATTCCCCAATTGATGGGTAGCCCCTCACTTTCCAAATCTTTGCTAAACTAAAAAGAGCTGCTTTAAATGTTTTTGCACATATAGATACTTCCCCCTCTCCCCCTTTTTTAATCTCTTTTACAAACCTAGTAATGGTATTATTGGGTCAAAGGGTATATAAACTTTGGGCATGGATCTAAATTATTATCCTGAATAATTAAACCAATTCATAACTCCCCCAACAGTGCATTCATGTCCCAGCTTTTCCTTCTACAGGTTTTCTTATTTTCTTTTCTGATATAATAGTCAATCTGATAGGTATGGATGGGGTGGTACCTCAGAGTTGTTTAAATTTGCATTTCTCTAATAGTGATTTAGAATTGTTTTTGCATTAGAGGCATTTACAGAGAGTTTTAATTACTTTGAAAACTGTCAGTTCGTATCCTTTCACCATTTATCAGTGGGGGAATGCCTTTTATTCTTAGGTATTCAACTACTTTATGTATTTGAGAGTCATCTCTAAGACTTAATAAAGAGACTTTTGCAGGGGTATCTGGGTGGCTCAGTGGATTGAGAGCCAGGCCTAGAGACAGGAGGTCCTAGGTTCAAATCTGGCCTCAGACACTTCCCAGCTGTGTGACCCTGGGCAGGTCACTTAACCCCCGTTGCCTAGCTCTTACCACTCTTCTGCCTTGGAGCCAATACACAGTATTGACTCCAAAGATGGAAAGTAAGGGTTTAAAAAAAACAACAAAAACTTTTGGACAATTATGATGAACTGTGTATTACTTTCTGTTCTATTTATCCCTATTTAGTTTCTGACCTCCTCTCCCCCAATTTATCCTCTTTTCTATTAGCCCCATCCTTCCTTCCTCTCCTATTTCCTGTAGGGTAAGATAGATTTCTTCATTGAGCCAATTCTGATGAGAGTAAGGTTCACATGCTGTCCTCTCCATAGTCCTCTCCTCTGTGAACATTCTTTCAAGACCCTTTTATATGCAGTAATTTACCCTGTTCTATTTTTCCCTTTCCCCTCCTCCCAATGTATTCCTCTTTCTCATGCCTTTATTTTAATTTTTTATATCATCCCATTATTATTCAACTTGCATCCTTGCCCTCTTGTCTATGTATACTCCTAACTACCCTAATAATGGCAAAGTCCTTTGTCATTACAAGACTCATTTTCCCATGTAGGGATATACAGTTTAATCTTCTTGAATGTCTTTTGATTTCTCTTTCCTATTTACCTTTTTATGATTCTCTTGAGTCTTCTTATAGTTAAGAGTCAAGTTTTCTATTCAGCTCTGGTCTTTTCATCAGGAATGTTTGAAAGTCTTCTATTTAATTGATTATCCCCTACAGTTTATACAGTTTATCCCCTAAAGGATTATGCTCAGTTTTATTAGGTAAGTGATTCTTGGTTGAAGTCCTAACTCCTTTGCCCTCTAGAACATCATATTCCAGGCTTTCTAATCTGTTAATGTAGAAGCTATGTCCTGTATTATTCTGACTGTGCTCCATGAAATTTGATTGTTGTTGGGTTGTGCGTTTTTTGTTTGGTTGTTGTTGTTGTTGTTGTTTTGTTTGTTTTGGCTGCTTGCGATATTTTTGCTTTGATCTTGGAGTTTTGGGATTTGGCTGTAATTCCTGGGAGTTATCCTTTAGATAACTTTTAGATGCTTGGTGAATTTTTTCAATTTCTATTTTGTCCTCTGGTTCTAAAATATCAGACAGATTTTCTTTGATGGTATCTGAGCTCTTTTTTGATCATAGCTTTCAGGTAGTCCAATAATTCTTTTTTTTTTTTTATTTTAAACCCTTACCTTCTGTCTTGGAATCAATACTGTGTATTGGTTCCAAGGCAGAAGAGTGGTAAGGGCTAGGCAATGGGGGTCAAGTGACTTGCCCAGGGTCACACAGCTAGGAAGTGGCTGAGGCCAGATTTGAACCTAGGACCTCCCGTCTCTAGGCCTGACTTTCAATCCACTGAACCACCCAGCTTCCCCCAGTCCAATAATTCTTAAATAATCTCTCCTGCATTTATTTTCCAGGTCAGTTATTTTTTCTATGAGATATTTCATATTTTCTTCTTCTACTCACTCAATTCTCATTTTTAAGGCATGATTTTCTTCAGTGAGCTTTTGTATCTCCTTGTCCATTTGACCAATTCTACTATGTAAAGATTATTTTCCTCAGTGAATTTTTGTACCTCTTTTTCCAAAGGGCCAATTCTGTTTTTCAAGAAGTCTTTCTTCAGTGTATTTTTGTATATCTTTTTCCATCTGACCATTTCTGCTTTTTATGAATTTTTTCTGTTTAGATTTTTTTTGTGCCTCTTTTAACCATTGACCTATTCTGTTTGGTTTTTTAGGTATTAATTTCTTCAGTGTTTTTGTGCTCCTTTACCAAGCTATTTACTCTTTTTTCATTATTTTCCTATATCACTGTCATTCTTTTTCTGTTTTTTTCCTAGCTCTCTGGTTTTTGAAATTTTTATAACTCTACCTTTAATTCTTTTTGGGCTTGGGAGCAATTAATATTTTTCTTGGAGGCTTGGATGCAGCAGTATTAGCATTGTGTGTGTACACATGCGTGCTTGTGTGTGTCTGTAAGGGTTGGGGACAGCCATCAAGGAGAAGATGTGATCAGCAGTGTCAGAATTTGCAGAGAGGTCAAGAAGGATGAGATTTGAGAAAAGATCATTGGGTTTGGCAAATAAGAAGTTGTAACTTTGAAGAAAGTTATTTCAGTGGCATGATGAGGTGGGAAGCCAGCATGTAAGGGGTTAAGAATGGTGTGAGAGGGGAGAAAGTGGAGGCTCCTATTGTAGATGGCCCTTTCAAGGAGTTTAGCTACAAAGAGCAGAAGAAATGTAGGATGATAGCAGGGATGGGGGGATCAAGTGAGGCTTTTTTGAGGATGGAAGAGACACAAGCATGTTTGAAGCAGCAGGGAATATGTCAGGGAGCAGGGAGAATATTCTACATATGTCCTTTTGTTGTCAGGAGAGGAAAACTTCATATGCTGGTTTCACTCGCTTTGACAAACCTATGTGTGAATAGGCTATGATCATTATTATTGGAGAGACTATCAATGATATCAGAAGTATCCAGTGGAATATTTTATTCAGTCTGTTTTTAGACTTTATTATGATTACTCTCTGTTATATATACTCTGATGGCCAGACTGGATTCCTTGCTGGTCCTTCATGTATCCTTCCTCCAAGGTTTTTCCAGTCTGTCTTTGATTCACCTTTATCTTACCTCTACCTTTTAGAATCCCTGATTAATTTCTGAGTTCAGGTTGAGCACCACTTCCCACACAAGCTTAGTTTTCTACCCAGTGTGCTACCTAGCTTCCTCAGGAAGATCTAAGTTAAAATCCTGCCTCAGACACATCCTAGCTGTTGTAACAATTAAAATAGTGGAAGACATAAATTGTTGCAGATAAAAGAGTGGATGAGTAAATTGCGACCACAGAAAATATGGTTTCAAGACAGTGTCTTGTTTTAAATCAAATATAAGGTGGTCGCCAGGGAATTATTCCCAATTATGAAATATACCCAAGTCAACTGGGTTTTATAGAGATTTTAATTAATACAAATGAGGAATTAAAGAAAGAGAGAAAAAAGGAAATAATGAGAAAAGGATAGGCCGGCCCTGGCCAACCCAGGCCTAAGCCCTAAGAGAAAGATCAGTCAGTCCTTAATCACTCACCACAAGATCTGTCCAAGCAAGATTCTAGTGTTCAGAGACACCAGGCCAGCTCCATCTCTGCTGACTCCATCAGCTCAATCCTGAATCTGAAACTGAATGTGAATGTCTCTCCAGCTCTATCTGAGCTCCTTTTTAAAGGGAATTTTCTCCTATGTCACCTCCCCTAAGTTCTTACATCTATCAATCACAGTAGATGTTTTTCAAAGGACAGCCCATTCTGAATTCACACCTAAGAAGTCCAAACTTTTGAGTAATTCACGCCTGAGTAAGTTCTCATCTCTTTGCCTTTTGCAAGTTCACAAGTTGCCTGACCTTTATAGGTACTTAGCACCCTTTTGTATTAGTTCTAAAAATAGGCACAGCTTAAGAACTTTTTGCCTTATTATAAGTATGGGTTTAAGTACTTTTCATTATTCAGCAAAGAGTTTACAACTTTATCTTCCCTTAAAGTATGCTTAAGTAGGGGTGGAGTAGAGTTCCCACATTCCTGGTCAAGTACCTTCACTGCCGAAATGGGGAATGGTCTTAACCAAAACCTTCAGAAGTAGAGTCTGAGAATTTTTAAGGTTCACACTGTATGACCTTCGACAAGTCACTTCACTATTGTCTGTCTCAATTTCTTCCTTTGTAAAGTGGGGGTAAATAATAAATAGCATTTGGCTCCCAATGTTGTTGTGTGAATCAAATGATATATAATATTATAAAGTTCTTTTCAGACCATAAAACACTTTATAAATGCTAGTAACAATGACAGATGTAGAAGCAAGGGAGGTGGTATGGAGGGAAATTATTTAAAGTTGGAGAAAAAGAAATGGGACTTAATCTGAAGCATTAATTAACATAGTTTATTGAGGGGAAATAATGTTTGAAAATCCTGAAATCAATTTCCTAATGTCTGTTAACAAAATATGTTGCCAGAATTATGGATCTTTAGCAATTTCATGCTCCAAAAAGAAAAAAAATGAAATGAATTTAAGTTTCTGTTTATTTCTCTTTATTTCAACAGGTAATTTGTGAAAGAAGTAAAAACAAATCTGTAGAACTGAAGGAGCGAATTAGAGAATATTTAAAAGGTAGGTAACTTGACCCATGGAGTTGAAATCATTGTGTTTGGGAGAACCGGTATTTATACTCCTGCATTGAAGCAGGTGAATGTCACAGACAAGAGTCATAGAATTTTAGAATTAAAAGGTACTTTGGAAACCATCTAGCTCACCTTGTTTACTGGGGATAGGAATGAAACCTGCCTTGAGCTAAGTGGCTTCCCTAAAGTCCACCACTCATAGTCCAGTATTGTGACCTATTGCTGGTTCCATACTTGAAACTCTTCCAGCTTGATAGAATTTATGACAGAGTAAGGAGGAGCACATACTGGCATGTGTGGTTGCTGAGGGGCTAGATCCTTGTTCCTGTGGTCACCCCTAAGAGAGTGGAGTTCCTGACTGTCACCTCAGTGGGGAGATGAGTTATCTGCTTGAAGTAGCAGAACTGCTGGGGGGCTCTGGTTGGTATACCCAAGGCCATTTACAGACTAGGACTTGAGCCTAGGGGACCAGGGATTACACTTGACCCTGGATTTTATAAATTGGAGGAACAATATAGGGCTCAGGAAATAATAAACATAAAAAGAATTCTGAAACCTGAGGCAGTGTCCCCCAAACCCTAGAAACCCTGGGGCTCTAACATAAAGCTAATAATTAAGCCTAGTGACCTGACTCTAAACCTTCTCTTCCCTCCCCACCAAATGAATAAACAAAAGAGAAATATCCCAAATATTGATAGCTATTATGTGGACAGGGGAGACCTGGATTCAAAATGAGAGGACAGTGAAGTAAAAACACCTACTTCTAAAACAGCAGAGAAAAATGATAAAGGTCATAAGTTCAAAGAGATTTTGGAATTGCTGTTAGAAAAAAACATTAAAAATCACATGAGAGGTTGAGGAAAAATTAGGAGGGAAAAAAAGCAATGCAAGAAAACCAAGAAAATTTTGAAAGATTCCCCAAATGGAAAAAGAGATCCAGAAATTTAGGGAAGAAAGTAATTCTTGAAGAACTAGAATTGTATAAGGGGAAGCTAACGATTTCCTAAGGCAACAAGAATTAACAAAGTAAAATCAAAAGAATGAAATAATAAAAGAGTTTGAAATGTCATCACAGAAACAACCGACCTGGAAATTAGATCAAGTAGAAATTTTAAGAATTGTCAGACTCCTTAAAAGTTGTGACCAAAAAAAAAGTTTAGATACCATACTCCAAGAAATCAAGGAAAACTACCCAGAAATTCTAAAACTAGAAAATAAAATAGAAATTGAAAGAATTTATCTGTCACCACCCCAAAGAGAGACCCCAAGATGAAAATGTACAGGAACATTATTGATAAGTTCCATAGATCCCAGGTTAATGAGAAAATACAAGCAACAAGAAAAAAAAAACACTTTAAATTGTGGAGCTATAGTCAGATTAATACAAGACTTAACGAGCTTCAGAAACATTAAAAGAATGATGGACATGGAACCTGAAAGAGTATGGGAGAAGAACTATAAAGATTAAAATTTAGGGGAACTGAGGCAGGGTAGAAATTAGTTTCTCTCTGCAAGGAGTATTATATTTTTAGAGGTTTATTGAAGATTAAAATATAAAGAAAATACAAGTAAGAGAGGCACGTGTCTAGGCCCAAAGAGCCTATTCACGACCACTCACATCTTGCCTGCTAGGTGGAGAGTCGCGTCTGCTCCCAAGTGGAAGTAGGAAAAAAGGCAGAGCCTTTTTACAACCAGATTAAATACCCCATCTCGCTCTGGACCCAGGTGAGGTTACAAGGCATTCTGGGGAAGTGGAGCAAGGACTTCTGGGGATTGAAGTCCTGGATTCAAGTCTCCATTTTTACAGAACAAAGGAACTAGGTTTATAACCAAGAATTAACATACCCAGCAAAGCTAAGCATAATTATATAAAGAAAAAATATATTTAATGAGCCAAAGGAGTTTTAAATATCTTGAGGAAAACTCAGAACTCATTAGAAAATTTGATGTATAAGAAACATAGAAGGTAAATATGTAAAACCAATTATAAGCCACCCCAAAGGTTAAACTGTTTACTTCATGTATGGTAAAATGTCTTCTATTACCCTTAAAATGACATAATTTTCTGGGTGCTTTGAAAGAATATATGTATATAAAAGACTTGAGATCGAGTTGAATATAATGGAATCAACAACAACAAAAAAAATAAAATAGAGCAGAAGAGGTAAAATGGAACAATGATTTCATATAAAAGAAGGATAAGTGGAAGAACCATCACAGAGAAGAGAAGGGAGGGCTGTTAGTACTAGAACCCTACTCTCATCACATCTGGGTTAAAGAGGAAGCAACATATACAACTAGAAGTATAAAGGGTTTTCTTAATGGACAGAGAAGCAAGAGGGAAAAGGGCATAGGAGAGAGGAGGAAGTAAGAGTCCCTTCATTGAACGAAAATTCAGGAGGGTAGATTAAAAGGAAAGAAATCAAAGAGATAAGAAAAGGGAGGGATCCCTAGAAGGAAGAACCTGTCAAGAAATAGAGGGGTAACATGAGGGGATAAGGAAGGAACTCTTAGGACAAGAGAAGGGAGAGATTTTTAGTATTGAACTCATATCAAGAAATAGAATTATTGGAGGGATAAGAAAGGGGCCTTTGGAAAGGTGAATAGAATAAGAACTAAGAGTATGGGGGAAGGGACAAGGGAGGGATCTTTTGAAGTATGGGCCAATTTAGAACTAGGAGAACAAGGGAGAGAAGAATAGCAAATTGGAGAGAGAGTGGACCAGGAGAAATTGGATGTCTGAGGAGAGATGTGACTAAAAAAGGGAGAGGAGGAAAAACAGAATGGAGGGAAATAACATAACTAGTAATTATGACTTTCAATGTGAATGGGCTGAATTCACCCTTAAAAAAAAAAAAGTATACCAGAATGGATCAAAAACCCAAAGCCAACAATATGTTATTTACAAGAAATGTATTTTAAAATGAGAGACATATGTAGAGTAAAAATAAAGCACTAAAGCAGAATATACTATGCATCAGCTGATAACAAAGAAAAAAATCATTATCTCTTAAAAAGTTAAGCTAAATTTAGTAAATATGATCAAAAGAGATAAAACAAAGAAGCTATATTATGTTTAAAAGTATTATAGATAATGAATAATTATCAATATTTAGCCTAATGCTCCAAATGTTATATTTTTAAAGGAATTTTTTTTAAACCATTACCTTCCATTTTAGAATCAATGCTATATATTGGTTCCAAGGCAGAAAAGTAGTAAGGGCTAGGCAGTGGGGGTTAAGTGACTTACCCAGAGTCACACTGTTAGGAAATGTCTGAGGTCAGATTAGAACCTAGGACCTCTTGTCTCTAGGCCTGGCTCTTAATCCACAGAGCCACCCAGCTGCCCCCAAAGTAAATTTTTTAAACGAAAAACTAAATGAGTCACAGATAGGAATAGATAATAAAACAATAATAGTAGGAGAGTTCAATTTTCCCCTCTCAGAACTAGATATATTTAAGCAAAAAATAATTAAGAAAAAACTCAAGGTGATGAATAAAATCATTTAAATGTGATATTATCTGAATAGAATTGAATGGCAACACAAATATACCTTTATAGTGGTATGTAGTACCTGTACAAAAATTGACTATATTGTAGGGCCCAAAACATTATAGTTGAATGTAGAAAAGCCAAAATATTAAATGCATCCTTCTCAGACCTTAATGCAATTAAAACTATGCATAATAAAGGACTATGGAAACAAAAATTAAAACTAATTTGGTTATTAACTTAATCTTAAGGAATGGGCTAAAGAACAAATCATAGGAATAATAAGTAATTTCACTAAAGAGAATAATAATTATGAGACAACATACCAAAACCTATGGGATACAACAAAAAGAGTAATTAGGGAATTTATATTTTTGAATGCTTATATTAATAAAATTAAGAATAGATCAATATTGATCCAATCAATAAATCAATAGAATTGGAAATACAATTCTTAAAAAATTAGAAAAAGGGGGGCAGCTGGATAGCTCAGTGGATTGAGAGCTAGCCCTAGAGACGGGAGGTCCTAGGTTTAAATCTGGCTTCAGACACTTGTGTAACAGTTAAAATTTAGGGGAGACTGAGGCAGGTAGAAATTAGTTTCTCTCTGCAAGGAGTATTATTTTTTTAGAGGTTTATTAAAGATTAAGGATTAAAGAAAATACAGGATAAGGAAAACGTGCCTAGGCCAGAGGCCTAGATAAGACCTCACCTACATTATGGAAAGAGCCACGTCTGCTCCAAAACGGAAGTCCAAAAAGAGACCTCAAAAGCCTTTGTAATCAGCTTAAATACCTTCTCGATCTCGCCCACCTCAGAATTCCGTGGGATTACAAAGCATTTTGGGGAAGTGGAGCAAGGGCTTGTGGGGATTGAAGTCCAGAGTTCAAATCTCAATTTTACACACTTCCTAGCTTTGTGACCCTGGGCAAGTCACTTGACCCCCATTGCCTAGCCCTTATCACTCTTCTGCCTTGGAGCCAATACATAGTATTGACTCCAAGATGGAAGGTAAGGGTTTAAAAAAAAAAACACTAGAAAAAGGACAAATTTTAAAATCCCTAACTAAACACCAAATTAGAAATCATAAAAATCAGATGAGATCAATAAAATTGAATATAACCATTGAATTAATAAATAATTAACCATTGAATTAATAAATCTAGGAGTGAGTTTTATGAAAAAATCAACAAAAGAGACAAACATTGGTTATTATGATTAAAAAAAAAAATTAAAGATGAAAAGGGTGAGAGTACCCACCAATGAAGATAAAATTAAAGCAAGTATTAGGGGTTATCTAGCTCAATTATATGCAAACAGATTTAACAATGTAAGTGAAACAGAAGAATACTTATTTTTAAGAGGAGGTAATAGAATTTTTAAGTAAACCTATTTTAGAAAAAGAAATTGAACAGGTCATAAATAAACTTCCTGAAAAAAAGGCATCAGATTTATAAGTTAATTCTACAAACATTTAAGCATCAACTAATTTCATTATTAAATAAAAATTTTAAATAATAGGTAAAGAAGGAGTTTTACCCAAATCCTTTTACCAGAAAATATGGTGTTGATATTTAAACCAAGAAAAACCAAAAGAGAGAAGGAAAATTATCATCCAAGTTTATTCATGAATATGGATGCAGAAATTCTAAATAAAATACTGAGGAGACTACAACAATATATCACAATGATCATGACCAAATAGGAATGCAAAGATGGTTTTACTATGAAGAAACTATAAACATAATTCATTATAGTAATAACAAAAGTAATAAAAACTATATTGTTTCAATAAATGCAGAAAAAGCTTTTGATCTCATTCCTGTTAAAAAACAAACACTGAAAAGCATAGTCATAAATGGATTTTTTTCTTAAAATGTTATGAAATATCAACCTAAAATCATCATCAAATATCTGTAATGGGGAGAAGCTAGAAGCCTTCTCAGTAAGATCAGGAGTGAAATAAAGTTGCCCATTATCACCAATATTATTTTAACATAGTATTACAAATGCTAGAAATAGCAGTAAGAGAAGAAAAAGAAATTTTAAGGAATCAGAATAGGCAAAGGGATAATAAAACTATTCAGACAACATAATGGTACATGTGGAAAATGAAAGATCAATAATTTTAGTAAAGTAGCAGGATATAAAATAAATCCACATAAATCAATCATAAGCATTTTTATACATTACTATCAAGGTCCTTCAAGAAAAGATCTCCATTTAAAATAACCATAGAATAAAATGCCTGAGAATCTACCTGCCAAAACAAACCCAAGAACTACATGAACATAATTATAAAATATTACAATCCTACCTAAACTAATCTACTTATTCAGTGTCATTCCAATTAAATTACCCCCAAAACATTTTATTGAACTAGAAAAAATAAAAAAATTGATTTGGACAAACAAAAGATCAAGAATATCAAAAGAATTAATGGCAGGGAGGAATGTAAAGGAAGGGACTCTCAATACCAGATTTAATAATATATTATAAAGCCAAGTAGTTATCAGAACTATCTGGTATTAACTAAGAAATAGAAAGGTATATCATTGGAACAGAACAGACATATAACAAATAGTAGTAAAAGATTATAGTGACCTTGCAATTGGCAAAAGCATACATCCAGGTTTTGGGGATAAGAAATCAGTATTTGGCAAAAATTATTGAAACAACTGGAAAGTAGTTTGGCAGAAACCAGGTATATATATATATATATATATATATATATATATATATATATAAACCTTTCACTAAGATTAAAATGGATACATGTTCTAGACATAAAAGGAGATATAAGTAATTTAGAAGAACATAGATAGTGTCTGTTAGATTTATGGGTGGAGAGTATTGTGAGAGGTAAAATGTAAAATTTCAAGTACATTAAATTGAAAAGTTTTGTACAAATAAAAATCTTGTCAAGATTAGAAGGAAAGCAGAAAATTGTGGGGAAGGTTTTATAAACAGCCTCTCAGACGTCTTTTATCTAAAATATATAGAGAAGTTGGTCAAATTTATAAGAATTAAGAACCATCTCCCATTTGATAAATGGGCAAAAAATATGAACAGGGGGCAGCTGGGTAGCTCAGTAGATTGAGAGCCAGACCTAGAGAGGGAGGTCTTAGGTTCAAATCTGGCCTCAGACACTTCCCAGCTGTGTGACCCTGGGCAAGTCATTTAACTCCCATTGCCTAGCCCTTACCACTCTTCTTTCTTAGAACCAATACTCAGTGTTGATTCTGAGACAGAATGTAAGGGTCCCTCCAAAAACCAACCAACCAAATAAATAAATAATATATGAACAGACAATTTTGGGGTCAAGAAATCAGAACTATATAGAGGTATATGAAAAAAAAATGCTCTAAATCATTACTATTGCAACCCAAAACATTTCTGAGATATCATCTCATACCCATAATATTGGCCAAAATGACCAAAAGGCAAAATGAAAAAATGTTGGAGGAGATGTAGGAAAATGAGGATAACTAATACATTGTTGATGAAACTGTGAACTTATCCAACCACTTTGGAGAGCAATTTGAAATTACACCCAGAGAGGTATAAAATTGTGCATATCTTCACATTCAGCAATATTATTGCTGGGTTGGCTTCCCAAGGAGATTTTAGGAAAAGGAAAAGAATCAAAGTATTCATAGCAATTGTGATATATGATTATGATAGAATACTACTGTGCCATAAGAAATGGCACAGTGAGCAGGCTAATTTTAAAAACTTGGAAAGAACTACATAGGATAATGAACAGTGAAGTGAGTAAAACTAAGAGAGCATTATACATAGCTACATATTTAATACTTAAGAACAAATTGTGAATGTCACTGAAAAATGAAAAACAATTTATATATACATATCTGTTTCCCAGATAATACTTTATATAATGTCAGGAGGGGAGGGAGGAGAGGCTAAGATGCTTGTAAATAAATTCTATTAATAAAGAAAATAAAACAAAAATTAATTTTTAAAAATAATGTTTCATATTCTAAATGCCTTAGTAGTCACTGAATGACTGTGCCTACCTTTTTCACAGAAAAGCTCCCACTCAGGATTCTGATTGTGACTGTGTCTTAACTTAGACCTGGGAAATAATTGGAATTAATAGTAGTCCTATACAGGAAACACGCAACTCAAAACAAGTCAGTAAAGCAAACAGGCTTTATTGAGAGAATATAAGAAGTGAAAGGAGGTTGGGGAAATTGTTGGAACTTGGTTTACCTGAGCTTCCAGGAAGAGTTGGGGGCCCAGGGGTAACAGCACATACTCTTTCCCCATAGTAGTAAAGTCTGATGGCTTTTTCTAGGATCCTTATCTGGGTCTAGCAGGCCCAGATGTTGGGGAAAGGAAATGAGCAGCTTGGGCCTGAGGACTCATGCTGATTCATGCTAGTTGAGGGAAGGATAGACACAAATAAAAAATAATACTAATACAAAAAGACGAGCAATTCTATTTGTAATTGCTTGTTTTCATTAGGCATGAGACATCATGAAAATGTTTTTAATGAAGTAGTTTTTATCATGGATAAATAAACATTTGTTAGATCATATTCATTGCTTATCATTATACTCAAATATGATAGCTTGAAATAATCCAAAAAGTACTAGAGCATTGTAACCTGACCATTTTAAATGAAAATATACTATTTTTCCTTCAGGTCATTATTATGTTCCACTCCTGAGGGCAGAGGACAATTCCTCTCCTGTAATTGGTGACCTATGGTCTCCAGATCAGGGAGATGGTCGTCCTCACGTATCAACATCTAGATTTGGAAGTAGCCCCAAAGATCCTGTTCTGAGTGTGAGAGCTTTTGCAGGACCATTAAGTCCATCTAAGGTGGGTATTCATGAAACTGTCTTAAACTAAATCTTCTCTCTTGACCTGAGCACCTTCTTACCTTCTGTTTTAGTATCAGTTCTAAAACAGAAGGACAGTAAGAGCTAAGCAACTGGAGGTAAGTGACTTGGCCACAGTCACACAGCTAGGAAGTGTCTGAATTCAGATTTGAACCCAGGACCTTCCATCTCTAGGCCTAGTTCTCTAACCATTGGGCAACCTCTACCCGCTCCCTCTTCATGCCCCCCTCCCCCACACATCATGCATTTTGATAACTGGTTTTCTTATTTTGTATGCAATTGGGGAGGTACTAATCCCATGGAAAGCTCTAAAATTTTGTAGAATGTGAGTGAATAAAAATGATCCCTTCATCTCTTTATTTAAGCAGCTGACCGATGGCAGAATATTAGGCCACCAGAAATATTTAGGAATGAATCATTTGGTGGCTATATATTTCTTTCTTTAAGGTGAAGGGACACTTAGAAAGCTGGACTTGAGTTGTGGAATGACTAGGTTAGAAGAATTATGTAAATTAATCTTGGCCAGAGTAAAGTTAAAAATTCAGAGGGAGCCCCTACCCAAATAGATTAGGATCATAATTTGTAGCTGTTCCTCAGGACAGCAAGTGCCTTTCTTTTTTTCTTTTTTCTTTTTTTTTAAATAACCCTCACCTTCTGTCTTGGAGTCATTACTGTGTATTGGCTCCAAGGCAGAAGAGTGGTAAGGGCTAGGCAATGGGGGTCAAGTGACTTGCCCAGGGTCACACAGCTGGGAAGTGTCTGAGGCCAGATTTGAACCTAGGACCTCCCATCTCTAGGCCTGGCTCTCAATCCACTGAGCTACCCAGCTTCCCCCAACAAGTGCCTTTCTGAGATTATATCTTCTCTCTACTAAGGGGATCCTTGGATCCATGATATTTTTTACCATAAGGAGGTTGGTAAACATTCCTATACCTAACTGAGCTTATACGTTTTCTGTAGAAAATAGTTGTACTTTTAAATTTTCTTGGCCTAATAAATTGTTATCATACTTGAATATTTTTTTTTTAGGCAGAAGATTTTCGAAGACGTTGGAAGACTCCACCTCGAGAGAGAGCTGACTTCTTTCATAATGTCAGGAAATCAGATCCAGAAAGAGGTGTTGAAAGAGTAGGAAGGTATACAAGAGGCTGTGCTGAAATAATTGAATAAGATTGATCAATAATGTCTATTGGCGAGTTATAGCATTTCTTTTCATTTTAACAAAAATTATTATAGTCAGGTTAATATTAATTGATCAATCTGAAGAATTTTGCTTTTTAAACTGTGGTAAAAAATTTTAGGTAATCTTTTCCCTATTTTGTAATTGTAAAATAAAAATTGAAGGTGGGTGTGTGGTCAATTTATATTTAAAGTTTTTATTTTCTTTTTAAATATTAAGTTACAAGTTTTAAATTTTTCATTGGACCTATATTTGTAGTATAGATCTTTTTAAATTCTCTACAATAATTCCCTTTTTTTTGTGCATAGATCATGATTTGAATAGGGTGGGTGTTCTATCTTGAGACAACCCCTCTGTAACTTGGAATATCTCCTCTATGCTTGTTCCTTCTTACTACATGACCAGCTGGCCTCCTTTTTTGTTTAGATTCTTACCTTCTGTAATAGATTCAATACTAAATGTCAGTTCTAAGGCAGAAGAGTGGTAAGGGATATGCAGTGGGAGTTAAGTGATTTGACCAGTGTCAGAGTGTTTTATGACAAGATTTAAAAGGGATTTTAAGTAGGGTTTATCAGTTATGATGAACTGTGACCCATTTGAAAGTATGCTAGGCCAACCACATGTCTAGGAATGTTAAGGTCTCTAAGCCCACCTCTTCTTTTGAATTATCCACAAATGGGAATTGTCAGGGTTGAACTGTTAGGTCAGTCAGAAGGAGGACACAACTCCTTTTATAAGCAAGAGGGTGGAATCTCTCAGGGTCTTCTCAGTTAGAGAAAAATCCATTCTTTGTTAATGGGATTATTTCATGTCCTCACTAATTAACAGTGTTATTCTCTGGAACATGGCTTCATCGTATTCTTTATTTGGTTACAATCTGGATGCTAGATGACTGACAGAACTGCCAATCTGAATCTTTTCAATTCTTTAAATACTATGGCATATCTCTATTCATTGGGCAGAGATTTCATCTTGAGTACTGACTGTCAAATACTCAGTGATGGTCTTTAAAACCGTATTCATTGACTTCTGCTATTATGTCACCATTTCTGGGAGTAAAATTAAGAGACCTTGCTGGACCAGTTCTACACTTTTGTCAGGTTGATGGGGCTCTTTAGGCAAAAGCCAATCTTCAGTTTACCAGTCTTCTGATAGGGAGCCTTTCTGGGCTTAGCTGAGCTGGTCCTTAGCAAACTGCTATCAGGACCATGAATGAAGTCTTCCCAGCTTGGTTCAGACCCTCACTTTACTGGCAGGGCCTTCTAGAACCCAAGCTCTACTCATGACCCTTTTGAGGCATCTGAGGAGCATTCTTAGGAAAGATCATGACAGTATATTTAATTAGGCTCCTCATATTCATGTACATGGATACAAATATTTGAAACTGGTTCATTTCTTCCAAAGTGAAGAATAATAAAGTTTCATCTCCTAGCTTTTAAAAAATTCAGTCCTACTTAAGCACTACATTTTTAGGAACAGGAACAACAGTGGAGTTTGATTATTAAATTGGATTGACAGTCTTATCAAGCAAAAATTCCTAACACATATTTTAGGATATAAAATATAAGAGATATAAGACAAGTAATTTATGATGATATGACAAGTCTTTATTTACTTGTGGATGTGAAAGGTATTCAAGGAAAGGTTAAAATTTTCATTTTCCCAACTTGTAATATTGAATGAAAATCTCATTTTTTGAAAAGGACTACTTGAAAAATGAAAATAGTAGCCAAACATTGCTTTGCATAACTATGGAGGAAGGGTACCATTTTTTGAAGATTTTTACTCTGTAATCTTTTTAACCAAAAATCCTATTCCTTTGATTATTTTGTTCATATGTTTCTTCACTAATTTATGAACTCTCTATATGGAACTTTTTATAAAGTTTGCCTGGTGTTGTTCCTGTACTAGTATTAGATGGAAAGAGGTTTTATAAATGCATAAAGTATAAATACTTGGAGTTGAAGTGAAAAGTTTTTCATGCTTATACAATTGATGCATTTTGTTTTATTTATTACAGGGAGTTAGCCCATGAGCTGGGATATCCATGGGTTGAATACTGGGAATTCTTGGACTGTTTTGTTGATCTATCTTCCCAGGAGGGCCTTCGAAAGTTAGAAGAATACCTGGGGCAACTTGAAATGAGCAAAATAGGCCTTCAAGAAACAGGAGAAAATGAAACCCTCAACAGATCTAAAATTTGTAATACTTCTGGTGAGAAATAGATTTGTATGGTTTGATTGCTATAAAAAATGCTATCCATATCTCAAACTACCAAGCATAATATTTTTTTTTTAACCCTTTTGTCTTACAATTGAAGACAGAATAGTTAGAACTAGGCAGCTGGGGGTTTTGAGCAGGTAGAAAAACTAGTGACTTCATTTTGTTTTGTTAGATAATTACCCTTTTATTTCTTTACTTCTAGTGATTATTAATAAATTTTATAAAATATAATACTTGTAGTATTGGGGTTGCTGGGAATCATAGTTTTTAGGATAACAGATTCTAATTGCACATATCTCTAATCCTGACTATCATATACTGAGTCACCTAACTGCCCCCTAAGAATGATACCTTTAATAAGTCAAACATTGGTTTTTTTGTAGTTTCTTTCTTTCATGATCATTTTTGGCTTTTTTTTTTGCCCCTGCCACTGAAAGGTTCAAATTTATTCCATATATATAACTCTAGCTTGCCTTTATTTATGATAGTCAAAAATCAAGATTGACCCCAAAATGAGTTATGGATCTTCATCCCTGACATGCATTAGTCACAACTAGCTATACTCTTTTTTTTTTTTTAAACCATTACCTTCTGTCTGAGAATCAATACTGGGTATTGGTTCTAAGGCAGAAGAGTAGTAAGGGCTAGCCAATGGGGGTTAAATGACTTTCCCAGGGTCACACAGCTAGAAAATGTCTGAGGCCAGATTAGAGACTAGGACCTCCTATCTCTAGGTCTGGCTCTCAATTCACTGAGTTACCCAGCTGTCCCAACTAGCAATACTTTTAAAACTCTGACCCATAGAGTCTGTCAGGACCAATGGCCACAGTATATGCTTTGTAGATAATTTTTGCTGTTTTTATTCTTTTATGTGTTTCTTAAATGTTTTATTTCTGCACATTTGCTGGTCTGTCCTTTTACCCATATTCAGGCTCCTTTCTTTGCATCCAGGTTCTAGCTTTACAGGTAGGCCTTAATCATTCATTTGTTGTAGTTAAAACTATTGTATTAAGTGAGTGTAGAGACTTCAGTTCTGGGTAACTCTCATATTCAGCAATTCATAGGACTCTAGCAGAGGTCATTTAGTGCCTCCTTCCTACTTTATTCAGGAATCTTCCTTCTGTAATATTTCTGGCTGTCATATGGTTTCTTCTTGAATATTTCCTATAACCAGTTTGCTCATCTTCTCATGATGAAAACCCCATACAAATCCAAAATTTTCCCCTATCACTTTCACCCATTGGTCTTTGTTTTACTCTCAGGAGAACACAGTAATTTATCTGCATGATTGTCCTTCAGCTACTTCCAGGAAGAAAATAGATTTGACAACTTATATTTTTCCACTGAAAATTGATTCTCTGTACCTTGTTTAAACATATTTTTTTTTCCAATTACATGTAAAAACAATTCTTAACATTTATCTAAGAAATTTTTGAGTTTATATCCTTTTCCTCCCTCCCCTCCCCCTCATTGAGAAGACAAGCAATTTGAAATAAGTTATACATGTGCATTTATGCAAAACATTTCTCTTAGTCATGTGAAAGAATATAGAGACCCCAAAAAAGAAAGTAAAACAAAATTTGATATAAGTCCTTCAGAATTGTCTTGGATCATTGTATTAATCAGAATAACTAAATCATTCATAGTAGTTGATCATACAGTTTTTCTGTTAACTGTGTAGATTATTCTCTAGTTCTGCTCACTTCACTTTGGGTCAATAAGTAAAAGTCTTCCCAAGTTTCTGGATCAATTCTGCTTCTCATTTCTCACAGCATAACAGTATTCCATTACAATTATATACCATAATTTGTTCGGCCATTTCCTCAATTTCCAATTTTTTTGCCACAGAAAAGAGCTTCTATAGATATTTTTGTACATAATAGAACCTTTTCTTCCTTCCTTTCTTCATCCCTTCCTCCTCTCCCTCCTTCCCTCTCTTTCTTTTTTGGATACAGAGCTAGTAGTGCTGGTTCAGAGAGTATATGCACAATTTTATAGTTCTTTGGGCATAGCTCCAAATTGTTCTCCAGAATGGTTAGATTAGTTCACAACTCTACCAACAGTGCTTTGGTGACCCAGTTTTCCCACATTTCCTCCGACATTTGTCATTTTCCTTTTGTGTTATGTTAGCTATTCTGATAGGTATGAGATGGTATCTCAGAATTGTTTTAATTTGCATTTCCCTAATCTATAGTGATATAGATCATTTTTGCATATGACTATAGATAGCTTTGATTTCTTCATCTGAAAATTGCCTGTTTATATCCTTTGACCATTTATCAATTAGGAAATGACTTGTATTCTTATGAATTTGACTTAGTTCTCGATATATTTGAGAAAAAAGACCTTTATTGGAATAACTTGTTATAAAACTTTTTTCACATTTATGATTACAATGTATTTTGATTTAGCCTATTTTCTGCCCTGTTCATTCTCCTGTCTCCTTTCACTCTCCATCTCTTCAAAATATTTTACTTCTGACTCCTGTCTCCCCTAGTCTTCCCTCCCTTCCATCAGCTCCCCTTCCCTTGAATTCCCTTCTCTTCCTACTTCCCTTTAGAGTAAAATAGACTTTCATCTTCAATTGATTGTGTATGATATTCCCTCTGAGCCAATTCCAATGAGAGTAAGGTTCAAGTGTTGTCAACCACATACTCCCATCTTCCATTATAAAAGATCTTTTCATACTTCTTTTACATGAGATAGTTATTCCTTTCTATCTATCCCTGTCCCATCTCCCAGTGTATTCTTCTTTCTCACCTCTTAATTTTATTTTTTTATAAATCATCCCATCATAGTCAACTTATACTCATACCCTCTGTCTAGATATTCTCCTTTTAAGTGCCTTAATAATGATAAAGTTCTTAGGAGTTATAAGTATCACCTTCCCATGTTGAAATATAAACAGGTTAGCCTTATTGAAACCCTTATGATTTCTCTTTCCTATTTACCTTTTAATGTTTCTCTTGAGTCTTGTATTTGAAAGTCAGATTTCCTATTCTTCTCTGTTCTTTTCATCAGGAATACTTGAGAATCCTCTATTCACTAAATATCCATTTTTTCCCCCTGAAGGATTATGTTCAGTTTTGCTAGGTATGTGATTCTTGGTTAGAAACCTAGTTCATTTCAAAGCCTTCTGGTCCTTTAATGTAGAAGTTGCTAAAATTTGTGTTATCCTGTCTGTGGCTCCATAGTATTTGAATTCTTTCTTTCTGTCTGCTTCCAATATTTTCTCCTTAACCTAGGAGCTCTGGAATTTGGCAATAATGTTCCTGGAGTTTTTAAGGATTTATTACAGGAAGTGATTAGTGGATTCTTTCAATTTCTATTTTACCTTCTGGTTATGGGACATCAAGGCAGTTTTCCTTGATAATTTCTTGAAATATGATGCCTTATGTGCTTTTTTTAAAAATCATGGCTTTCAGGGAATGATAATTATTAAATTATTTCTATGGATCTCTTTTCCAAGTCAGTTGCTTTTTCAATAAGATATTTCACATTTTCTTTTTTTTTTCTTTTTATTTCATTTTGTTTCTTGATGTCTCATAGAAACATTAGTTTCCACTTGCCCAATTCTTTTTTTTTTTAAACCCTTACCTTCCATCTTGGAGTCAATACTGTGTATTGGCTCCAAGGCAGAAGAGTGGTAAGGGCTAGGCAATGGGGGTCAAGTGACTTGCCCAGGGTCACACAGCTGGGAAGTGTCTGAGGCCAGATTTGAACCTAGGACCTCCCATCTCTAGGCCTGGCTCTCAATCCACTGAGCTACCCAGCTGCCCCCACCACTTGCCCAATTCTAATTTTTAAGAAATTAGTTTTAGTGAGTTTTTGTACCTAGTTTTCCATTTGGCCAATTCTGCTTTTTAAAGAGTTTTTTCTTTCATGGATTTTTTTTGCTTTTTTTTTTAACTAGTTGGCCTATTCTATTTTTTAAGGTATTGTTTTCTTTAGTTATTTCTTGTGCCCCCAAGTGCTTTTTTTTCATTATTTTCTTGCATCATTCATTTCTTTTCCCAATTTTCCCTTGACTTCTTTTTAAAATCCCTTTTCAGCTTGTTTAGGAATTATTTTTTGGCTTGAAAACAATTCACATTTTTCTTTGAGGCTTTGATAGAGAATTGTAAAAAAATATAATGAAGAAACCAAACAGAAATTCCTTCTCTTCCCTTTCCCCATCACACACTTGCATGCCTACCCACACATGAAAAAATTTTAGAGGGAGAAATGATTCCAAAAAAGGGTGAAACACTGAAATTTTGACATGATCTGGTAGAATTTCTATTACTGCTGACATGACAGCTTAGAAATTAAGAATTTTTTTCTCATTTTTTGGTATCATGAGTAATGGCTAGAAGTGATAAACCAGTTGAATTTGAACCTTGCTTTTGCTTGCCTTTGAACATAGGCTTTCACATAGGTCTTCTCTAGTGGAGTTGACAAGATCATCATGCTGTTACCTTAGGTTCACAACATGATACTTTATACAATATGACATTTGTACTTGCTATTATATTTCTAGCAAAGTGCCTTTGAATGGAAATGTGTTCCAGCCATCTGTTTAACTTGTGTTGAGTACTTTTTAATCAAAACTGTTGTTTCCAAGAAATCATGCAAAAAATTTTGATCATCAGGCATTTAAAATAGTCAAATATATACCTTTAGGAAAACAAATGGAATAAATTAAAACTACTTATTGCCTATTTCATTTATGGAAGTTATGTTCATGGAAGTTATTATAAGAAATCTGATAGATATCTGCTATTCATATATCTAAATTCACCCCCTTTGTCTTGAATCCAGGCAGGAGTAAAAAATGCAGCAACTCCATTTCTGTGGGAGCATTTCTAGAAGAAGAAGATGTCATAAGCCTAGAAAAAATTAAAAATAGACAAAATGCAGCACGGAATACCTGCCAGCCACTTATTTCCCAAGAACCTGCCTGTGGTACTTCTGGAGATTCACCAGGTGATATTCTCTCTATGGAGCACACAGTAAAAGTAATAGACACATCAGGCCTGCCTGGGAGACATGATGAGAAGGGGATCTCTTCCAACAGAAATGGGTTTTGCAGTCCTATAACTAAAGACAGGATCATCTGCAGGGAAAAGCAGAAGTCACAGTGTGGGAAAGAGAGCTTTCTTTCACCTGTCTCCAATTTGATGACAGAATTTGACAAACTAAATTTGCAAGATGAAGGAGATAGGTTTTTCAAGAAAACAAACCAAGTTATGGGCAAAAATGAAGATGAGAGGATTCTGACTTCAAGAATGATTCAAGTCAAAATTTCCAAAGACCAGGTAGATAAAACCTGTGCAAATCAGATAAAGGAAAACTCCTTGTCAGAAGATGCAACTCTGGTAGGCAAGTGTGAAAATGGCAAAATAAGGACAGGAAAAGGAATGTCACCTGAATTTGATAGACTGATTTTTGATTCCAGTGCTCCTGATGGAGGATCACAGCTTTGTAGCCAGGCTCAATTGCAGTATGACTCTTCTGTTTTGTCTTCGGAGTCTCCTTCTCCAAGGCTATTTTCCAAGATTCCAAATGAAAGAGCCAAGAGATTCTTCCTTCAAGGGTAGGAAGCATGTTGTTATGTTATTGCTCAGCACATACATTGGTCCTTTTGCCAGACTTTTCCAGACATTTACGTACCTTACACTCATTTTTTTCACCTACTAGTAGAAAATTAGTAGAAATTTCTGCTAACTTATTGTAAGAACTATTCATCTTTTATATTAGAAAATCATTTTAAAGGTGCCTTTTCTGACACCAGGGAAACTTGGCAATTTTAATGAAGAAATTTCTCTTCCATGTTCATCATCTGCTTTTGTACATTAGATGGGGTAGGAAGCACAATTGTAATTTTTTATCCTTCCCTAAGAATTTCTCTTGTGAATGGAAAGGAGAAAATTCTGAGTTTATCTTAATTTCCTAGAGAGGAGCTTACATTTTTGTAAAAGGTTTAGAGTTCATATAAAATTGCACTTAACGGTCATGATTAAACAAAACTGGCATGGAATATGGCCAGACTACAATTCCTGAGAGATCAACATGTTACTTTGAAAGGAAAACATCCACTTGCTAATAACACTTTGGCCAAATTGGTCATTTCATTGGTGTCAAACTAGCCTTGTTGCTGCTTCATACTGGCAAGACTTTTGACTTTAATAAATTTGGCCTCTGGGCAGCTAGGTGGCTCAGTGAATAGAGAGCCAGGCCCAAGGCCAAGAGATTCTGGTTTCAAATGTGGCCTCCAACTGTGTGACCCTAAACAAGTCACAACCCCAGTTGCCTTGCTCTTCTGCTTTAGAACTTAGTATTGATTCCAAGTAAGGGCCTTTAAAGCAAGTAAGTAAACAAACAAACAAATAAATAAAAATAGGCCTCCAGTGGTTTAGGCTGTGATACTTTGTTAGATATTTTGGGATGAAGATGTCATTGCTTTTTCTTGATGGAAAGAGGCTATTGGTGTGTAGAAGATAAATCTACTTGCATACTGATTCTTGAATAAAAAACACAAAGTCTGGTATTCTCATACTTAAACAAGTTAGGAAAAAATGGGAGATTTGGGGGAAGGGCTTTGCTGTTTTTTCAATTTGTTTTATTTTATATTCTAGGGAAGAGCCATCCAAATTGGACCGGGATGTTTTAGCAGCTATAGAGCGTGTAGAAATTGACCCTCAGAAATACCCTGCTATCAGCAAGTGGAAGAATACTGTTCAGTCCTTTTCTACTTTAGAAAGGCAAAGGTATTGACACAAATTGAATAGAATTTTGATGGTAATTCTTTGTAGTTCCCTCCTTGAATCATGAGATTTGCATATAATTGACTCCCAGATACATCCTATGATCTAACTTAGAATTACAGGTTTTGAAATTGCCTTTGGAATTCTGAATAGAGGGGACAGCATCCTGCAGAGGGCAGTGAGCAGGCTTTGGAGCCAGAAATACTTGTGGACAAGCCCACATTGAGGTGGGCTGGTTATGTGACCCTGAACAAGTCAGTTCCCTGATCTAAAATAGTTGCAGAGCTGGTGGGTGCCAGGCTGCAGAGAGATTTTTTGCCTGAATGTAGTCCATCCTTAAAATCACAAATCCAGTCCCAAGCCCAATCTTAACATAGTAAATGAGGTCATTCTGTAATCTTGCCTTTGCAGCATAAGTGAAAAATTTTGGATTGGGGGCTTTAGTGAGCTGGAATGAATAATGTGTGGCCCGTTGAAAAGAGATCCCAAGGCCTAGATTCAGAATTCATTTATTGCCACTGCCTCTGTGACCTTAGGTCTGCTTAATCTCCCTGAGCCTGAGTTTCCTTGTGAGTGGTCCCTCCTAGCTCTGATCCACCATCACACAGAAGAGTTAGGGCCATGAATGCTGCTGAGAGGTGTTCACTAGGAGCAAGGTATCTTTGTGAGAAGCACAGTGATCCCATGATGAATCCTCATGGATAAAATAGGCCTTTTAGTTCACTCTATGAGTGCCCACAAGGGCACTGGGAACTGCCAAACTTCTAAGGGCTAGTGTTGGTGCTTGGTAGGCTTTGTTTCCTGCCTGTTAACCTATCTCCAGTTCCTTTCTGTGATGAAAATGTCCAAAGTCCACAAATGTTTGTTTCTGTGTTAGCTACCCCTCCATTCACTATGTAAATTACAAAATGTAGTAGTAACATTCTTTTTCCTTTTTTCCCCTCCAGCTGGCCAAGCCCGGCATTGAAAGGAAAATTCAGATCCCAGTGTTCAACTTTATGTTCACCTCGAAGTTCTTTGTGTTCCAGCCCCAGAAGAGGGAGCCCGGGGAAATACAGCAATTCATGTTCACCTGGTTTGGGGAGCCCTGGTCGGTACAGCCCTGCATATGCAAACCTGCTATTAAAAATAGGTCACCCTACAGAGCCACCCACCCTCTAGAAGATGGATCTTTCTTCTGGGGACACCATTTAATTTTCTTTTGTTCTTGTTTGTTTGTTTGTTTGTTTGTTTAAAAGTGGGAAGGCACATAGATGAAAGTTTTGTTGAAATTAACACAAGAAAATGTATTCTGGTTATTTATTAAGCCTCATTTGAAGAGGACATACATAGAACTTTTTTAAAAATGCAAATATATATTGTTTAATATCCCAGTTAGATTACTATCAACTTGTGAGTTAGCAAAGTGTTAATTCAGATACAAATTTTTAAGTAATCCTGTCTCATAAAGCAGTTATAAATTCAGATTGTTTCAATTAGTGATTCTTAATAAAAATGAAGATCTTCATAATAGAACAATATGATAACCCATTTTACCATTTGGACAGAATTGGGTGTTGGGTGAAATACATGATTACCTGTCAAAAGAACAGTTTAAGCAGATCTTAAGCAGATGATTCTAAATGTTGGGGGAGTCAGCACACTTGGTCAGAATTAGCTATCTTCTACCTCTTAAAATTGCATCAATTCTCATTTTGTTAGGTTTTTATGTTCATAAAAAAGAAAAAATTAGTAAAATTTGGCTTTGAATTTTCAATTCATGATTGAGAGAAACAACTCTCTGACTAAAACTATAGCATCATTCCAAGCTGGCTTGAAGAAAATCGTGTTGAGGTTGCGGAATGAAAACCTCATAGAATTCTTTCTTTCTTGTAAACATCAGTGTCTGAGATGTTGATAATTTAGTTGGCTGGAAGCATTAAAAAAAGGTTGACTTGAAAATAAAAACTGGGCTTTTTTACCTGTGAGAACTAAATGAAGTGGTTGCACCAAGGACACTAGCAATAACTTAAGTCCCTTCTTACCAGCCAGGGTTTCATAGTCCAGGTTAGTGTGTGTGACCCCATTCTTTGGGCTTAAAGAAATCCTCACACCAATTCCTGAGCTATGAAGCTGCCTCAGAAGGCTGCAGTGGCAAACGTCTCCTGTGCCTTAGCCTTGGGAAGGAGCCATAAATTGTTTGGCAGAAGTGTGGGCACTGCCTTACTGGAGGGCAGGAGCAGGGCCCCTCTCCAGTGACATGTAGCTTATCCTGGCTTAGACTTCAGGGAACTGTAAGTCCTACTCAAAAATTTGAAGGAATGAGGGTTGTAAAAAGTATTTGTAGAAATCTCTTTAATGTTTTAGAAGCAGGAGAACATGAATGGAGTAAATCACCCAGCACGAATCATTTCCGAGTGCTGGTTGATCTCTGAGGCTGGTGTAGGGCAGTTGCTCCTATGTAAGTTGTACCCTTTTCTGAATACAGCAGAGGCTATATATGACCTCCACAATTGCTCTTCATGTTTTTGTGAACTTAATAGTGCCTTTTGTTAAAAAAAAAAAACAGACAAAAAATAATTTTTTGACCTTCCTTTTTTAAAAGGTGTAAGCTGACATCTTAAGTTTGAGGACTTAAGATGTTTATTTTCTTTGTAGGACTTTTTAATCAAATACACATGGGAGGCTGTTACTTCTGCATGATGACTGGAGCTAGATCTGAGTTTTGGAATCAAGCTGTAGATTTTGAATTTGTAAAGATTATTACACAGTTGTTTAATTTGTTGTGTACAAGATAATTTGGGCAGTAAGTCGGTGGAAGTCACGTGTCCTCTTAAGAATGGAGGAGCATTATTCTAAATAGGAACCAAAATACTGATACTGTATTCACAGTGGAGGGAAATTTCTCCAAGCTGACTCCCTGTTACACTAGCCAGTATACTAAGGTATTAGTATTAACTTTTCTTTTTTACATAAAGATGGAAATAAAAATTACAGTGTCCATTTTTTTCTTGGTCACAGTGTTTTTCAGATAACTCTTCCTAGATGCAATATGCTCTCACATGTTTATACTATATTCTGTACTGATGTTTAAAAAAAAAAAAGATTGCTGCAAAGCAGATTGGCACATTGATTCATCAAGTGTCCTAAGTTAGACTACATTTTATATCATAATGCTTTGTACCACTTAATGAAATAAATTATTTTTAGTTCACAATATCCTTAGTTTTGGACAGAGTATCTTTCTTGACAGTATTTTAAACCCTGTTTTGGAAAACATTCACGATATTAAAATGCTAATGGATACATTTACCATTTTTAGTCATTTTATTTCTTAAAATCCTTAAATATTCCAGCCCAGAGAAGGACCTGATTCTGATATCAGCTGAAACATCTTACCATGGATTTTGTTAGTTAGGGAAGAATTTAATTGTAAAATTCTTTGTGGTCATGAAATGTGTGTGTGAGATACATTTGTTGTGAACTTTGCTCTTTTTTTTGTGCAAATGGAGCTGAGATAGGTAATCTTAACACCCTAGTTAACAAAGGGAAATTCAATTTAATAGAAAAGATTTTGAAAGCAGTTAACATTTTTATCAGAAATGTAACTTGCCTTTACTCTATTTCACTGATTGAAAGAGATGTGCTGGAATCTTACCATTGCTTATTTTTTTCCACTGAAAAATGATCAAACTGCAAAAATGTGGTTGGAAGATGTGGGATATACGAATGTTAGGAACTTGAGGATGACCCTTGTAAATCATCTATAAGGACAAAGCAGCCTTACTTTTCCCACCTCGTGTCCAATTCTACGAACCAACAACTGCTGAAAGAAACAACTAATTTGAAAAAGACTGATTACTAGGAACATCAGTTAATAGATTTTGTAGACTTCAAACTTAATGAGTAAACTATGAAGTGGAAGACCAAACATGCACTGTAATAACAGGATGCAGAGGCGACCATGGGAGGTGATAGTCCTCAGACCATACCTGTTGCATTGTTAGATGTAGGCACTATATTTGAGGAAGGACTTTGACAAACTGGTAATTACCCAGAGGAAGGCAAGATGATGCCGATAGGCCCAGAGACCACACCATATGAAGATCAATTGAAGGGATTGGTAGTATCTAGCTTGGAAAAACACTCTGAGGGGACAGACATGATAGCTATATTCCAAATATTTGAGAAGCTGTCATGAAAAAGGATGATTGGAGGTTGTTTTTTTTTAAACCCTTACCTTCCATCTTCAAATTTCAATACTTTGTATTGCTTCCAAGGCAAAAGAGTGGTAAGGACTAGGCAATGGAGGTTAAGTGACCTGCCCAGGGTCACACAGCTAGGAAGTGTCTGAGGTCAAATTTGAACCCAGGACTTCCCATATATGGGCCTGACACTCAATCCACTGAGCCACCCAGTTGCTCCCATGGATGATTGGAGTTCTGTTTGACTTCAGAGGGCAGAAATAAGGACTAGGAACTAAGTGGGAAGTTGCAAAGCAAAAGACAGAGACTCAGCTTAAAACAAAACTACCTATCATTTATAACAGTCCAAAATGGGAAGGGATTGCCATGACACCTTCAAATGAAGGCTGGATTCCCTTTGGGGGCATTAACATGCATGTGATCTATATTGATACTTTGACCTGAATAGCTTAAATTTAAAAGTCCTTTTCAACTTGAAACACTGTGTGCTCAGAAACATTCTATTTGACCTTTCTTATCTGACCATTCTATAAGACCTGGGAGAGTGAGCCCATTCTGAGCCTTAATCTCCAGTAGAATTAAGAGATCTTTTTAAATGTTTGAGTGTTAGAGATGATGGTGTCTCAGCTTTGAGAAAGGACTTGATTTATCTTCTTTTAATACCAGGTTTTGTAATTCCCTAAAAGATAAATGCTTATGGGATATTGCTCCTAATAATGATTTTTCAAATGAGGCTTGAATCTACATTTCTTGAAAGTTTTTAAACAGGCATTTCAAAGCTTTAGTTTGTGTTTTTCTAAGGACACAAATGCTACATACTCTTGTTAGTGCAAATAGGCTTTAGATAGTGATGGTGAACCTATGGCACAAGTGCCAATGACATGCAGAACACTCTCTGGGCATGTGGCCACCCTCCCCCTGCTAGAGATCAGTATTAGAAAGGCAGAGGGAGACTCAGGTGGAGCTGCTCCCCTCCCCCTCTCCATCCAGCCTGATGACATTTTTTTCACATGACCCACCCCTCTGCCCAGCAGCCCAATGGGAGCACATAGCAGGTAAGGTGGGTAGCTCACAGGCAGCAGAGCTGGAGGGGAGTGGAGCACTCAGCCTTCCCCCTCTATACTCACTGAAGACAGTCCTCACTTCACCCACCCCTCTGCCCAGCAGCCCAATGGAAGAGCTTTTTCCCTCCCCCGTGTGAGGTAAGGGATGGGGCAGAACGTGCCCAATTCAATAGGGGCTAGGGGCACAGCACTCAGTGGGGCAGGGCCTGGCACTCCATCTCTAAAAGGTTCACCATAGATGATTGTCTTCTAAAGGGAAAAGAATGCTACAATAAAACTCATGGCACAGTATCATAGTATATTAGTAGCTGGAAAGGGGACTGTAGGATATAGATGCTAGAATGGAACCCAGATTGCTATTGCTGAGATGGACGATCCAGCCCTCATTTTATGGATGAGGAGCTCTAAGGCCCAAAAAAGATTACCCAATGTTATGATCTTTTGTGGTCTGCTTTAAAAATCATTTATTTGTATTTATACGTGGAGTGGCCTAAAAAGGTGATCAAAGATGTAATTGAAATTCTTAGGAAATAGAACACATTTCCAAATCACCTATTTACAAAACAAAATTTCAAAGGAAAACCAGGAGTCATTTCATATTAGACTGCCCATAGTATTGTCAGATTAATGCCCATTTCTAGCTGCCAGTATGATCAGATCTATGTCTTCAGTTGCTCCTTACTTAGAAATGTGTCATAGGTTTTAAACTAAGACCTCAAGTAGGTAGAGGGTTGTAGTTGGTTATTAGTTTTGTTGCCAAATTCTGAATATTTTATTGTTTGTGTCCATCAAGCCATTGACTCTAGGTTTCAATTTCCTCCCTTGCACAGAGTTTAACTACTAAAAAACACTTGTTGAATTTCAACTCTAGGATCAGGCAGTTAAGCCAGTAATTGTGTAATCTAGTGTGTTTTTAACCCATCCTGGGTTTCCTTGTTAAGTCTAACCCAGTTCGTAACAGTGGTAAAACTTGAAGGTTTACAAAGACCTTCCCTTTTAACAACTTACTGGTAAAATACTGTTTTTGTTTGTGAGTTTCTGGCTATACTTTTACTTATAGCTTCTACAGCACTCATGAAGACCCATAAGTCCTTATTATACTAAAAGCAGGCCAGCAATAAGAGACTGTCAGACCTGCCCAAACCATTCCTTCTCCCAGATTGGGGTTTTGTTGAGGCCAGCACTCTCTATAGCCAACTTAGCCTTCTGTGTTTCTCAAGACCTAGAACCAATTAAATTAATTTTAAAAGCACTATCCTAAATAAATGGTAAGTAGGATAATTCTTTATAAAGTAGGTGTTTTAGGGACACCCTACTAGATTGCATTCTTAAACTAAAAAGATCTAAAAAGCAAGAGAAAGCATGTTGCTACAAAAATTCCATGACTTTGAACCTAATTGCAGGAACTATGCCTAAATTATCCTAGAGAATACATCTTGGCACAGACAAACATGACTTCTTCCCACCATGGCTGTGCCTACTGCCTAGTCTCATCCTAATATTTCTAATGCGAGATGTCCATGTGATAGTTGGCCTTCCCTAGTTCTTTCTCTTAGGCCCTGCCTTGAGGACAGTCTAGTCCAGGTGCTCAAGGGCATTAACCCAGACTGCCTTACCTGAAAGGTGAGGGAAGGCAGGAAGCATGTAATTCTTGGCTTTTATTGGGAACTTGTGAATCCTTTTACAAGGATGAATAAGCCTTTGTTTTAGTATGGTACATGGAGAAGCACTGGATATGAAGTTATGGAACTTTGGTTTAAATCTTAGTTCTACTTCTCAGTCTGTGTGCTTGGGGACTTCAGTGGATAGAATGCTGGACCTAGAGTCAGGAAGACCTGACCTCAGGCTTGCTTCAGACATGACTAGCTAGCTATGTGCCCACTGGACAAATGACTTAATCTTTGTCTGCTTTGGTTTTCTCATATGTAAAATGGGGATAATAATAGTATCTGTAGTCCAAGGAAGGTGTTCAGTCAAATAAGACAAAAATTGTAGTGCTTTGCAAATCTTAAAGAATATGAATGCTATTCATATAAAAAAGAATGGGAGGAGATGACTCCTCGCTCTGGCTAGGTCATCTGGTCCAATATTTTGGTATATGCATTATTGCTGATGTAGGCATTTTGATTAGGAAATGTTCTTATTGCTTCAATACAAAGCAGGCCTACACAACAAAGCACTGATCAACTTGCTTATTGAGGGAGGGGGACTGGAAAAGAATACAACATCTTAATGACTAACACCAATAAAATAAAACAATTTATTGTGTAAACATTAAAAAAGTTGATAGACAAATTGATAAGTTATCCCAATTATTTGCATTGATTGATTGCAATAAAATCTTAAAACCACTTTTTCACAGTAATTTTCTTACCACCTTGTTTTACCTGAATTAAGACATCCGTGGCCAGAGAATATTTGGAATAGACACTTTTGGTCTAAATACCCCAAAGCACTTAAGGGTTATGGTGGCTAAATCCTTAATTGGTATGCATAAGACACTAGCAACAATCAGAGGCACCCTCATTAGAATTTTAAGCAAAGGTTTCAGTCTGGGCCATCAACATTAGATTTCCATTAGATTTTTTTTTCTAGTTTTAGAACCTTTGTTAAAAACTCTCTGCCTAGTAGCACCCCCCAAGTTAACACTCATCACTGTTTAGTTTGGGTACACACTGGTGGCTTTTCCTCAGCTGTTCAGAAGTCTCTGCTCATTTATCATCAAACAGATCTTAGGCTTAGGATGGCTCAGATCCTCTCTGGGCAGCCACAAAAATGGGAATGTCTTGTTATCCCAGCTGCTTTCACAAGTTATAACCTTGGAGTAAGAAGTAGGTTTTCAAAACCAGGTGGTAAGGGCCTAGAAAAATGGTCAGGAAGCTTTAATTAGATACCTGTCTTTTGGAGAATGAAAAATACGTTTTAATAATCTAGGGACCTATGAATCACTTGAACTAGCATAAACTGTTCTTTAACTGCATGATTGATCACACCAGACTGTCCCACTGTAACAGCTGCCACCATTGCTGGCTGAATGAAATCTTCCGTTTCAAAGGGACTGACTGACTCAAATGGCAGGAAATTAGCTATAGGCGCTATCTTCTCATAATGAAAATTTACTCTTGTGACTTGCACATTCATAATGCCATGCCACATCCAAATGGATCGAAAATATACAACCTTTAACTTCTACCCTACCACTTTATTCCCTTTCATCACAAAAGCTTTGGTCAAAGAGAGGTAACTTCTCTATATCCAGAAACTTCTGAACCCTGTGACATGTATCTGTCTTGATGACGTCTTCATCCTCCCTGGCTAGGAAGGTGTTGGACAGAAATGTGGCCTTTAAGCACAGTTATTCTACCAAACGCCTCTTTAGGACAGAAGTGTAGCCAGCAAAGGAAAAACGACGCAAGATCCAAATACCTATGAAAACAGCATTCTAGCCAAACATTACAAAGACAGACCCGGATGAATGGATGCACAGCTGAGGACTGTAGAGGTGGGCATTCAAGTGCGGGTGATTTTTTCAGGGGGCATGAATCCACTGTCCCCCAGAGTCCTTAGTGCCACCCTTCCACTTGGACGGATCACCAGATGGGTTATACTGCCATTATTAAGGGACATCCGCAGCCAGCCTTCAGGAGGGAATTGTAGTGCTCTTGAGAAGAGGAAAATGGTAAAAACATTAGTCCATGCTATACAGACCAGACACTTGGAAACAGGGCTGACAAACATACTAAGTTCTTTGTCGCCCCTTCCCCTGGACAATCCCACCCCCCTCCCCCCATCCCCTGAATAGAAGTGCACAAGATGGATCAGTGATGGTGAATCTTTTAGAGAGTGTGACTTGCCTCGCCACAATCCTACCCCTCCCAGACTGAGCGGCATGCCCACCCTGCCGGAGACAGGTGCTGTGCCCCTTTCCTGCATGGAGTGCCCAGCATGGCCCACCCCCTCCTTACCCCACACAGGGGAAGGAGGAAGCACTTCCATGGGCAGCTAGGCAGAGGGGCAGGTGAAGTGAAAAAAATGCCTTCAGGTTTGGTGGAGGGGAGCAGCTCTACCCTAGCCCCCCTGCCTTTCTAGTAACTAATTTTGGGGGGAGGGGAGCAGAGCAGCCCCTGCCCACAGAGAGCTCTCTGCATGCTATCTTTGGCATCTATGCCATAGGTTTGCCATCAATGCAGTAGATGGACAAAAATTGTCAAAAAATAAAAGTTAACACTGCTGAGACTGCAAGAGAAGCAGCTATTGTAAATCACTGGTGTGATTATGGGAAAAAACCTTTTAAACCCTCAGGAAAGTAACATGACAATATACAGTATTGACAGCCACTTTTTAAGAGTAAGAATTTGGACCCTACATTCACCTGTTAGGAATATGGCACCCTAAAAACAGGAATACAAGACATGAAGGCTAAAATGATTGAGAGGGTGAGATCACAGGATCACAGTCTTAGAGCCGGCAGAGACCCTGGGAATGGACAAATGGAAATTTAACTTAAGCCCTCCAACTCCCATGTTAGTGTTCTCTCCTGTAATGGAACATTTCAGTATAAGATGCTGAAACAACTACAGAAAAATTAAGTTTCATGAATTATACTGAGCTAGAAGAGGGCCCAGAATATACTTCTTATGGATATGGTTCCACTTTAAGATAGACAGGATTAAATGTTTGGGGCTTGGAGGGGGATTCTGTTCCTCATTTATTTCTATAGTGAAATATATAACAAAGAGAAACAAATGAGGCAGGCCTTTCTATCATCCTGGTATGGCATAAAAGTTACAGAGGCCTGTTCTTTTTAAGCTGGTCTTTTCTCGAAAATCACCAGGCAGGGTGCTGCTCAGAGAATACTAAACCGTGTGAGGAAGCTACCGTCCAAATTTCAAATAACAAATGAAAACCACCTCTTTTATAGCTCTACTGCAACAGGACAGCCTCCATACAGGATGGATGGCCATAAAGTACTCACTATAAAATCTGTAGATTTGGGGGGCCTTTTCAGTTGGGGGTGTGTTTTGCTTAACTCTTCACATTTGTTACAGGGGTTTTGTTTTTCCATTTTTTCAATCGAAAGGAAGGAGAAGGAGAAGGAGAGGAAGAATTGGATTTTTGTTGATTCGCTTAAAAAAAAATCTCATTCAATTCTCACAGCAGCCTTGCCAGGTAGTTACCATGATGATTCCCTTTTACAGGGGAGGAAATTGAGACATATCTTGTTAAGTGTTTGAGGCAGAATTCAAACTCAGGACTTTCCTGACTCCAAGCCCACTGTTTTATCCACAGTGTCATCTAGATGCCTAGAAATAAAATACAAAGGAAGTTTGATGTTACCTGCAGACAATGTAGCGGATGACGTTTGCATGACATACAAAGATTTCATAGCTATCCTCCTCCTGCTTGGCATCAGCACGATGGATGAAATTCCGAAATGCAGCCTCAATGCGGGCTCCATCCTCATAATACTGCTAAGGGCAAAGTGGGGAATCACAGACTTAACAGACTGTCCAGCACAAACACCCCTTCTGACCCTTGGATGAGGAATTTATAAAAAGCCCAGTCTTGAGGTGGCTGATCTAAGATAGGGATAGGGATGCAGGAAGAAATACAAGGATATGTGTGAAAATGGAGGAGAAAGAGATCCTTCATGGACAAAGTCTCAGCACTGCTACACAAGGTGACATTTTTTAAGCAAACATCTATCCCAAGATGAAAAGCCACCCAGAAAGAAAGTCTTGTTCTGTTTTGTTTTTTTACCCGGGCCTCTGGCTTCCACTCAGATACAGGAGGGTCAGGTTCGATGGGAGCGCCTTCCCGTAGCAGGTCAGTGCTGATTCTGTTGACTCCTGCAGAAAAAGGAGCAGTGCCCCCATCATGAGGAAGGTGCTGGGGAACAGGGCTGATGCCTAGTATGTACACTGGGCATAAGTGACCCTACAAGCTGAAGGAAGTCTATTCAACATCCCTAAGCTGATTTAGGCTTTTGGGTCTTGGCATCCCAAGGGACAAGTAGCCTTGAGCTAACCATGTCACAGTAGTACCATCTTATTCCAGAGAGTAGTTAACTAGTAACAGGGAAACACAGAAGTGCCAACCAGGATCACTCTTCACCAAAAAAGAAAGCAAGGCTATCAATTACCTTCAACTCAAGGTGAAACAGAAACTCTATTGCCCATAAGAGTCTTCCCACCTCAGGAAGACAGCCCAAGATGGGTTTGAAGACCCTTAAGAAATCCAGCTCTCTTCCCTTGGGTTTTGTATATGTGGAAAAGAGGTTGCCCAGGTCTCCTCAGTACTACCACACCTAGTCTAGCCCCTTATTTTACAAATGTAACAAGCAGTATAATCCAGTGCAAATGGACTGCAAGGTTCTTGGGACCCTGACAAGTTGCTTTGGCTGAGAGTCTGGTCTCTTCTCTTCATCTATAAAATGGGGATAATAACCACTATGCATTCCCTCCTTCATAAGGCAACAGAGGCATGGGAGTGTCTCCCAGCTATAAAGCACTAAAGGTCAGTTATGATTGGTTAATGACTGATAACCAGGACAATACAATATTTTACATTATTTTGTGGGAAAACACTAAGTGAGGGTGATAGCCCTGATAGCCTGTAGTAGGTTCATCAACTGTTCTCCCCATGGCATACAATACAAATTGGAACGTAAGAGTACTGTCAAGACATTGCAGTCACCTACCTGGCAGGTATTTGGAGATTATGTCAGTTGTTTCTATTGCCCGGGTCATAGAAGAATGCACGATCTTATCAAACTTAATGCCCAAGCTTGCTAATCGACAACCAGTGAGTTCAGCCTGTTCACGACCTTAAAGTAGAAACAGATTTTACAATTATAATGACAAAGCCCAAAGAAAACTGAATCAAGCTTGTAATGTTTTTTTTTTAATATGTGCAGAGAAAAATATTTGATTTGGTATCTACTCTGCCTAGACTTGATTAACATCCAACTACATGTATAAATCCACAACTAGGAACAACTGCTTATTCACAAGCAACATGGCTGCTAAGCATTTAATTCATTCAGTCTGAAAATCTTCAGTGTGAGATGTGGCCCATATACCAAGGACATAGGGGTCTCCTTGGACAAACCTGTGGAAATGCCAAGAGCCTAAAGGCTCGTGGGAAAAATTAGCCCTTTTTTATGCTTAGCTCAATAATGCTCCATTTGGGTAACTGCAACACTGAGCTGTTCCTCGAAGAGGTAAAGAAAGTTGGAGCACTGGGGATAGATACATGGATGGCATGCCATGCTCCCTCCATCATGGAATCCCGATGTCAGTTCTACCTTCTGCTCAAGGCCTTCCTGAATTCTCCAATCATTAGTCCTCTCCCCTCCCCTGTTCTCAGAAATGCTATTTGTCTGTGCTTGTTGTATCCCCTGAGAGAATGTCACTGTGCCTACAAGGGCTGTTTTAAGTTTACATTAATAACTTCAGTGCTTAGACCCATAGTGGGTCCTTAGCAAATGCCTGCTGAAATGGAGCCAAATGTAGAATTTTGAGTCAAAGTAGAAATTTCCTACATAAGCTGTTAGTTTAAAAAAGCTAAAATGATGGATGGAGGTCCATTAGACTTCAAATAAAAGGGATACAATTCCAAAGACCAGCCTGTTCAGAATGAGGTTTGTAGAGGGCAAAGGCAGCAGAAAGTAAAGATCACAGATGCATGGATTAGCATTACCGCTAGCCAAGAATCTTTCTCCCAGAAATTAAGGTTCACATTAAGCAAGTGCTCCCTTTGTGGGTTGGAGGCCCACATACCCAATTCAGTAAGAGTTCGATCCTTATCAAGGCAGCCATCTGAATTGTACTGGGAATGCCTGATCAGGAAGATATGGCGAGTGGCTCTGGCTTTGAAGTTATCCAGTTTGGTTGCGATCTCTTCTTCACCAGTTTCTACACTTCTTTTCCGCAGGTTGATAAGAGACCTTGGTTCTCGTCTAATTTTAAAAAATAAAATATGTTATGACTTTCTATTTAATTCCCCTATGAGTATATTTTCTAAGAAAACTGTGTATCCCACTTTCAGCCTCACAAATCACCTTGGTATCTAAGTAGTTAAATGTAAGAGAGGTGGCACCAAGCAGCTCTGTGTTCTAATCTCATATAACACTCATTACTAAGTAAACTTATTTACATTTTAATCAATTGACAGGTTTTCCATTGGCAAAAATAATGGATGCTGTAACTTCTTTCTGAAAAGTCTTAGTACTATTGCAACTTTGAGTTTAGTTTTCTAAAACATACTAGAATTAGAAATAGTTGAGGAAACAAGCACAGGATGTGTGGTCTTAAAATTACACATAATCTGATTAGAAAAGAATTAAAATCTAGACCTTAAAAAAGAGAAATGAGGGAAAGCTAGGTGGCTTAGTTTGAAAGCCAGGCCTAGAGACTTAAGATCCTGAGTTCAAAACTGGCCTTAGATATTTCCTAGCTGTGTGACTTAAAAGGGCAAGTCACTTAACCCCCATTGCCTAGCCTGTACCACTCTTTTGCTTTGGAGCCAACACAGTATTGATTCTAAGATGGAAGGTAAGGGCTAAAAAAAAAAAGAGGGCTCCCAGCCTAAAAAGCCTGGTCCTGCCACTTGTACTGCCTATGTGACTTTAGCCAGATCCCTTACCTTCAATTCAGTTTCCTCATCTGCAAAATGAGAGGATTGGACTGGACTAGATCACTTTTAAGGTCACATTCTGGATGTGTTCTACTTCTTCTCCAGGTTATCTCTCCTCTTGCAGTACCAAGTACAGGGACCTATCTTTACCTGATGTTCCTACCTCAACTATAAAATGAAGTTTGCACTAGAAAGTAATAGCAGCTAGCATTTATATAGGAGCTTAATATTAAAATACGTTAAAAATATTCTCTCATTGTATGCTCACAACAATTTTGGATGTGAGATGCTATTATTATCCCCAGTTGGCAGATAAGAAAAGTGAGGCTAGATTTGAACTTTGTCTCATTGACTTCAGTGATGTATTCACTGTGCCACCTATCAGAGTCTAAAAAATTGCTAAGTTTCTTTCTAGGATCATAAATTAGAAAAAAAAAAAAAGATTTACTGAGCATTTCTTCAACTGCTGCCACGGACTATCCCTCTAAGGAAGGGTTTGCTGACTTTACTGTAAGCACTCATTAGTGTCAAGTATTACATCCACTTGATTTTGTTATTTTATCTGTACCACTTCCTAATAATTATTTTGTTTTGTCCAGATCTCCAATTTAGTTTATCAGAGTAAGAAACTCCCTCCACCCGTTGGGATCCAGAATTCATTAAAGGGTTCAGAGTTGCCTGAGGTCCCAAATGGTCACAAGGTTAATAATGAGTAGGTCAAAAGCAAAACTGTAAACCCAGATCTTACTAGCTCTCAAAGGCCTTTTATTCACAATATCAATCATCTCTTTACTCACTCTATCTTAAAATAAAAAGCTGCTACAGGATTCAGAGACCTCTTACAATTCTTGCCTTCCCTCCACTAAACACCTGGCAAGTAAAAATCTACAATTTGACTTTGATGTATCTTTTCAGTTTTCTGAAAAGAATCTTGAGATGGAGTTACAAGACCTGTGTTCTAGACCCAAGGCTGTCATGTACCTGTCACAGATCATTTGATCCCTGGCCATTTCCTCGTCAGCCACACAAAATTGCCAACAATGCACCTTTTGCCACCCCAATCTATTCCTGCTATTCTCTCCAAATCTGAATGTCTCCTTATAGTGGTTCATATACTGAAATATTCCATCCTTTAAAGTTAGATACAAATGAACTTCCCCCACAGTCTTCGAAAATTCTTACAGCCAGAATTGATTTCTTACTTGTTTTCAGGGTTTAATACTAGACTGTGAGCTCAAGGAGAGCAGGATGTTCTTTTTCTTTTTCATCTTGCCTCCCCAGCACTAAGTATGGGTGCCCAGGACACAGAAGATACTAAAAATAAACGCCTGCTGACCTGAACCAAAGCATTTACCATAAGGTCTTGCACACAATAGGTGCCTAATAAATATTTATTTTCTGACTTTAGGGTAAAGGTGCAAGAAATTTGCTCTTAAACTGAAGGCATAACTATGCCCACTCATCCCCTTCTTATGGCAGAATTAAGATTGAGGACAGGGGTTAAAAAAACAAAAAGAACCTCTCAAATCCCTCCCCAAGTGACTTAGATCTTGAGTTATACCATTATTTATGCCTTCTTTTACTCCCTCTTCTGAGCTGAGAAAAAGACCTTATTTTTGACGGCCCTCCCAAGTTTAATAAAGATTGGTGTCAATTCTTCCTTCTCTAAGACACAAAGCAATTTACTACGTAAAATCAAGGTGCCTTGCATAATAAAATAAAGCGTTTCATAAAATACTAAAGCGGTTTAACAATAGACCTGAGGCAGGTAGGTGGCTCAGCAGATTGACAGCCAGGACCTGGAGAATGGGTTCAAACTGGCCTCAGTCACTTCCGAGCCGTGTGACCCTGGGCAAGTCACTTTACCCTTATTGCCTAACCTTTATTTTGTCTTCGAACTGACACTGGACCGAAGGTAAGAGTTTAAAAAGAAAACAAAAGACATTGGCATAAACCTATCCAGACACCATACTCCCTTCGCCAGGGGCCAGTCCTTTCAACCATCCCGATCGCACCCCGGTCCTCCCGAGCATATGCTCAGTTTCATCTATCTCGCTGGCTCTTCATCTCCCGGCCCCAAGAGTAGCCCTGGGATGGTGCCCCTCAGTCAACTGCTGCCATTCCTCCCCGCCATTCAACCCCTCCCCACCCCCACAGCGTCTCCTCCAGGGAGCCCTCCTGTATTGCCTGACTAAAGATTCCCACCGGGTTAAGGATCCAAGAAAAGACCTCAAGGCTATCTGGTCTACCCGCCTGGGGACAGAGAAGCGGAGAGAGGGAAGGCTAGCCCGCGGTCCTTACTTGTCCCAGTTGCTGTCCCACACGCCGTTGCACGGTCCGGGGCGCAGCCGCTCCGCCCACGCCGGGGCTTCCGGGCCGGCCCAGCGTGGCTCCGGGTCCCCGGCGCCCATCCCGCGCGGCTTCCCCACGGCCACGGCCGAGAAAAGCACGGCAGCCGAGCCCCCGGCCAGCCCGCAGACCGCCAACTTCAGCGCCTGCCGGAAAGCCATCCCGTGGGGCCGGGTCTGAGCTCTCTCCCGCCACTCTCCTCACACTGGGGTTCTGAACGCAGCTGCCGCCACCGGAGACGCGCAGGCGCTCTGGCCGCGGACGGCGCGCGCCCAGGGACAAACCTCCCCGCCGCCGGCCCCGCCCACGGGCCGGGGCTCCCACCTCCAGGCGAAGTTCGCTACCGAAGGGAAAGACAGAAGGGTAGAGAAAAGTGACGCGTAGGGGTGTGGGACGTGGCTAACTCTATCCCTGCCCTCCAGGGCGGAGCTCTTATTCCCAATCTATCTAATTATAGCCCGCGGAGAACGCGGGAGTGGGAGGGAGGGAAGAAGGGCAGTTCCCTGCCGGCGCTGGCTCGATACCTGCAGGTTCCGCACCCACTCTCGCTCCTCCGCACCCCCACGCAACACATGCATCGGTAAGGAATGGGGAAACCAGGCGTGACTGCTGCTGAACTGTTGACACCCAATACAAAGAAAGGGCCGTCGGCATCCTCTAAATCGCAGCGCCCCAACAGCTCCTGGATTCTAATAAAGAATCCTCTGCTTTTCCAGCCTTCTGACCATAACTCCGCAATCCAGGGACCCTGGCGTCCTGACTGCTCATTGGAGCGGGAGCTCATCTAGAGAAGGGACTGCCTTCGGCCTCCTTTTTATACCCCCAGCGCTCAGCTCAGTGCCAGGCACATAGTAGACGTACATAATAAATGTTTATTGTTTAAATTAAGTTTATTTTTTTTTATTGTTTAGTTACTGTAGAAACAATTTTTGACAATTGTTTTCTGACATTTTAGAAATCAGATTTTCTCCCTTCCACCCTCCCTAGGGATTAATAGTCTGATATAGATGATATCCGTATTTTCATGCAATACTTCATGCAATATTTCCATATTGCTCATGTTGGGATAGAAGATACATAGCACTCACATACAATAAAAATCTCATGAGGGAAAGTAAGTGGAGGAGAAAATGCTTTGAGCTGCACTCAAACTCCAACAGTTCCTTCTTTAGTTGTGGATAGCATTAATGAATGTTCATTGAACTGAATTGTTCCACAAGCAAAACATTCCAACTCACAACTCTGGGCATTTTTAGTCAGTCAATAATAATAATAATAATTATTATTATAGCTAACATTTATATAGCACTTACTGGGTGCCAAGCATTATGCTAATCACTTCACAGTTACTGAACCTGACAACAACCTTGGGAGGTGGGTACTGTGTTTTATCCTCATTTTACAGTTGAGGAAACTGAAGCAGAGTTTGAGTGACTTATCCAGGGTCAAACAGGCAGTGTTTAAGGACACTTTGAAGTCAGAACTTCCTGTCTCCAGGCCAAGTCTCTCTCTATCCCCCGAGTCACCAAGCTGCCCATTTATTTATTTATTCTACATAGTAGTTTGCAAGTTGTCTCTCCTACTAGATTGTGAGGTCCTTGAGAGCTCTCTCTCTCTCTCAAAGAAAAAAATATCCTCAATACATAGCATAATACCTGGCACACAATAGGTGCTTAAAGGCTAGCCAACTGATTCTGCCCTTCTGGCAGCTTAAGTTAATGGAGTAGATAAAGTTTTGGATTTAGAGTGAGGAATTTGAATTCTGCTTCAGACACTTGCTGTCTGTGAGATCCTAAGCAAGTCACTTAATATCTCTCAGCCTCAGTTTCTTCATCTGTAAAATAGGACGAGTAATAGTACCTCCTTCTCACTGTTGTTCTGAGGCTGAGATACTGTGTAAAAAATTTAGCAAATCTTAAAAGGCTATATAAAAGCTAGTCATTGTTAACTGGAAAAAACCACAGAACTATTAAATAGTCAGAAAAAAAATGCTCTTTAATTAAGGAAAGGAGTTCAGTGCTAGATTAGACCTCCATACAGAGCTGCACACTAATACCCACACAGAGTTCTGATCACTCTGGACACTGACCCCTGGGAGAGCCAACAGAGCTAGATTGACAACTCCAAGGAACAAAAGAATTTGAGGGACCTATATACCATTTGGGGAGATTCAGGGGCAGGGAAAGATGATTGACATTACCATAGGTACAAGGAAATGGGAGTATTCAAACTATACTGATAGGAAACAATCAAGCTTGGGAAAGGAATCATAACCAAAGGCTAGGGCTGTAATGGTGAACCTATGACACGCATGCCAGCACTGACACACATAGCCATTTTTGATGACATGTGGCCGCATGTGGGCTCAGCACACCTTGGAGCCCGGGAGCCACCAGGGGAAGGGCTGCTCCATGAGCTGTGGGGGGGGGAGGGGCAGGGGTAAGGGTAGGTTGGTGTCCACCAGGCAGCTGGGGTATGTTAGGACTCCCATGGGGGCGGGGAGGAGGAGCTCACATGGGCAGGCAGGTTGGCAGGCTGCAGCAGCCACTCTTGCAGCCCTACTCCCCCCCCCCCCCCCAGCCACCTGAGGAGTGCCTGGAACCTATTACCAGATACTTTTAGCACCCTGAAAAATACAGCAATGGCTTTACTCACAATTTTACCCTCTACATACTTTTGTGAGACCTTATTCTCAGCATTAAATAATATCAAAACCAACCAAAGTAACAGATTGACAGATGAAGTAGGGATTTAAACAAACAAACAGAAACATTTATTCATTAAATGCTTATTAAGTTTCAGGCACAAAAGTAATCCAATGAAGAAGGAAACAGCAAACTAATATCTTTGTCAAGAAAATCCAATTGACAGTATTAAGGCCTGGTGTGCTACGTATAGTCCATAGGGTCATGAAGAGTCAGACCTAATAAAAGTGTTGGGTGTACACATACACCTGGGTTCACACATGGCCTGCTCCATCTCAAGCACCACCCACACAAGTGAGCTTCCCAGAAGGTTCGGGCTCAAGCTTGGGCTGCTGGGAGCCTCACCTTATTTGGCTGTTATGCCTCTTAACTTTCTCTTAAGTCAATGTAACCTCAGACAGATCTGTTGGGGTGCTCTGGGTTTCTCAAATAAAATGCAAAGAACCATCTCTTCAAGAAAACCTATCTTTAAAAACACCCAATAGCCAAACTCTTCAGCACTGGGTTTTGCCTTTTTCTGGAAATGTGAACTCTGATGTGGGGCCCTATAGTCAGTGGTAACCAGCAATTTGGCACCTCTATTTCACCAGGGGGTTCATGTTCTCATTTTTCTGGCATGAGCTGGCAGCACATCTGTTTGATTTTCCATTTCTGAGTTGGCATCGGCTGATTAATTTAACATGTGACTTATAATAAAGTACCCAGGAGGAAACCTGCCTTGATCTCTCCTGCTCTCATTGCTCCCCCTGGGACAAAACACTTAAAGCTTCTTCACCCCATAACCTGACCCTTATTACAGACTACCTGGATACTATTTTCTTTTCATTTGAAAGCATTTTGTGGATGCTTTACAGGGGGAAAAAAATTGCTGTTACATCCCCAACACTCTTCCCCCATCTGGAATCCATCCTTATAAGAAAATACAACCAAACAAAGCAAACCTATATGCTGATCATGTCTGACAGCATATTTGCCATCCCACACTTTTGGTCCGCCGCCCAGGCTTCCCAGAAATGGGATGCATGCTACTGCATGAATCCTCTAGACTCAAGAACAACCATTGTAACTGTCTAAGTTATACAGTCCTTTACTGTTCCCCCCTCCCCCTTATACCATCATGGTCATTTATGTCATTCTCCTGAATCTCTTTACTTTACACTGAATCAGTTTAAATGAATCTTTCCAAGTTTCTCTGAATTCTTCACTCTTCTGCTCCAGGCACAATCATGTTTCATGATGCCCCTATGCCACAATTATATCCACTTTGTTTCTAGGTATTTATTTTGCTTTACTGACATAAAAAATGTTACTATAAATTTTTTGATATATATATATATGTATATATATATATATATATATATATCAGCCTATCTTTTGGGGGAAGGAGGTGTCTGACTTTTTTAAGGTATATGCCAGTAGTGGGATTGTAGAATGAAAGAGTATTACCAACTTAAATCACTTTTCTCACATAATTCTAATTTTTTTTTTCCAGAAGGTTCAGATTAATTCATAGTCACATCAGGATCATAGAGATAGAAGGGACAATACAGGTCCAAACCCTCATTTCACAGAGGAGGAAATCAAGACAATGTAAATTACCCATAATTGCAAGCTATTAAATATTTAAAGCATGATTTGAACATCTTTCTTACTCCAAGGCCAGTACTCTTTCCTTTGCACCAACTGGCTACCTAGTATGCTCGTGACATATATATCTTCTTGGTTAGTTTCTGACTATATCATATTTCTCCATCTAAACTTTATAAATTGTTCTTCAGATTCTGCTCACTTCACTCTGCATTAGTTCATACAAGTCTATCCAGGTTTTCTGAAACTATCTCATTCATTCATTCATTCATTCTTTCTTTTTTTTTTTAACCCTTACCTTCCATCTTGGAATCAATACTGTGTATTGGTTCCACAGCAGAAGAGCAGTAAAAGCTAGGCAAAAGGGATTAAGGGACTTTCCCAAGGTCACACAGCTGGGAAGTATCTGAGACTATATTTCAACCCAAGACCTCCCATCTCTAGGACTGGCTTTCAATCCACTCAGCTACCCACCTGCACCTCCATTCATTATTTCTTAAAGCACAAAATTATTCCAGGTCATTCATAAACCATACTTCATTTAATTATTCCCCTAATTGGGGAGTATTCTTTCATAGTTTCCAGTTCTTTGCCCTTACCAAAAGAGCTGCTATCAATGTTTTTGTACACATAGGTCTTTTTCGTCTCTCTTTGATCTCTTTGGGATAGAGCCATAGTGGTAGTATTTCTGGGTCAAAGGGTATGAACAATTTGATAACTTTGGGGGCATAATTCCAAATTGCTCTCTAGAATGGCAGGACCATTTCATACCTATACCAACAGTGCATTATTGTAGTTTTTCTCACATCCCCCCCAGCATTTGTCATTTTCCTTCTTTTGTCATCTTAGCCAATCTGATAATTATAAAATGGTATACTGGAGTCATTTTTATTTGTATTTTTCGAATTATTAGTGATTTAGTGGATTTTTCATATGGTGACATAGTTTAGATTTCTTTCTCTGAAAACTGCCTATTCATTCAGTTTGACCATTTATCTATTTACTCCATCTAAACTGCCATTTAATTTAGCATGTGACTTATAATACAGTACTCAAGAAGAAAACTTCCTTGATCCCTTCAGCTTCTTCTGGGTGGCAACCAGCTGTTATCCTTTGCTTTTCTGGAACCCTGCCCAGTGTGTACCACAGTTCTAATTAGTAAATGCTCATTAAATTGAGCCTGGTGTTACCCATTCCATATTTTTTAATAGCATTGTAGCCTGGTGCTTCTATTTGTCTTATCTACTCTGTGGAAATCTTCAGGCTTAGGAGATGATTCACGGAGAAAGAACCTGCCAGAAATCATTCTGATGCTTCTGATATGGGAAATTCATCGCCTTCATCTCCCTTTGCAATGAACTTTTCTCTCTCTCTCTCTCTCTCTCTTTCTCTCTCTCTCTCTCTCTCTCTCTCTCTCTCTCTCTCTCTCTCTCTCTCTCTCTCTCTCTCTTTCTCTCTCTCTCTCTCTCTCTCGCTTTCTCTCTCTCTCTCTCTCTCTCTCTCTCTCTCTCGCTTTCTCTCTCTCTCAATAGGACAGAAGTTACAGACTTTACTTTGTGAGAATTTTCTTTTTTTAATTATTCTTGAAAGGGGGGAATTGAGGATCCCCATTAATATAGGTTTACTATCTATTTCCTCCTGAAGTTAAATTAATTTCTCAAAATTTGGAGACTATAACATTTGGTGTGTATATGTTTAGAATTGATAGTATTGATTCTTTGTCTATGGTAACTTTTGGCAATATGTAATTTCCTCCCTTATCTCTTTTAATCAGATTTATTCTTGCTTTAGTTTTGCCTAAGATCATGATTGCCATTCCTGATTTTTTTTACTTCAGATGATGCACAACAAATTCTGCTCCAGCCTCTTACCTTTACTCCATGTGTGTCTCCCTTCCTCAATTGTGTTTCTTGTAAACAGCATATGGTAGGATTCTGATTTTTAATCCACTCTGTTATCCACTTCTATTTTATAGGTGAGTTAATTGCATTCACATTCACAATTAAGATTACCAACTATGTATTTTTATTTTCCCCTTTAGACTCTGCTCTTTCTCTTTTCACTCTGTCCTTTCTCAGGGGTGTTTTGCTTTAAATTACCACCTTTTACTTCCCCCAACCTTCTTTTACTCCCCTCTATTGTCTTATTGCCCTTCTACATCTCTATAGGGTAAGATAGGATTCTATACTTTGGTTATTATTCTCTTTCCAAGACACTTACAATGAGAGTAAGGTTTAAGCATTGTCCATCACCTTCATCCTCCCCTCTACCCTAATAGTTGTTCATATCTCTTTAGGTGAGATAATTTACCTCATTCTACCTCTCTCTTTTTTTTTTCTCCCAGTGGAATCCCCTTTTTCATGCCTTGATTTTTTTTTGCATATCATATCATCCTAATTAGCTTCCTCCTGAATGGATAAAATCTGTGTCTTTTTCATAAGAAGTGCCAAGTACATAGATATATGTTAGTACTTTTTAAATAATTAAAAATAATAATATTTCTTTCTAGATATATATTTTATACAGTTTATTAGGAAGGGTAGGCAATCATTCCTAAGTAACCTGACTGCGTGTTACCTAGCCTGCAATTCCCTTCCTCATTCCCCCTCACCTCCTGCTCTGTCTCTTCTCCTTATGGTTTTCCCCTTGGTCTTCTCATCAGTCTCCCTGGATCTGCCCAAACCTTAACTTTTATTGACATACAGAATGTACACCAACACAATCCTACCCCAGCTGTGTTATGTCAGGAATGTTTGATAGACAGGTAAAGTTACTCAGGAAGGAAAGGGGATGAACTTCCTTGACACAATTCCCCTGTGATCCTTTGGGAGACCCATTTCCCCAATGGATCATTTAAATATAACTATCTTATAACTCGAAATACCTTCTAGCTAAAAGTATATATAATATTACATTTTTTTCTAAGAGGGAGTTACAATAGTTAGAGATGGGAGTAAAATATAAAAACTGATTGAAATACACATTGACAAAATGCCAGCTTGGGGGCAGTCCCCTTTGACATAAGAGTTTACATTCAGAATAAGTATGTTCAATCCCTTCAATTCAGTTCATTATATCCCAAAGTTCATTCTAGATATTTTGATGCAGTGTGTAGCTTCTTTAGGCATCTTTACAGCACTTTCTCCAAAAAGAACCACTTTCTCAATTCAGGATGTTGGCAAGTTCTTTTCTTGAAATTTCTCCAAAAAAATGTAAACCTTGAATTTTAGGATAATTACACAATCCCCTCCCCCCCAGGAGGGTGTTGACCAACACCAGAATCACAATGGGATACATGATTGAGTTATGAGGTATATGAAGCAATTGTCAAAAATAAAAATAAAAACAAACCCCGCCCCCCAAAAATCCCAAATAAAAAGAGTAAAAAGATGAAATTCTGCATAAAAATAAGAAATATAGAACTGATAAAAAACAAAATAAAAAATCTTACATATATAAAATTCTGAGTAAAAAATAAAAATAACCTGTAACAGGTACTTGAATCACAGCAAGGACCAATTAAAGTGACATATCCCACAAGCCTGTAGGACAGTAGCAGAAATACAGAACTTTACCCATTTGCAGCCAGGACTACAGAAAATTGCCAAACTATAAGATAGAAAGTACTAAATTTCAGCAGCAAATGGGAAAATCATTCCCTGGTCTGATTTTACCTTCACTGTCTGATATAGGGGGAGCCAACATGATAGCCAGCCTGAGGCACTTGACTCAAAGTATTGCACATGTAATGTGGTTCAAGGAAGTCCTACATCTTAACATATGTCAAGTGCCACAACCTCGATTCCCACACTAGGTTCAAGTCCTTTTGTATTGGCATAGAAGTTCAACAATCCTCCCTGGACTGGATTTGGTCCTTTTTGACCTCATGCTACTTGGCACTGTATATTGGCTCTTTTGTTCCCTTCTCCTGGAATCAGACAGAATCATTAAACAGAGTCCCATAACATTTATCAATAAATGGCAGGTTTCCATTGTTGAAAGCCTTTTGAGTATGCATATTACTAGGGCTAATAGACACTATAAACTTATATTGTAAATGTTATCCTTCAGGTAAAAAGAAAAACATGAATACTGATTTCATGTACTTCAAGTATCACCAAGGTTAGGAAAAAATAAAGAAAAAAATCAAATCTCCAATTACAAACATAAAGAGAAAAAAATAATTAAAAATCATAATTTCATAGTTCACATTCCATGTGACAATGTGTTAGCCAAGCAGAGGCACAACACAAAAGGTGCTCACTCAAAAATGAAATGTATATCACTCTTAACTTGGCTAGGATCCACAGTGTGAGTGTACATAATTTTTTCACTAGATAAAAACTTAAAAAAAAAGTAGTACAACATCTAATACAGATTGTAAAAAATACCAAAATTCCCAAAATTATAAAAGCCCTTTTAAGGACAATTGCAAATAAACCCACTATCATTAGGATTTACATGACTTGCTGTATGACATGTAAAAAAACCTATGAAATCATGAATACTTGTCATAAAGTTCTACAGATTTTGTCAATCTTTTAACTTTGGCAAAGATATTATTACCAAAGTCTATTATTACCGTCATTCCAAAATTTGGTGGGAGAGAAAAACCTCTGTATGGTTAATGAATAATTACAAATATAACAAATCCATTTTGAAGCTATAGGGCTTCATAGGAAAAAAATCATTCCCACCTACTGGATGAAATTATAACACATCACAAGTTAACTAAGCCACTTGGGCACCTCCATCCCTCTTGGTATGAGACTGTCACAGTGTAACAGAACTGTCTCCAACCATTTTCACGTGGAGCCAAGGACTAAAAAGTGAAAATCACTTCAGATATGTCATCCATTACATTTACAATAAATGCAGAGATGGGAAAATACAACAATGCCAACTTCAACTACAATTAGACCCTTACCTCTTGTTACAAACAACTCAAGAGGCAGGCAAATAAATGATCAGAGGTAGGGATACTCCCAGACATCTGAAAATCATTTCTGAAGACTCACTAAAATCAGTTTAAATCATTAGACAAGTAAATTCTCCAAAACTTGTATGCAGGTTGAAACCAATGTAATGGAGTCCATCCATCAGCTCTGTGTGACAATTAACAAAGGCAAAAAAGGAACAAAATGCTGCTTGTGGGCTTTTACAAAGATATTCTACAGTACAATCACAGTCATAGGGGAGTTACAAATTAAGCCAATTTAACAGAATATTTCAAAGGTGATAACTCATAAATTGGTTAACATTAAATTACATACATCATGTATTTAGAATTGAGTTACAGAGACTTCTTCATTCTGGGGAGGAGAACAAACTGCAACAGTTAACATCAATAAGGCAATGAGTAAGGCTTAAAATTCACCTCCAGACTTTTTGAGGTTCCTTCCCCTCCTAAGTACCATCAGTCATCACAATCCCTTTGTCCACACCTCTGGGGGCTCCCATGCTGAAGGGAGTTCCCACATTGAGTACAGGTGTTTGGGTGTGACTTTTGATTAGCTTAATTCAAATTACTATTCCTCCTATCAATATTACTATTCCTGAAACTTCCATTCTTATTTACCTGATTCCTCTTCTTACAATTCATAATCACATGGACCATTTCCCACAAAAATAACATGTTAGTGCTTGCTTTATGGATTCTTGTAAGGGAGCTATGATCTCTCCTTGCTTTACCTTCACAACTGTTTCGATTAATTCTTTTATTTCCTCCCTCAATGTCTCTACTAAAGTAGCATTCTCCTTATCCTTCTCATCCTGTTTAGAAGTTAATTCCTTTATTTCCTTCCTTAATGCTTCCAGTGGTTTCTTTCTCTTTTTCCTTATATCCTTCAAAATGTTTGGATATCAAACTTTCCATAGAGCTCTGGCCTTTTCTTTACAAATGTTTGGAAATCTTGTATTTTGTTGAATGCCCATACTTTCCCCTGGAAGTATATAGTCAGTTTTGATGGCTAGCTGATTCTTGGTTGAAGATCCAGCTCTCTTGCTTTTCTGAATAGCATGTTCCATGCCTTATGGTCATTCAGAGTGGAAATTGCTAGGTCCTATGTGACCCTGATTGGTGTTCCTTTATATTTAAATTTTATTTTTCTGGCTTCTTGTAAGATTTTTTCTTTTGCTTGGAAGCTTTGGAATTTGGCAATTACATTACTGGGAGTTGTCTTTTGGGGATTTAGTGTAGAGGGTGTTCTGTGAACTCTTTCAATGCATATTTTGTCCCCTTTTTCTAGAATCTCTGGGCTGTTTTCTTTGATTATATCATGTATTATGATATCAAAATTACTGTTTATCTCTGGTTTTTCAGGCAGACCAATGATTCTCAAGTTGTCTCTCCTTCCTCTGTTTTCCAGGTCTGTCACCTTGTCAGTGAGATATTTTATGTTGTCTTCTAATTCTTTAGTCTTTTGACTTTGCTTTATTAATTCTTGCTCGTTTGCAAGATTATTGTCTTCCAGTTGCCTGATCCTGACCTTTAAAGACTGTTTTTCCTTTTCAGTTTGGTCTGACCTGTTTTTTGAGGCTTTGAGCTGTTTCTGCATTTGCATATTTTGGTCTCTCATATTGCTGAGTTCCTTTTGCATTGTTTCCCATTTTTCCTGCCAGAAGGCTTCCATCTTTTTGATAATTTCCGATTTAAATTCTTCAAGAGTTTGTGGAGAATTTCCATTTCCTTTGGAAAGTTTTGGAGCATTTGTTTGTGTTTCCTCTTCTATCTCCTCTGTATTTTGTATTTTTGCTCCATAAAACGTGTCCAAAGTCACCCCCTTCTTTTTGCTTTTCTTGGTGTTTAGAGGCTTTTGAACTTCTGTACTGTTGCCATCTCTATCTGAGTGAGGAGGACTGGCTGTTAGTGTATCTGTCTGATGGTCCAAGGCTTTAGCCCCAGGCAAATTGTCCATTCTCCGCAGCTGCATTGTCTTCTCAGGGAAGCTCAGGGTCTGCCCAGGGGCTGCCCTCCCCTGTCTTCCGGCGGTTCAGGTGTTACTGCTCTCAGTTCCCTCCAGTTGCTTCTCTGCTTCCTTACTTCCATGCTCTGAGCCTGGCACAGCACTGTCTGCAAGTTACCTCAGTGCCTTTGCCAGCCTTGAGGTTTCCTTTCAGAAGACCCTGCACTCTAAGGTGGGAGGGGCCCTGGCCTCCCTGAACTCTGAGGGCTCCTGATGGGATAATGCTCAGCTGGGTTGGTATGGATGTGCCCTGAAGCAAAAACCTCCACTGCCATCTGTGCTGGATGTCCCAAGACTGGCCCAGGTTACTTTTAAGGTACGCCCTTTGGAGCAACCCCTTTGCAGGACCCGAGGTTTCTGTCCTTTCAGAAGACCCTGCACTCTAAGGGAGGAGGGGTCCTGACCTCCTTGAGCTCTGAGGGCTCCTGATGAGATTAGGTTCAGCTGGGTTGGACTGGATGTGCCCCGAAGCAAAAACCTCCAGCGAGACTCAGATGGAGCCCCTTGTCTCTCTCTGTTTCCCTCCTGTCTGTGTTGGATGCCCCCGAGACTGGCTCAGGTTGCTTTCAAGGTGAGCCCTTTAGAACAGCTGGCCCTGAGGCCCTTTTGCCGGCCCTGAGGTTCCTGCTGCTGCCGTGGACTCAGTGCTCTGGGTTGGGGGGGAGGGGTCCTGGGACCTTCCTTCTGCCTTCCCCTTAGACCCGAGTGATCTAGGATTCTGGCTTTTGGGGGGAATGAATACCTTTTGATCCGAGTCCAGGAGGAGCATTCCCCAGCTTTGTACTGTTGTTCAGTTTGAATTTTGGTCCCCTAGGAGCATTCAGTTTGTGATCGGTAAGGAAGGGTTTTCAGAGGTCTGAAAAAAAGAGGCCTCTAAGCCTTCATCTTGACTGGAAGTCCCCTTTCCTTTTTTTAAATTAGACCCCAGTACTTTGTCTATTTTATTTGTTTTTTCAAAATACCAGCTTCTTGTCTTATTTATTAAATCAATAGTTCTTTGACTTTCAATTTTATTAATTTTTCCTTTGATTTTTAGGATCTCTTAGTCTTCATCTGAGGATTTTTAATTTGTTCACTTTCTAGTTTTTTAATTTGCATGCCCAATTCATTGATCTCTGCCCTCCCTAATTTGTTAATATATGAACTCAAGGATATAAATTTGCTCCTGAGTACTGCTTTGGCTGCATCCCATTGGAAGAATGTCTCATCATTGTCATTTTCTTCAATGAAGTTATTAATTGTTTCTATAATTTATTCTTTAACTAACCGGTTTTGGAGAATCATATTGTTTAATTTCCAATTAATTTTTAATTTACCTCTCCATGTACCCTTACTAATTATTATTATCATTGCATTGTGATCTGAGAAGATTGCATTTATTATTTCTGCTCTTTTGCACTTTCTTGCAATGTTTTTTTGACCTAATACATGGTCAATCTTTGTGAATGTACCATGTGCTACTGAAAATAAGGTGTATTCCTTTTTGTCCCTATTTATTTTTCTCCACATACCTACTAATCCAATTTTTCTAAGATTTCATTTACTTTTCTTACCTCTTTCTTATTTATTTTTTGGTTTGATTTATCTCGTTCAAATAGAGGAAGGTTCAGGTCTCCCACTAGTATAGTTTTTCTATCTATTTCATCCTTGAACTCCACTAGTTTCTCCTTTAGAAATCTGGATGCTATGCCATTTGGTGCATACATGTTGAGTACTCATTGTCTATATTGCCTTTTATTAGGATGTAATTACTTTCCCTTTCTCTTTTAACTAGATTTATTTTTACTTTGGCTTTGTCAGATATCATGATTGCGACTCCTGCCTTCTTTTTATCAGTTGATGCCCAATAGATTTGGCTCCATCCTCTTACTTTCACCCTATGTGTATCTACCTTCCTCATGTATATTTCTTGTAGACAGCATATGGTAGTGTTTTCAATTCTAATCCACTCTGTTATTTGCTTGCATTTTGTGGGTGAGTTCATTCCATTCACATTCAGAGTTATGATTACTAGCTGTGTATTTCCTAGCATTTTGATTTCTACTCCTGGTCCTGCCTTTTCTTCTTTCAGTATTTCCTTCTACACCAATATTTGTTTTTAATCAGTCCCCCTAGTTCCCACCCTTATTTTACTTCCCTTTCTACCCCCCCTTCTTATTTCCCCCATTATTTTCCCTGTAGTCTTTCTAAAACTACCCCCCACCCTCTCCCTCCCTTGTACTGCTTCCCTCCCCACCAGTCCATTTGTTATCCTTCTATTCCCCTATAGGGAACAAATCTATTCTCTGCCCCAATGGATTGGATTGTTCTTCCCTCTTTGGGTTAATTTCAATGCACGGAAGAGCTGAGTATTTCCTATCTCCAACCTCTTTACCCTTCCAGTGTATTGATGTTCTCCCCCTCCCACCATGAGCTTCTTTGTGACATATAAATTTACCCCCATTTGTTTCTCTTCCCATTTCTTTTAGTATTAATCTCTTTTTTTAGCTCTAGTTGTGTGTATATATATATGCATATATATACACACATGTATATGTATTAATGCATGCATATATCTATATACCTATTTATGTCTTGTCTTTTCATCCTATACAGTTTGCCACTGTTCCCTCTAAGTGTAGTTCTTCTAGTTGCCCAGGTGATAACAACAGTTTTTAAGAGTTACCAATGACCTCTTTTCTTATAGGGATACATAACATTTTAACTTATTGAGTCTCTTTAAAAAAAGGGGGGGGGTTGTTTGTTTTGTTTTGTTTTTCTTTTTTTCCTTTTTTAAAAATCACCTTTTGATGATTCTCTTGAGTTCTATGCTTGGGCATCGAATTTTCTGTTCAGGTCTGGTCTTTTCTTTACAAACTCTTGGAATTCTTCTATTTTGTTGAATGACCATACTTTCCCCTGTAAGAATATAGTCAGTTTTTCTGGGTATAAATTGAATCTTTTGATCTCAATACTTTGACATTCCTTAGCCACTTAAAGCTGGGGAATGTTCCTTTCTTGAAAGAATAAATGGCTGTTTCCTTTGGCTTCTGAGCTCCATGCTTGTGAACTTCTTTCAGTGGTGGAATCTACTGTCTATGACCCCATCCCATGTACTCCCATACCCTCTGTCTATGCATACTCCAAATTGCTCTAATATTGACCAAAATATTAAGAGTTACAAATATTATCTTGACCTTATTGAGTCCCTTAAATTTTCTCTTTCTTATTTCTCTTTTTAGTCTTTTCCTTGTGTTTGGACATCAAATTTTCAGTTTAGGTCTGGTCTTCTCATCAAGAATGCTTGGTGCTGGGTGGGGCAGCTGGGTCGCTTAGTGGATTGAGAGCCAGGCCTAGCGATAGGAGGTCCTGGGTTCAAATCTGGCCTCTGATACTTCCTACCTGTGTGATCCTGGGCAAATCACTTAACCCCAGTTGCCTAGCCCTTGCCACTCTTCTGCCTAGAACCAATATGTAGTATTCCAGGATGAAAGGTAAGAGTTAAAAAAAAACCCATTATTTTCATTTGAGCTGACACCAAGTAAAACATTTACAAAATAAAATATAAAAGGCAAATTGTGTGATCTCCATTACATACAGCTTGCTTTTCCTTTTATGTATATAATAGATCAATCATGAGACTTTCAAAACTTTCCTATTTGGTTTCCTTCCTTTTGTTGTCTGTGCATTTTATTTTAAACCCTTACTTTCCACCTTAGAATCAATACTATGTCTTGGTTCCAAGGCAGAAGAGCAGTAAGGGCTAGGCAGTGGGGGATTAAGTGACTTGCCCAGGGTCACATAGCTAGGCAGTATCTGAGGGCAGATTTGAACCTTAGACCTCCTGTCTCTAGGTTTGGCTCTCAATTCATTGAGCTACCCAGCTGCCCCCATTCTATACATTTTTAAATACTTCAATGACCTGTTTTTTGTTTTTTTGGGGGGAAATTCCATCTTTTTTTAAATACCCTTACCTTTTGTCTTAATATCAGTTCTAAGATAAAAGAGGGGCAAAGGCTAGGGAATCAGCGTCACTGTACAAGTTAAAATTAAATCTCAATAATAAAAAAAATATTTTTATATTTATTAATGATCAATTAGAAATCAAGGAATAAGGAAGATACAAAATAAAGACCACGTGCTCATGGCTGATCAGCCAGTTCAAACACCCACCTTATCACCACCAAGCTCAGGACAGGAAGTAAGGAGAACTACATATCCCAAGAGTCCACTGATTTCCTATCATTACATACTTCCTGTAGTCAGAGGATAAAGGGAGTGGGCGTTGCTGCTCCTCCTTTCTGATGTAGAATCAGCAGTGATGGTGTTAAGTGGGGATGGCTAAAAATGGCTAACCAGCCATGGATATGTGGTCTTTACTTTGTTTCTTCTTTATTCCTTGACTTTTAATGATCATTAATAAATCTCTTAAAATATAATATTGTTATTACTGAAATTTAATGTTAACTTTTACATCATGCAGCTAGGAAGTAGCTGAAGCCAGATTTTAACCCAGGATCTCCTGTCTCTAGGACCGGCACTACCTATCTACCCCTTGACAACATTAATGACCCTATCCTTCTTTCCCTTCTCTACTTATTAGGGGAAAAAAACCCCCAAGATCTTTATCAAAAATATTCATAGTCAAATAAAGCAAATTCCTTCATGTCTGAAAATGTATGGCTCATTCTATAACTTTAGTCCATCCGTTTTTTTGTCAGGAATGTATAAGCATGCTTCATCACTAGTTCCTTGTCATTGTGGTTGATAATTGCACTGATAAAAGTTCTTAGGTCTTTTCAAAATTGTTTTTCTTTATGATTTTGTGGTTATTGTCTACATCATTCTCCTGGTTCTTTCCATTTTAATTCTGCATCAGTTCTTAAAAGTCTTCTCTGAGGTAGCAACAGGGAGAGCTCTAGGACAGCAAATAGTGCTGACTCTCCATAAAGATGTGGTTGGTCTTGTTTTTTTCCCACATTATCCTATGTATAATAAACTATGTAATTAAAACCTGTTTCTAAATCCATTAATGCATTGCAAAATAACCTCAGAGATTGTAGTATTTCACGGCAAAAGAGTTTCTGCCGGCTACAGAAGATAGGTTTCATATTTTAATATTTCATCAAAATTACATTTCAGCCCCTAGATTAAGGTTGGAACCTGGGCAATGAGGATTGAACAAAAGTTGCTTTTCAGATGGAGATGAGAGAAGAGCAACCCGAGTGTTTGTGGGATTGACCGCCATCTGGTGGCCTGAAAGTATGCAGCAGCTTATTACACACAGCTACCTCTGGGGGACTGTCCCTCAGTAGCTCAGCTGCTAGACTGGTCAAATAGCTCAAGCAAATTCCTACCTGGAAGCTAATTCAGAGATTGTTCTTGGCTAAATAAATTCATTTACTGAATAATTAACACAATCGTGCCCTGTCTCCCAGAATGCTTAAGGGAGGTAAAAATAAGCCACCATAAAAGTTGCATACCAAGGTCTATTTCACAGAATAGAAGCCAAGTTTTATCATGTTTCTGATGTTCTTACACAGTGCCTGACACATCTTTTTTTTTTTAACTCTTACTTTCTGTCTTAGAATCAATTTCAAGGCAGAAGAGGGTAAGGGCTCCACAATTGGGGTTAAGTGACTTGCCTAAGGTCACACAGGAAGTATCTGTGAACAAATTCTAGCACATAACTTAATAAATGCTTTTTTCCTTCCTTCCTTCCTTCCTTCCTTCCTTCCTTCCTTCCTTCCTTCCTTCCTTCCTTCCTTCCTTCCTTCCTTCCTTCCTTCCTTCCTTCCTGTTTGTTTTGTTTTGATTAAATAATACTTGAATCAAAGCCACCCTACCAAAAGAATAGGGAAAAGGGAGCATTTTTCCTCCTCTTTGCTAATATCACAGTATGGACAGACATATCCCCATCCCTTGGTAGTGAGAACTGATCAACTACCATCTTGTTGAACAAATAAAGGATGACTCTTTCTGGTGAGTCACTAAATCTGAAGCCTCAGCTGTGAATACCCTTTGGAGACCCAATTTCCTAAATTCTGTGTTGCTTTTTTGGTTTGGATCTGTGGATCAATGATTTACTTGGCCAATGTAGACTGGCAACTCACCTATGACTTGTAGTCCAGAGGGCACTAAAAGGCTTAATGATTTGCTTATCGTCATACTGCAGGTTTGTGTCAGAGGCAGGTCTTCAACAAAGATCTTGATTTTGAGGTTAATATGGTGTCACTCCATTTTATTATACTTACAGGAATGTATCCTGAAATTGAGGAGTCAAAGGCTCACATGATCACTTTCTAGACATCGTTAGCAACCCAGGGCTGGCTTTTACAACCCCTGGCATGCAGCAAGCCCCATGACAGCCATATTAACTGGGCAGCATAGCTTATGGGGCTCCAAGCAGAAAAATATTTCAAGGAACTATGATTTTGTCAGTGTGACCTCTCCTTCTTTCAACAGAAATCACAACCACTCTGTTTATAGGTATCATGGAGTATTGGATGGATAGCTGAATTAAGAGTTAGGAGGAAGCCCACCTCTGACACAATTTCATTTGAGACATTGTGCTAGGCATTGAGGATGCAAAGACAAAAGGAATCCAACAAACAAACTCTAAAAAAGTAGTCATTCTCTGAGTATGGCCAATCGTGGTCCTGAGAAGAGAAAATGAGTCATATCTCCCTCTTAGCAGACTGGGACTATGAGTGCAGAATGTTGAATACGCTGTCACATATGTCTTTGTATCTGTTGGTTTCGCCAAACTTTGTCACAAGAGAGTGTTGCATGCAGAAATAATTGTTTGGCAACAATAAAACTTACTTAAAACCACAGAATCAAAAGAGTAGCAAATGTAAACCTCTTTATAATCGGGCTCTGATTTATCTATCCAGGTTTTACATCCACATATCCTTCATTCCAGCTAGTTTGTACACCATATTCCATTTCCTGTGCCTTTGCCCAGGCTGTCTCCAATGCCTGGATTCCTTTCCCACTTTACCTCTGACTTTTTTGAATTTGTTGCTTCCTCTCAAACTCAGTTCAAGCACCACTTCCTAGAGGAGATCTTTCTTGATCTTCCCCCTAAAAAGAACTGTTTGTGTGTTCTGTTGATTTACCTGAATATGTGGTATTTTCCTCTAGCAATTTGTAAGCTCTTTGAGAGGACAGAGTGTTTCCTTCTTGTCTTGGTCTTCCTAGAGTCCAGAGTGACAAAATAGACCCTTAATAATTTGTGATGAATGAATGGGTGAATAGCACAATCCATTGAGGCCACTGCCATATTGCCAGTGATTGGTTTAAGAAGTAAAAGTGCCACTATGGAGTTACATTGTCGTTTATTTTAATTTTGATTTATTTAAAATTTATTTCTCAATCCACGCTGATTCTTTAAATGCCAAAACTTCCATTTAAAGGACACAACCCACTGAAAAGACCTAATGCCTATCTTGGGCATAAGGTTCTGTGTTAACCAATTTTTATTATCATACCCATACTTCTGGATCATGTAGAATCACTTATAGTCATTAATACTTCAGTGAAGGCCTCAGAGGGCAATTTCATCACTCTGTCAGAATGAGCCACAGCCCGTCTCCAGGGCCTCTAGGCCAAGAGACTATGGTGAACCGGCTGTATTTTTCGGGCCATCTTCACTTCCCAAGAGAGGCCAGGTAGGTGTACCAGAAGAGGGCCACCATGTTGCCAAACAGCACCCGGAACTGGCAAAGAAGAGCAGGCAAAGTCAGGGTGAGGGGGATGATGTGGGTAGGAGACCATTCTCACAAGAGGACATCTTTGCTTCTCATTGCATTCATCTTTAAGCAAGGAAACAGCCAGGGGCCAGCCCTTCATTCAGGGCAAGAGTGGCAATTCCAAGAAGCTGCTTGACACCTTACATTTCCATGCTACCATGTGACCACCACCTCACACAGCTCATTCAGACCACCAGATAACAATCTACACCACAGAAGAACCCAAACTGAACCTCCACACCACAGGCAATACTGAACATGTTACTATGACCCAACCAATTCACAGTTCATGATGGCCCCAAAGCTATAGGTCATCAGGGTGGCTATGTGCTGTACTGCCCATCCTGCTACCACCTCGATTAGCAACTACACCATGGCCCACATTGCCTGCCACATTAAAAACCAAATAGGTCACAGCCCATAGTACCCAAAGAACTATATAGGTCATCTTGAATGAGTAAATCAGGTAGCTATGGGGCTATATAGTGCACAGAATTGTTAAATCAGTGGTTGGACTGAATATTAAATTGGTGGTCACCAGGGATACTAAATCCCAAAATGAATTACTAAAGTAGAATGGAATTGGAGGAAAAGCTGAATTCAAATCTTGCCTCAGACACTAATCCATTATATGACTCTGGGCAAGTCACTCGGTCTTTGTTTACCTTAATTTTCTCATCTGTAAAATGGGGGCAATAATAGTGCTTACTTCTTAGGACTGAGTTTCAAATGACATAATACTTGTAAAATATTTTTAAACCTTAAAGTGCTATATAAATGCAAGATATCATCATCATCATTATTGCTTTGTACTATATGGAGCATCATGTCACACACCAATATTGACAATCATGCCACAGATCATACTGTTCTTCACCCAAAGAGATCTCCATGCCACAGTCCATACTGACCACAACCCAACACAAACAGGCCTACACAGCATGATCCCTTCTGACCTCCATGCTGTAGCTCATTCAGCCCTCTACATCACAACCCAAAGAAACAGATCTGAAGCCCATTCTGACCACAACCCCATGACCCCAAAAGCCTACCACACAATGCCCCCATTCTGATTGGCACACCACAACCATGACAGAATGTGATCACCACAACCTAGCCAGTTTGGCTCACTGTGTTGGAGCAAATGTCTTGATTTTTAAAACATAAGGTGGAGGGAGGTGGAAGAGATGCATGGATTTATATACTAAAGGCTAGTGGGTTGGACTTCAATTTTTGGTAAAACACTAGAATGTATTATTAAAGAGATGATTGGCGAAGATATAGATGCTCCCTAGCTGTGTGACCCTGGGCAAGTCACCTCACTTCAATTGCCTACCCATTACCACTCGTCTGCCTTGGAACCAATATTTAGTATCAATTCTAAGGCAGAAAGTAAGGGTTTAAAAAAACAAAACAAAACCCAATATGGCTTCCTCAGGAACAAGTAGTTATACCTGACTAAGTTCATTTACCTTACTTTTTCTACTATAATTCAGAGGAATGATATAAATAAAGATTTCAGCAAAGTTTTTGCCAAAGTATAGCAAGATGGCACAAGATGGAACAATGTGAACTGCTTCAAAATTGGGTGGATTTAGAACCAAAAAAATGGCTGGATCCAGAGTGATAATGGCTTACTATCACAAAAAACAAAACAAAAAAAAACCCCAGACCCTCACATCTTAGAATCAATACTATGTATTAGTTCCAAGGCAGAAAAACAATGGGAGTTAAGTAACTTGCCCAGGGTCACACACCTAGAAAGTATCCAAGGTCACATTTGAACCCAGGATCATTCCTCTCTGGGTCTGGCTTTCTATCCACCGAGCCACCTAGTTGCCCCCCTCCCTTAATGCCATTTTGGATGGAAGTCTCTAGTGAAATGCCTTAGGGGGTTTGTTCTTGTCCCTGTGTTTCTATAAGATTTTTTACCAATGGCTCAAAAGCATGTTTATCAAATTTTCAGATGAAACAAAGCTAGAAGGCATAGCTCACATGTTGGATTATAGAATCAGGATTCAAGCGAAATCTCAATAGGGTAAAAGGATAGCCCTAATCTAATAAATTGGAATTCAATAGTAGGTTGTAAAGATCTAGAGGGGTTCAAAATATCAGCTTCATAAGTACAGAACGGGATGGGGCAGTGTTTTTTAGACAAGAAGCTCAAAGTGCTGCATGGCAAATCAAAAAATGCCAATGTTACCTTGAGCTGACATAAAACAAGGCATAACGACCAGAACATGGGAGGCTGTACAGAGTATTTCTAAAGTTCTCTGTTCAGTTCCAGGAATATTTTAGAACAACCATTGCCAAGTTCACAGTATACAGACGAGTGGTCTAGGATGGTAAATGACTAAGAACACTGAAAGCCACATCATAGATGTGTTGGTTCAAGGAGCTTGGGAGATGTACCCTAGAGAAAAGACCTGGCAAGGGGTGGAGGGGATGAAACAGGAAAGCTGGCATTAATTACTGAAAAGCAACCATATAGAAGGCTCTACTTGGGCCCAGAAGGAATGAAAACCAGGAGAAATGGATGGAGGAGATGCTGCTTCTGTCCCTCCTGCTGTCTTCCCACCTCACCTCCATCTTTTCAAATCTTTGGCTTCCTTCAAGCCTCAGACTTAATGGAATGGGCTGCTTGGGAAGCAGGTTTCCTTTTCAAATAGGGGTAGGAGTATATAGCCTCTAAACTCCCTTCCAGCTCTGAAAGTCTGTGATTCTGGGAAGGGATCAATTGTTACAAGTACTTTTGACTGTGGAAGGTCCCTGAGAAGAGCCCAAGCTGGAAGAATAACGGAGGAGGTAGAATTTGGGGATGAACAATGAAAGCAAAGCAAAAAACAGCATATCACCAGTTTCCTTGATTTCAGATAAATTAAGACCATCCTGATTGATACCAGGGACTGTGATAATAAGATGTTGGAAACATCCTCGGAAAGAGATGAATGAGAAAGTGAAATTTAACTATGTGTGGTTCCTTACCTGCAGAGGAATATAGTTAATGTTAATAAACTGAACTGGAGTCCAGATTTTCCAGTTCATTTGCAGGGCAGTCCAGTAACCTGTTTTCACCTTTGCAGAGAAGGCTGCCAAGTTTTTCCCCTGGAAAATGAGAAGCGATGATGTTTAAATGACACACCTATGGCCATCAGACACAACTTATTTATCACCATGTTGGCCTCGAGTCTCTGACACCTCAAGGCTTCCACATTTTTTGCCATCCTGGGTTTGTAGACAGACCTTTCCGGGATTGGTAAATTACTCAGGATTAGTGATCAAATGCTTAAGGTGCATGCAGCTTGCCCAAGTTTTTCCATCATCCCTGATTCACTGTTGTGGGTGTTTACACATTGAGGATGGCTTGCTTCACTAACAAGAATTGGATAAGGGGAAGTTAAGTGGTTCCATAGAGAGAAAGCCAGGTGGTTCTGGGTTCAAATCTAGCCTTAGACACTTCTTAGCTGTATGACCAAGTCACTTAACCCTAACTGCCTGGCCCTTTTCTGCCTTAGAATTGATATAAGAATTGGATCACTCTTTACCAACAAAATTAGACTTACCAGAAGTACCCTTGTGAGACCAATGGCACTAGTATTAAGAACAAAGCCCACACATCTTAGATATTGAACTTTTATAAGTATTTATGAAGTACCAACCATATGCCAGGCACTGTGCTGGGTGCTGGGAATACAGAGACAAAAACAATTCTACCCTTAAAGAGCTTAAATTCTACTGAACAGGCATGATGTTTTTCAGATAAATGGATGCAAGCTAATTTGAGGAGCAACAGAATGGAAAATGAAGTAATTGAACTAGATAGCCCTTGAGGTTCCTTCAAACCCTAAACCCATGCTATTATGAATTAGGGCAACTAGGAGAGACTTCCTGTAGAATGTGGCCCCTAAACTGAGCCTTGAAGGAAGCTAAGGACTCTAAGGGCAGAAGGAAAGGAGGATGTGCATTCCAGGCAAGGGTGACTGACATAAGATGCCAAAATTTGTTCTCTAGGTGGCAAAATGGCCTCACGAAACTCTTACTACTAATACAGTTAGAAACCTCCTTTTCTCTTTTAGTTTTTTTTTAACCTTTAGCTTTTATCTAAGAATAAATACTAAGTATTTGTTCCAAGGCAGAAGAACAGTAAGGGCTAGGCAGTTGGGTTAATGGACTTGCCCAGGACCACACAGCTAGGAAGTATTTGAGGTCAAATTTGAAACCAGGACCTCCTGTCTCCTGGCCTAGAGCTCTATCTCTTGAACCCCTCTTTTTGCTTTTATAAATAGGATATTTACTATGAACCTTCTCTTCTTAAAGAGTTGCCCAGAGCCAGGGATTCCAAGAGTGAGAGATGAGGAAAGAGTGTATTTGAGTCTTGGAGGACAAAGGCACAGGGACTGGAAAGGAAGTATCCAGGGTAAGTAATAACAATTAGGATCATTGAGTTTGGGGAGGGGGATAGAGTAGAAGCAGGTTGGGGCCAGGTTGTGAGGAGCTTTAAATAGCAAGCAGAGAATTTATATTTGATCTTTGAGGTAATGGGGAGCCACTGAAGTTTTGTGAGTAGGGGAGCAACATGGTCAGACCTGTGTTTTTGTCTCTGCATTTCTGATCCACTGCCACACTGAGCAGAGGGCCTTGCCTACGGTTGTTGCTTAATATATGTATGTTGGGCTGAACTGAATTAACATGGTCTTCTGGAAGCTGGTGAGTGGAAATGAATCACATGGAAGAGACCAACCTCAAGAAGGTTCATGCAGAAGAAGAACAACAACAGGAAGGCCGGGGCAAAGACAAGTCGGTCCAACAAGAGCCTCCTGACTCCTGAAAAGGGGACAGCAGCAGGGATCCAGTGGTCCAGGTACAGGTAGAAGAAGTGACTGAGAGGCCCTGAGAAGAAGAAACTGACCCCAACCCCAGACACACCACGGGCTGTGGCTTCTGTCCATGGTCCTGACCTGGCTCAGCCCTGTCAGAAGAGCCCAAACTCTTCCCACCCACTGAGGGAACCCACTAGCCACTTTGGACAGCAACAATGTGCTGTCTCCAAGCAGCCTTGTTTTCCCCTGCTTTAGCCTCCTACTGCTGGCTACTGCCCCTCATCCCCACCCCCCAACCCCAATGAGACAACCCTGCACCAACCAGGCACTCTGGGCCCAGAGTTCTTATCCTGGAGTTGGTGAACCTTCAAAATAGATACATAGGTGGCAGCTGGGTTGCTCAGTGGATTGAGAGCCAGGTCTGGAGAGGAACTGGGTTCAGTCTGGCCTCAGACACTCCCTAGCTGGGTGACCCTGGGCAAGTCACTTCACCCCCATCGCCTATCCCTTACCACTCTTCTGCCTTGGAACCAATACATAGTATTGATTCCAAGATGGAAGGTAAGGGTTTAAAAAAAAGATATTGATAATAATACTTAAATAGAATTCATTTCCTCTGTTTCCTTAGGGGTTTTATTTTGTGAACTTAAAAATATTATTCAGAGAAGGGGTTTACAGGCTTCGCCAGACTGACAAAGGGTTCTAGGATATACACAAACATTTAACCTTGAGGGGGTCTATGAGACCCTTTCTGGGGGTCCATGAGAGCAAAGCTATTTTCCCAATAATACCAGAACATTGTAATTTCCAATACAGTAAATATTGACAAATATAAACAAATGATCTTTGAGAGGGAATCTCCAATGACTTTTAAGAGTGAAACGGGATGAGAACCACTGATCTGAGGATAGCTGGGGTTAGGTTAGGCTAGGCTTGTCTCTGCCGCAGATTATTTAGGCTTTAAATGCTGAAGACACCTGGAAGTTAAATGACCTTGGGCACCAGTAATGCTTGACTTAGACTTAGAAAAACTTGACTTTAGATTTTGCTCCAATACTGATTAGATGAGCAAATCACCTCAACTCTCTTAATCGTAGCTTTCTCATTTGTGAAATGAGAATAACAATGCCTGAAGTACCCTGAGGTCACAGGGTCATAGTGAGGCTCAAATCCCGACTGTTACTTCCTTCCTGTGTGACCTTGGGCAAGTCTCTTACCTCTCTGGGCCTTAGCTTCCTCACCTGTAGAAGGAGGGAGAGGTAGAACACATGGTCTCTGGGGTCCCTTGAAGTTCCAGGTCTAAATCTATGAGCCTAAATCTCTCTTCCTCCCCCCCTCTAAATCCTTACCTTCTGTCTTAGAATCAATACTTGGTGTTGGTTCCAAGGTGGAAGAGAGGTAATGGCTAGGCAATGGGGGTTAAGTGACTTGCCCAGGGTCATATAGCTAGGAAGTGTCTGAACCCAGGACCTCCTGTTTCCAGGTCTGGCTCTATCCAAGGTGCCACTTAGCTGCCCCTGAGCAGAAGTCTCTGAAACTCTCTGGGCCTCAGCTTGCTCAGCTGCTGAAGGTGGGAGGGGTGGCCTAGATGGTCTCTGAGGTCCCTTCTAGGAGATCCCATACTCTTATGTACATAAACTTGTTTTATAATCCTTAACCATCTATAAATGTCAGCTATCACTCATGGAACTGTGAAAAGCATGCTGGTCAGAGAAAGAGAACTTGTGTTTGACTCTGTTCTTTTACCAATTCCCTGTGCAGCCCTGGGCATAGCACTTCCTCTCTGAGCCTCAGTTCCTCATTGGTAAAGTGGAGGGATTGGACTTGGTGGCTTCTAAGATCCCTGCTAGCTCCAGATCTAGGAAAGGGGAGGTAGTATTTATTTAGCATTCAGGAACAAATGGTGGGATAGAGATGCAGAATCCCTCAGACCTGGCTTAGATGTATTCTTTAAAAAAAAGGAAGATAGCTATGTGGTATGGGGAATAGAGGGCTAGACCTGGCAGATCCCATCTCAGACACTCACTAGCTCTGGGAAAGTGTGTGACTTTGGGCAAGTCACTTAACCACCATTTGCCTCAGTTTCCTCCTCTGTAAAATAACAAAAGGTAATAGTGATGCAACAGGTGATCTTGTCCCTAAACTGGGATGCCTAGAAGGGGAGAGATTATAAGAATGAGAATTGTTTCTCTTGGGAGTTATTTTTTAAAATGACATCTATTTAAATCTTAGGTACCCCCAAGTCTTGTTTTTGGATTCAAATATTGCTAGTCCTAAGCTTAGGTATTGCTCTGTAGCAATCCAGAAACAAGGGACTCAGGCATAGGCTTCTTTAGGTTGAGCTCTATCTTCCACATCAGGAGAGATTAGGCTAGGTCTCAGTCACCAATGTCCCTTACTTCACTCAGAGGTTCCTAGAAGTGAGCTGGTCCTCTCTTGCCTGGGAAGGCAGCCCTCATGAGACATGACCTTTGATCTGTTCCTCCAGCAGGTCTGTGCCTTTGTTTTGGTTCCCTGCCTTCTTCAACTCTGATCTGTTTTCCAGGCTGAAGGTACATCATCATCATCATCATTATTGATCTAGACTTGGAATTTCATTGCTGTAGGAAATACCTGGTAAAGAAGCTCACTGCACTTATGAAGACTATCAATGATTCTTCCACTTTAGAGAATTGCTCAGGACATTGACAGGTCAAGGGACCAGCCTAAGATCACATGGCCAGTAAGTGTCTGAGATAGGATTTGAAGCCAAGTCTTCCTGGGTCCAATGCTGGTTCTTGGTAATTGCCATCTTTTTATTTTTTTTAACTCTTTTCTACTGTCTTAGTATCAGTTCTAAAATAGAAAAGTGGCAAGAGCTAGGCAACTTGGGATTAAGTGACTTATCTGTGGTGATATAATTAGGAAGTATCCAAGCCTAGGTCTAACCAAGTCCTCCTAACTCCAGGCCTGGTGCTCTATTCACTGTGGGTAGTTGCTATGCTTGCTGCTGTTTTTACACAGACCTTCTGGGATTTCAAATGAGCAGAGTACATGTTTCTGTTCTTTTCCATAGAAATGGCAGACCTATCAAATTATAGCTAATATTTACTGGGCATTAAGGTTGGCAAAGCACTTTCTTCATATCCCATGGAATGGGTAGTGCTGACATTACTGTTCCCATTTTACAGATGAAGGAACTAAGGTTCAGAAAAATGAATTGTCTTGACCATGAGCACATAGCTATTAAGGCTTTGAGACAAGTTTTGAATGTGGAGTTTCTGGACTCCAGGTTCCACAACCCTATCCCATAGGCTACACAGTATCTCAAGTTATATTCCCTGGGCTTTTCTCCATATTAATTATACTTTTTGTTATTGAATTTTAAAACTTCTCTGACTATGACCCTCAACAAGTCTTTTAGTCTCTCTCTTTCTGTTTCCCCTGTCTGTAATGGAAGGAGTTGGACTAATTGATCTCTGAGTTCCCATCTAACTCCAGAGCTATAAGCTTATGGTAATAATGGGGTTTGTTGACATACCTTTGCTGATGTGGTTCTCTTTGACCCAACAAATAAATAAGTTCCAAAGCAAAGAGCAGACTTAATGTGAAGAAAGAGGTAAGGAAAAAGGTCATAGCCCTAGTATTTTCCAATTTGCTTTTATATCTCCTTTCAACAAGTTTGGAAAGTAGAACCACTCGGGGTTAATTGGCTACTTGGAGGCAGTTCCATGTTTCTCCTTTTTAATTAAAGGTCTTTTAGTCTCAACACCAGTCATCATGCTTTGGTAACTCTTACTCACCCAAAAATAGCATATCTGAGAGGCCCTCTAGGGTCCAGATTTTGAGACCATCTTCCCTTTTTCTGGACACTCTTAATGATTTGAGACAGGAAATTCCCAAATGCTGACAGAATCCCACTGTAGGCAGAGGACAGGTAATTAGAAGGATGCTTATCTTAGTGGATGGGGGGAGGAGAAGGGCCATGACAGCTGTGTTCATGTATTTGAAGAGTTGTCCCATAGAAGGGGGATGAAAATGTTCTGCCTGATTCCAATGGGCAGAATGAAAACCAATAGGTAGAAATTGTAGCAGGGCAAACATAAGCTGGAGGTAAGAAAAAAAGCTTTCCAGCCATTAGAAATATTCCAAAGTAAAATAAGTTGCTTTTCATTGGATGTCTTTAAGCCAAGACCTCCTTAGTTCCTTCTAACAATCTTCTTATAACATAATTTTGAGTCTCCTTACCATCCTGACCACCCAGATTAATGTGCTCCAGCCAGTCAATGCCTTTTCTAAAATATGGCAGCCAGAACCAGACAGTAGTACTCCAGACTACTAAGGTCTGACTAAGAGAAAGGACAATGCAGCTGGTCACATTTCTGGGTCTAGAAAGCTCCCAAGTAAATTCTATGTAATTTTAGGGAGACTGGGGGATACTATGAACTGAGGGGATCTATGAAGGCCTTGGGCAGGGAAGACTAAAGGATTTCAAGAGATAAAGATTTGAAGGCATGGGGATCAACCTCTGTCTAGGCACATGTGAGTATGACTGATATAGGGAAGCACAAGTAGTTCCATTTGGATGGAAGTTATAATCAATGAAGGGCAGTAATGGGAAATAAACTTAGAAAAATAGGTTGTGAAGGATTTTAAGAGTTTAGTTAATACTTTATCCCAGAGGCAATAGAGAGCCATATAAGCTTCTTGAGCAAAGGGAGTGTTGCATTTTTTTTCTTTTCTTTATGAATAGCCCTGTGATTTCAGTGAAGGGAAAGCCCTTCTAGCAAAAGGAATCAGCACCTGCTTTGCAACTTAGTTTTAGAGAGCTGCCTGGATCCCATTGAGGTTAAACGATTTATTTGGCCAGGATCCTACAGGCTAGGAGTGAACCCAGGCCTTCCTCACACTGTGGCCGCACTACAAAGTCTACCCACTACACCAGGCTGCTCCAAACATCCAGATGTGTACTATAGGAATATCATTTGGACAGACTAGAGGCAGGGAGGGCACTGTTGGGAGGATATTGCAATGGTTTAGGGGAGAGACTAGTTGGTTGTGGCATCAGTGGAGGAAAGGTGACAGATGCAAGATCTATCTTGAAAACAGGTGACAAGCCAAAAGATGGTCCAGTCATGTTCTGATGCCAGCTGGGCACTATAGCTTAAACCAGGAAGTTGCTCACAGGTGTGGAAATCACAGCCTTGCCTGTTGGCTGCAGAGAGAAGTCGGTGATTGTGGACCGGCTTTTCAGAAATGCTGCCTCTAGTCTGTCAGACAAGAGCAAAAGTAGCGCCTGCCCGCGCAGGAATAGAGAGGGCCGGGGGCTGGAAGGACAAGGGGCACGCAGCCTGACCCTGGGCATCTCAGTTTCCCCTCCCTCCAAAATCAAAGATGGAGGGCAAGAAAGTTTTCAGGCCCTCCCCCAGGGCCCTCAATCTGCCCTTGGTCAAGGGTATCCCAGACTAGGTGCCTTGTAGGGGGCCGATGCCTTATTTACAGCCACTCCTAAATAAACTAGGGCGCGCCTAGAGCGCCGCGGGCTGCCAGAGGGAAACCCCTAGCTAGCTGCTTCCGAACGAAATACGGGAGTGGGGCGGGGGCCCAAGGCGGAGCCTTGCTCTGACGCTCTGCCTACGACAGAAGGGGTTTCCTGGTCACTGGAGGTAACCAGAGAAACAGAGGCGCTTGGCTTGGCTTAATTGCTATCTTACCCCGCCTGCTCTCAACCTCTTCTTTAACACTAGCTACCTACCCCACGCCCCAGTCCCGTTCCCCCTTCAAACCCGCCCCCCCCACCTGGCCCCACCCCTACCCCTTCTTGCCTAGCCCCTGTCCCTTTCCCCTCCGGACCCGTGCAGGTCAGGCCCCTCCCATCACCGACACCAGGACCCGCGCTTCGGACCCCTCCCTCCCGCTTGGTCCCTCTTCCTCAACACGGCACCCGTTCCCCCATCTCCCTCCCCTAGATCCTACACTCCTGAGCCTTTCTCCGATTCCTCTGACCCTCGCTCCTCTCCAATTCCGCTTTTCCCAGGTCTTTCTACGAATCTCACTTCCATCCCCCCGCCCGTGATCCCTCTCCCCCTTTCCCCGCTACTATCCCTGTTCCCCCAACCCCCTGCTCCATCCCCGTTCCCTCAGTCCCCTCCGCCATCTCCGCTTCTCCCCTGGTCTCTTCCTTCATCCCCGTCCCCCGGATCTCTCTCGCCTGATCCTCCCTTCCAGTCCAGTTCTTTGGAGCCCGCTTCTTCGTTTCTTTCACCCATTCCTCTTTCCCAGACCCCTCCTCCATTCCAGCTACTTCTGTCTCCTCTTCCATCACTCCTTCCCCAGTCCCCTCCTCTACCTCTCTTCCCTCGAACCCTCTCCTCTGGTTCCCCCTCCCATCCCCAAAATTCGGGTGCTTCTCCAGCCTCCTCCATCTCGGGTTCCACTTACACCTCCGGATCTACTTCCCTCCTCTCCCCATCAGCTCTTCAATGCTCACTACCGAACTCCCATTCTCGAGGGCGCCTCCTCAATTCTGCCCATCACCATCCCCGAGGTCCTTCTCCCAAAGGCCCCTCCTCTACCTCGGCGGCATCTTCCTCTCTCTCCAGACCATCCTACATCCCCATCGTTCCCTCCTACTCAATTCTTTCGTCCCATCTCCTCCGAACACTCTCTCCTTCTTCCCCGATCTATCCCAATTCCCCTATCCCTCTCCCTTGGTTGACTCCTTTCCCTCTCCCTCAGTCCCCTCCTCCATCCCCTAACTTCCAGGCCCTTCCCCCATCTCCGCTTCCCCTCTCTATTCCCTCAGTCCAACCTCCCCTCTCCCAGTCTCCTAATTCCCTAGTTCATCCTCATTCTCCTATTCCCCTCCCTTGGTCTTCGCCCCCATGCCGGTTCTCTCAGTCTCCTCCCTCATCCTCTCTACCCCTCTCCACTCTCACTGTCCAACCTCCCCCCTCCCAGTCTCCTGATTCCCCGGTCCATCCCCATTCCCCTATTCCCCTCCCCGGTTCTTTTCCCCCATTCCAACTCTCAAAATCTCCTCCCCCATCCTCTGCTCTCTCTGGCCAACCTCCCCTCTCCCAGTCTCCCGATTCCCCGGCCCATCCCCAATCCCCTATTCCCCTCCCTTGGTCTTCACCACCATGCCCGCTCTTTCAGTCGCCTCTCTTCCCCCTTACCTCCTCCACTCCCTCAGTCCAACTTCCCCTCTCCCAGTCTCCAGATTCTCCTGTCCATCCCCATTCTCCTATTCCCCTCACCTTGTCTTTTCCCCCATGCCAACTCTCGAAATCTCCTCCTCCACCCTCCACTCTCTTAGCTCAATCTCCTTTTCCTCAATTTCCTGGTTCCCCGGTCTATCCCCATTCCCCTATTCCCCTCCCCATGTCTTCTCCGCCATGCCCGCTCTCTCAGTCTCCTCCCCCATCCTCACTACCCCTCTACACTCTCTCTGTCCAACCTCCCCCCTCCCAGTCTCCTGATTCTCCGGTCCATCCCCATTCTCCTATTCCCCTCCCCATGTCTTCTCCCCCATGCCCGCTCTCTCAGTCTCCTCCCCCATCTTCTCTCTCTGGCCAACCTCCCCTCTCCCAGTCTCCTAATTCCCTAGTTCATCCCCATTCCCCTATTCCCCTCCCCATGCCTTCTCCCCCATGCCAGCTCTCTCAGTCTCCTCCCCCATCCTCGCTATCCCTCTCCACTCTCTCTGTCCAACCTCCCCCCTCTCAGTCTCCCAATTCTCCGGTCCGTTCTCATTCTTCTATTACCCTCACCCAGTCTTCTCCCTCATTCCCGCTCTCTCAGTCTCCTCCGCCATCTACTCTCTCTGGCCAACCTCCCCTCTCCCAGTCTCCTAATTCCCTAGTTCATCCCCATTCTCCCATTCTCCTCCCCTCGTCTTCTCCCCCATGCCCGCTCTCTCAGTCGCCTCCCCCATCCTCCCTACCCCTCTCCACTCTCCCTGTCCAACCTCCCCCCTCCCAGTCCCAGGATTCTCCTATTCCCCTCACCTTGTCTTCTCTGGAATGCACACCCTCGAAATCTCCGCCCCCATGTACTCTCTCTGACCAACCTCCTCTCTCCCAGTCTCCTAATTCCCTAGTTCATCCTCATTCTCCTATTCCCCTCCCTTCGTCTTCTCCCCCAAGCCCTCTTTCTCAGTCTCCTCCCCCATCCTCCCTACCCCTCTCCACTCTCCCTGTCCAACCTCCCCCCTCCCAGTCTCCTGATTCTCCTATTCCCCTCACCTCGTCTTCTCCCACATGCCCGCTCTCGAAATCTCCCCCATCTACTCTCTCTGACCAACCTCCTCTCTCCCAGTCTCCTAACTCCCTAGTTCATCCTCATTCTATTCCCCTCCCCTCGTCTTCTCCCCCATTCCAGCTCTCTCAGTCTCCTCCCCCATCCTCGATCCCCTTCTCCACTCTCCCTGTCCAACCTCTCCCCTCCCAGTCTCCTGATTCCCCGGTTCCTCCCCATTCTCCTATTCCCCTCACCTTGTCTTCTCCCACATGCCCGCTCTCGAAATCTCCCCCGTCTGTTCTCTCTGGCCAACCTCCCCTCTCCCAGTCTCCCAATTCCCTAGTTCATCCTCATTCTCCTATTCCCCTCCCCTCCTCTTCTCCCCTATGCCAGCTCTCCCAGTCTCCTCCCCCATCCTCGATCCCCTTCTCCATACTCCCTGTCCAATCTCCCCCCTCCCAGTCTCCTGATTCCCCGGTCTATCCCCATTCCCCTATTCCACTCCTCTGGTCTCCTCCCCCATCCTCTACTCTCTCTGGACAACTTCCCTTCTCCCAATCCCCTGATTCCCTGGTCCATCCCCATTCCGCTACTCCATTCCTCTGGTCTTCTTCCCCTTACCCACCCTCAGAATCTCCTCCCCCTTCCTTGATCCCACCTTCTAGTCTCTCAGCCAAAGCTCCCCTCTCTCAGTCTCCAGATTCCCCCATCCATCTCCCTTCCCCTATTTCATTCCTCTGGTCTTCTTCCCCATACCCACCCTCAGAATCTCCTCCCCCTTCCTCACTCCCAACCTCTACTCTCTCAGTCAAAGCTCCCCTCTCTCAGTCTCCAGATTCCCTGGTCCATCCCAATTCTCCTGTTCCCCTCCCTTCTTCCCCATGCCTGTTCTCTCAGTCTCCTACCCTACCCCCACTTTCCCACTCCATTCCCCCAACTCAATTCTCCTCCCCAGATACCCTCATCCAACTATGTGATCCCAGTCCTCTCCCCGACTCTCTTCCCTCTTCTCCCTTTTCCAGTTCCTCTCCCCCATGTTGGCTGGCTGGCTCTCCTCCTCTAATCCCCCTTGCCCAATCTCCTTCTCCAACCCTGCTGTCCTGCTCCATACTTCCTAGCCCGCTCACCAGAGTCCCTTCTTTATCCTCATTCTCGTCCCCCCATTCTCTCTTCAACTCCTCCAACCCAATCTCCCACTCCCCAGCCTTTACCACGCTCCCATGCACCTCCCACATTTCAAACCATCCTCCTCCTTCTTCCATCCTTCCTAGTTCCCCAATCTCTCAGTCTCCTCCTCTATCTCCAGACTCCCAGTCGCTCTCCTCAGAACCCCAGGACTCTTTGAAATGATCTCTTGTCTCATTCCTTTCTTTTAGCACCATCTCCTTTTCCTCCAACTTTCTTCACTGAATCTCTCACTCCATTTCTTCAGATCCTTCTCTCCTGATTGGCTCCACTGTCTCCTGAACCCTGTGCCCTTACCCATCTCTCCCATTTCCCCCCCCCTAATTTGTTCTCTCCTAATTCACTCCCCATCCTTTCCCCCAGATATACACCCTCCGCCCTTCCCCTTGATTCTCTTGCTGACCCTTTCCCCCAGATTTCTCTTCTGATCCTCCTCTCAAAATATCCTACCCCTCATCTTTCCCCTTAAATAGGTTCTTCCTTGATCTTTCCCCTCATTACTCTCTGATCTCTTTCTCTATATCATGCTCCCCAGATCTTTCCCCAGATCACTCTCTCCTGATCTTTTCACCCAGATCACTTTCCTCTGATCTCTTTCCCTAGATCACTCTGGATTTTATTTTCGTTTTTGATCTCTTTTCCTAGGTTTCTCTCCTGATTCTTTCCCCTAGAACCCTTTCCTTGGGTTGCTCTCTTCGGATCCTTTCCCTCAAAAGCTCTTCCCAAATCCCTTCCCTTCTAAAAAGCTCTTTCTAGACCTCTTTCCCCAGATCATTCCCTGATAGTTCTCCTCGGATCCTTCTCCGAGTCCCCTATGATTCTCTTTAGATCCCTTTCCTCTGATTTCTCTAAATAGCTCTTCCCAGATCTTTCCTCCCATATTCTCCCACCTCCCCTCACAGCTCTCCCCCATCCCTTTCTCCTCCCCCACCCCCTCCCCCCGGCCCTTTCTCCCCTTCGAGCCCTAGCTGGACCTGGTGACCGACTTGGTGAGCACCGGGTAGAGGCGCAGCAGCAGCAGATACTGCTTCAGCACCCGCTGGGGGAGCGACCTGGCCCGGGCCCCTGCCCCAGCCCCGGCCCGCAGCGTGGACACCACCGGAGCCATCGGCCAAAAGCCAGCTCAGTCCCGGCGGGGACCTGACCTCGGCTCTAGGGCAAAGGGAGGGAACAACTCTACATTTCTCGACCTCAGGCGCAGCGTGTAGAGGAGCTGGAGGGGGCCCTACGGCTGCAGGACATTCCGCGCCGAGGAGTTTGTCCCAGCTCCCTAAGCCTACCCCTCCTCTCCCTGAAGGCGGCTCAGCCATTGGAACATCGCGGGGCGTGGCAACTCTTGGCTTTTGATTGGATACTCTTTTACTGGGGTGGGAGGCCGGAGGTGGGGGGGCGGGGCTGGTCATGGTCTCGCGAGAGTTAGACCAAAACGCGCGAAATTTCTCCCGGGAAAAGAGAGTGCTGCGGAGGAAGAGTCAAGCGAGTCTCAGTAAGAGAACTGGAGGCTGAGCCGAGATGGTGTCCCGGGAGCGCGGGTGGAGGCGCGCCGAGCCCGGGGAGGAGGCCGAGAACAGTCGGTGAGAGACCCGCAGCCTCTGAGTCGCGCCTGTTCCTGACTCTGGCCTTACCCATCCTTCCGGGGCGCGCCAGAGATCTGCTTGACCCTTGGGGCCAGCCAGGCTCCCCTCCCCCAGGCTTCCCTTCTCTTTTTTGAGCGCCCTCAACTCATACCTAGGGGCTTCTTCCCCCCCCCCCCCCAAGATCTTGGGACTCTCGGACCCTCACGCAACTCTGAATCCCTGGGAATCTTCACACTGATCTCACCAACTACTTCGCCCTCTAGAGTTTTTTTCTATTCCCAGAGTTCTCCCTTTTTTCAAGGTTTTTCTTAGTTTCTTAATTACCATATCCTGTGGTCTCTCCTGGATCTCCCTCTTGGTCTGCTCCGACTTCTGTCTGGCACTGCTGACCTCATTCTGGGTACTCATTCCTACATCTGAGACAGGGCTTTCTCCCACCACTCTGGCTGTTTTCCTATTTGCCATTACTGCTCTGAGATCCAGCCAAACTGGACTCTCTCTGGTTCTCTCTACTGATGACATGTATCCTTTTGAATGACCACATACCCACATAGAATGAACTTCCAGTTTGCCTGCAACTCATGGAATCCCTGCCTTTGAGTTGCAACTTTGACCCTATCTTTTGAGTAGTCTTTTCTGATCTTCGGGCTTCCCACTACTGTCCTTGTTCCAAAACTGCCTTGTATTTCAATATTTTGTATATTTTTGCATTTACTAAATGCTTATGCTAAATATATTTTAAATTAAATTTTATTTTCAATTATCAGTAATTTATATTTTCTCCCTCCTTCTCTTTCCCCTCTGCCCTCCCTTGGGGCAAATGCAAAGCAAAGCAAAACTCCTGTCGCAGATAAGTATAGTCAAGCAAAACATTCCCATATTGGCTATGTCCAAAAATATGTTTCCTTTTGTAGATTAGATCATCATCTCCCTGTCAGGAGGTAGGTAATATTCTTCCTTGTTGATCCTTAGTTGTCCTGATTGATTATTGCATTGATCACAGTTCTTAAAGCTACTGAAATTATTTTTATAATATTGATATTGTAGAAATCAATTACAAATCACTTTACTTGTGTTTTCCTAGATTTCCCTAAAGTTATTTCATTCTTTGTTCTTTTCTTAAAAACTCTTACCTTTGGTCTTCGAATCAATACTATATATTGGTTCCAAGGCAGTGTAAGGAGCAGAAGAGATTAATCCCATTTTCAAAGCAGAAGGGTGGTAAGGACCAGGCAATGGGGGTTAAGTGACTTGCCCATGGTCACAGGGCTAGGAAGTATCTGAGGCCAGGTTTGAACCCAAGATTTCCCTTCCCTAGGCCAGGTACTCTATTCACTGAGCATTCTTTAGTTCTTACCGAACAATAGTATTAAATTTGTATTTTTATACCATAATTTGTTTAGCCTTTCCACAATTGTCATCTTTGTATCCTTTTTTTTTTTGCCACCACAAACAGCTACAATAATTATTTTTGTACATATAGTACCGTTTCCTCCTTATTTGATCTCCTGGTTGGTATAACCTTAGAAATATCAAATTCTAGGCACAATTTAGTAACTCTTGGAGCAGAGTTCCAAATTGTTATCAAATTCTAGGCACAATTTAGTAACTCTTGGAGCAGAGTTCCAAATTGTATTTGTTGCATATACTTTAAAATGTAATTCTCTTTCCCATTAGAACCTCAACTTAATTCTGCACCCTCGAAGTGACCTCTAGAACACTGAGCACTTATAGGTATATTTTCTCATCATTGATGATCCACCAATAACTAGGTACTCAGCTCAGTGGCCAGATTCTTTTGCCTACAAATATAACTAGTCCAGGTGACAGGGAGAGAAAATAAATGCTTGTTAATGAAAAAAAAGTAGTGTTGCAGGGTTTCTAAGATTAAAAACAAAAAGCTGAAACAAAACATCTAAATAAAGATCCATAATTGCAAACATCTCTGTACCAGGCACCAGATGACTTTTAATTTGTCTGATTTATTTTATCTTTTTAAAAAAATATCTTTTTTTCCTCAGTTACATATAAAAACAATTTTTAACCTTAAAAAAAAACTTTTTTAGTTAAATTTTCTTTTCCCTCCCTGAGAAGGCAGACAATCAGATGTAGATTTTACATATGTAATAATGTAAAACATTTTTCTATATTGGTCATTTTACGTCCTATAATGTTCTTCTATCTTTTGTTCAGTCATAAATTCTTCCCTTATCCATAGATTTGATTATAAATTGGAAAGACCTACATGCACTGATGTTGTAGAGGCAGATGTAAAGAAAGTCTTCATGGAAACTTCCCTTCAGTCAGAACTGCCCAGAAGTGACATGATCTCCCTTGAGAGGCTCTGTTTCACTCTCCTTTTGGTTCTTCAGATCTTTCTAAATTTATCTTTACCCTCATCAGGATCCATAGTCTTTCCACCTATCATAATCAAAGTAAATTCTCCATATTATGTATCCTGCATCAAGGAAAATTTAATCACATTAACCAGGATTGTTGCAATGTCTGGGTCTAGTATGTTGATGTCATCTTGAAACAAAAACTATGTTTTTGTTTTTTTTTTTTCATTCTTTTACATAGGGATGATGGCTCCTCCTCTTCCTCACTCTCTGCCCTCAAGCGCTTGGAACGGAGTCAGTGGACTGACAAGATGGATGCAAGATTTGGTTTTGAAAGACTCCGTGAACCTGATGAGAAGACTGGCTGGCTAATCAACATGCACCCAGTAAGCTACTTGGTTTTCTGTCTTCATTATGTTACTTCCAGCCTGGGGACATATACTCCTTGTATGTTGGGGGAGGTAGGGTGATAGCAGAAAGTGAAAAGGGTGTAAACCTTGGATTTGAGGAGAGTGAGCAGGCATCATCTTTGGGTAACTGAAGGGGAAAATGTAGCTTTTATATTTCTAGTTCTGACTCCATAGTTAGCTTAATTAGCAGCTTAATTTTTCTGGCACTCAGTTTTCTCATGTCATAGCATTAATAATACCTTTAGTACTTTGTGAGGATCAAATGAAATAATGTATAAACAGTTTCTGGTTGTTCAGTTGTGTCTGACTCTGTGACTTCCATATTATCCAAGGGGTTTTCTTGGCGAAGACACTAGAATGGTTTGCCATTTCTTTGCCAATGAATTTAGGCAAGCCTCTGGGTAAGTGGCTTGTCTAGGGTCACCCAGCAAGGAAATATCTGAGGTTGGATTTTAATTCAGGTCTTCCTCATTCCTGTCTAGTGCTCTATGCACTGAGCCACCTAGTTGCCTTGATAAAAGTTATTGTAAAACTAAAAAGGCCATATAAATGTCAGCAGTTTTTTTTTTAATTGAATTAGATGATTTAGAATATTTTTCCATGGTTACAAGACTCATGTTCTTTCCCTATCCTCCCCCTACCCCCCTTCTGTATCTGTTGCTCAATTCAACAGGGTTTAACATGTGTCATTGGTCAAGACCCATTTCCATATTGTTAATATTTGCACTAGGGTGATCTTTTAGAGTCTACTTCCCATGTGATCAAGCAGTTATTTTTCTTCTGTGTTTCTTTTCTCACAGTTCTTCCTCTGGATGTGGATAGCACTCTTTCTCATATGTCCCTCCGAATAGTTCTGGGTCATTGCATTTTTGCTAGTAGAGAAGTCTATTACATTCGATTTTACCGCAGTATATCCGTCTCTGTGTATAATGTTCTTCTGGTTCTGCTCCTTTCATTCTGCATCAGTTTCTAGAGGTCATTCCATTTCACATGGAATTCCTCCAGTTCATTATTCCTTTGAGCACAATAGTATTCCATCACCAGCATATACTACAATTTGTTCAGCCATTCCCCAATTGGAGGGCATCCCCTCATTTTTTCCAATTTTTTGCCACCACAAACAGTGTGGCCAAGAACATTTTTGTACGAGTCTTTTTCCTTATTATCTCTTTGGGGTACAACCCAGCAGTGCTATGGCTGGATCAAAGGGCAGACAGTCTTTTAGTGCCCTTTGGGCATAATTTCAAATTGCCTTCCAGAATAGTTGGATCAATTCACAACCCCACCAGCAATGCATTAATGTCCTAATTTTCCATATCCCCTCTAGCATTCATTACTTTCCTTTACTGTCATGTTAGCCAATCTGCTAGGTGTGAGGTGATACCTCAGAGTTGTTTTGATTTGCATTTCTCTGATTATAAGAGATTTAGAACAGTTTCTCATGTGCTTATTAATAGTTTTGATTTCTTTATCTGAAAATTGCCTAGTCATGTCCCTTGCCCATTTATCAATTGGGGAATGGCTTGATTTTTTTGTACAATTGATTTAGCTTCTTATAAATTTGAGTAATTAGACCTTTGTCAGAGGTTTTTTTTATTATAAAGATTGTTTCCCAATTTGTTGCTTCCCTTCTAATTTTGGTTAAATTGGTTTGGTTTGTACAAAAACTTTTAAATTTAATGTAATCAAAATTATTGATTTTATAGTTTGTGATTTTTTCTAACTCTTGCTTGGTCTTAAAATCTTTTCTTTCCCAAAGATCTGATAAGTATACTATATTGTATTCACCTAATTTACTTATAGTTTCTTTCTTAAGTTCAAATCATTCACCCATTCTGAGGTGTGAAAGAAAATGATTCATGAGTATTGGGAGGATAAGAGGAAGCTCCTAGACTGCAAGGTTAGAAATTGTCTGAATGAGACTTTTGTGCAAAAGACTTGGTAGTTTAGAATGATGGTGGGTCAAAGTAATTTTATTTCTGGGAATATATTATAACTTATGGGTTGGAAAAGAGAGTACTTCTGATAAAAAGGAGCAATTGATATTCTATAGATAAGGCTCTGATTTCTGCCTTCTCTTTTTAGACTGAGATTTTAGATGAAGATAAGCGTCTGGTCAGTGCAGTGGATTACTATTTTATCCAAGATGATGGGAACCGATTTAAGGTAAGTGTTAAGATCATGTTAGTGGTTCTCTCCCATGACTAACCCAAGTATCAGTTGGTGATTTGGCATAGCTATGTCTGAACCATGAGGAACTCAGCTACCACTGACTATAGAAGATTTTCCCTAGAAAAGAAGAGGCTGCCTTGGGTGGATTCTTCTTCACTGGAGATCTTAAAGTAGAAGTTTGGTATTTCGATTAGAAGAAATTCCCTTTCAGGTAGAAGTTGAACTAGATGGCCTCTGAAGTTCTTTCTACTTCTGAAATTCTATGTTGTAGGAGATATAGGTATCACAATTCACTTCTGCCTACAGCAGATTGAGAAGAGATTTCCCCCTCCCCAATTTGTTTATCCTCAATGGACTTTTTTGAGAAGCTATTTCTTTCTATATCAAACCTCTGATACAAGACCTTTAATAAATCATTTATTCTCCTTGGGACTCATTTTCCTCATGTGTAAATAAGTAAATGAAATCTGATTTCCTAAGATTCAGCTTTACTTTGCTCTTTATGTCCAATAAGACCCTTAGAAAAGCAGTAGAAAACCTAATTTTGAAAGTAAATCGAATGTAATAGAATGAGCCAAAATGGTAGGGGAATACACGAGGAGGAGAGGTAGGGTAGAATTGTATCTCATATGGAGGAGGAATAAGTGGAGGAACTGCCCTAGAGAAGGGGAGAAGATAGAGGTTTGCTAGTACTAGAACCCTACTCTCATCAGACTGTGTAATTAGAATCTGTTGCCCTAAAATTACAATTCCCAGCAACCCACTTTCCTTCTCACATTACTGCTGATGTAGGGAGGATATAAATTTTGTGTAGCCTGACAAAGCTGAAAAGATTTAGTTTTGGAAAGATTATGGTCTTGGTAAAAGATTGTGTCTGCTGCCTAAGGACCAATCTAGCTAAATATGATCCTAATAATGTATGTTAATTGAGAACCAAATGAGTTAAATGCTGATAGGAACATGGAAAAACAGACTTAATATTATGTTGCTAGAGCAGCTGTGAATTTTCGTTTTTGTTGTTGTTTAAACCCTTACTTTCTGACTTAGAATCAATTCTGTGTATTGGTTCTAAGGCAGAAAAGCAGTAATGGCTAGGCAGTGTTAGGGTTAAGTGACTTGCCCAGGGTCACACAGCCAGGAAGTGTCTGAAGTCAGATTTGCACCTAAGACCTCCGTCTCTAGATTTGGCTCTCAATCCACTAAGCCATTCAACTCCCTCCTATGAATTGTTTTTTAGAAAACAAGATGAAAATATACATTAAGAACTACAAAGCTATTCATGCTTATTGACTTAGGGATTCCATTACTAGGATTAGACCTTTTTGAGAGGGTAAAAAACTGTATATATGTAAAATATTCATGGGAGATTTGTTGGTAATGGAAATAACACAGATACAATGAATGGGAGAAATGGCTGGATAGATTGTGGTATATGAATGTAATGGATTGTTATTAGAAATGTTATTAGAAATGACAAATATTGGAAATATAAAGAAAATAAGGGAAACATAAGGAGATGAAAATAGAATAATACATGAGAACTATGATTACATCACAAAAACAGCCACAAAATCAATAGAAAAAAGTATCAAAGTAAAACAAACCCAAAGGGGACTCAAAAGCAGAGGATGCCAATATTAGTACACATGTGTAATTTACATATTTTTAAACAAATTGCAAACAATGTGAAGCTTGTGGCTTTGCACTTAATTTTTTATGCACTTGTTTACGTAAATATTTTCTTGATGGTGGTAGTTATATATAATAAAAAATGAAAATAATTCTAAAAGTTTAATTATAACATAAGTTTAATTGGTTTTTATCATTGTTTAAATATATATCGCTAGTTCAGAGAGCCTCTACTGTGTAATCTGTGGAGATTATATTGAAATCATTAGTGACAGTGCAATTTCTTGAGTAATTGACATATGGGATTGTAAATCTTGAAATTTCTCAGACTTGTGAATGTTAAAAATTTCCCCATCGGGGAATTCTCCATTGGAACAATTCCCTACTGGGAACATTCCACGTTTGGATGTGAGAACTCCACTTGGATCAGAAATGGGAGGACCTCTACTCCACCCTCCTTAGGACTGCTTTAGGGGAAAAAACTCCTTGCTAAACAATGAGGGTACTTGGGCCCATACTTATAGTGAGGCAAAAAGTTCTTTAAGCCATGCCTATTTTTAGAAGTAATACAAAGGGATGCTAAGTACCTATTAAAGGTCAGGCAACTTGTAAACTTGCCAGGAGCAAAGAGGTGAAAACTTATTCAGAAGTTTTTTCTGGTACAAACTTACTAAAGGGATTAGTCGACCCAGCAGTGTTTTTTAGAATGGGTTGTCCTTTGGAAAAACATCTACTGTGATTGGTAGATGTAAGGACTTAGGGGAGGTGACATAGGAGAAAACCCCCTATATAAGAAAAAGCAGAAATCCTTTTGGAGGATCTTTTGAGGAGAGGCTCTGGAGAAGGGAAATTCTTGGAGGACAATCTCTAAGGAGGTCTCGCTGGAACTCCTCTGAGGGGACTCTGTCCCTCTGGAGGCTCTTGAGAGAGGCCCTTTGAAACAGTCTCTGGCTGGAAGGCTCTTTGAGGAGGACTCTGGCTGGAACTCTCTCTGAGGAGACTCTGTCACTAGAATCCTTGCTTAGACCTTGTGGTGAGTGATAAAAGACTGACTGACTGATTTCTCTCTCTTAAGACTCAGGTCTAGGCCATGTTGGCTTAAGGCCCTTCATACTTATTCCTTTCTTACTCTTTATCTCTTTCTTTAATTCCTCATTGTATTATTAATTAAAGTCTCTGTAAAACCCAGTTGACTTGGGTATATTCATGATTGGGAATATATTCCCTGGCGACCACCTTTTATTTGATTAAAAAAACCAAGACACTGTAGTGAAACATATTTCCAGCAGTCACAATTTACTCACCCACTCTTATATCTATCATAATTTATATCTTCCACCATTTTACTCACAGTTTATACCCTTAACTCTTTTAATCACCACATTTTATGACCATAACTATTTTAACTATTACAGGATACTATAACTTTTAACTGATCATGAGGAATTTGTGAGGAGGTAGAGAGTGTAACTGCTATTTATAAATCAAGTGAGATTTAATCACTATCTGTGAAGCAACTTTCACTGACAAAACTGAAGCAAGATATTAAGAAGACAGAGGGAAAGAATGTATTTTGAGAGCACTAGGTTTTTAATCTTGATCTTACAAGAGGCAAATATTTATTTATGATGTTTTAGTTGTGAGAAAGAGCACAGAGTCACCTCTGCTCATCACTGATATTCTTTTCTTCTCACTTCTGGAACAAAGCCCTACCATTAAGTGGTCAAGATTGCTGACAAGTCTCTCAAAAATCCTCTTATTTACTTTTAAGGTGTTAATAATAATAAATAACTAATAATAATAAAAAACTATTATTTTTTAAGTCTAAGAGATTAGAATTTTATGTAGCGAGATGAACAACTATTTATGTGAGAAATGGTTTCTTCAGTGTATTAAGTAATATTTAATATCTTGGATTCTTCTTGCTCAATAGGTCTTCAATAGCAGTGTTGTTCTCATCGAACCAGTCCTGGTGGTTGCGTTGTTTGGGGCCTAGGACTGCCTTTGATGTTTCCTTCACTGCGTCTCTGAACTGGTTCCATTTCTTGGTTGAGCTTCCAGTGAGTGGTCCCTTGGCAGACAGCTTGTTGTCCAGGCAGGACTGGAATGTTTGCAAATAAGATGGATCTCTAAGACGACTCACCTTGTAAAATGCGCGAACTGTCTGGGCGCGTTTTGGATGACGAGGCACAATGCGCATTTGAAGAGTCGCTCTAACCAATCGGTGGTCTGTCCAGCATTCAGCTCCTCTCATGGCTCTGGTGATCTTTACATCCTGGATGTCTCACCGGCGTACAGTGATGTAGTCAATGAGATGCCACTGTTTTGATCTTGGGTGCATCCACGTTGTTTTATATTTGTTCGCCATTCTGAACACATTGTTCGTGATGGTGAGTTCGAACTCTGAGCATTTGCTGAGTAGCAGTAGGCCGTTGTTGTTCATTTTGCCCACACCATGTTTGCCGAGCACTCCTTTCCATCTTTCATGGTCCTGGCCAATACGGGCGTTGAAGTCTCCCAGTAGTATCAGCTTGTCATTTGTGGGCTCTGAGTGCAGGACAGCACTCAGGTCAGAGTAGAACTGCTCAATGGTCTCCTCTGTGCTGGTCAGTGTTGGGGCATATGCGCTGATGATTGTGGCATACCGGTCTTTGCTGAGAGGCAAACGGATCTTCATGAGCCTCTCGCTGATGCCCACAGGCAAGTCTGGCAGCTGTTTGAGCAAACTGGTCTTGATGGCCAGGCCAACACCGTGGATTCTGTCTTCATTTGAGGCTCTACCTTTCCAGAAGAAGGTGTATCCAGTGGTGGGTTCACTGAGTGATCCCTCTTCTGGTAAGCGTGTTTTGCTTAAGGCTGCGATGTCAATGTTATATCGCGCCAGTTCTTTACCGATTAGAGCTGTTCTTCTCTCAGGTCTTGGGGTATTCTCTCTATCAAGTAGTGTCCTGATGTTCCGTGCTCCTAGTTGGAGTTTCTTTGCATTTTTTCTTTGATTTTGACCGCATAAAGGGGATGACCTACCAGCTGCGGGGTGCTGACCAGGTGTTTGTAGGGCAGGCAATGTTTGGGACACCTTTTCTAGTCCCCTCCCTTAATTAGGGTGAGCAGTGCTGTCCTAGAGAGGGCTGCTCAGTCGCCCAGGATGCTGCCAAACGTCCCTGCTGCCCACAGGGCCGAGCGACCACTGGTCCGTGGGCCGCCTACGTGCAGGATCGTGACTACAACTGCCAGTGGTCACCTCCACCTGTTGCGTCGTCACTCCCCCATCGCCACAGGTCTTGAAGAGGGTGGACGGAGTTAGGATAGATGAGTGTGCACAAAGATACTTGTGCGTGAAAGAGATTTAAGTGGAAAAGCCGATGCACAGAGACAGTCCCACTCTCTCGGCGTTGGAAGCCTGGGTCCAGCGGCACGAAAAAGTGTTACGTCTGGAGACTTCCTCAGCTGCATTGGATGGCCGTGTTGTCCTTTGTGCTCCAACACACCCTAAGCACTCCACAGTGCTTTGCTGCGTCGCCCTCTTAGCCGTTGAATCTTCTTATTGGTTTCTTCCATCTGTTCAGCCGAAGCAGTCTTCACATGCTGGGTGAGCAAAGCCCTGGTTCACCAGGGGTCGATGACCCAATGGCTACCCTCACAAGGTTTAGCCGGCCTGTCGAAGCCGTTGCCTGGGGTGTGGCTGCTGCCACATGCTAGCAGCTACTGGGAGCCACAAGTGAGAGCTGGGTGTCAGGTGAGGGTCAGAGGCTGGAGAGCTGCCCTAGGAGGGCACGACAAGTCCTCCATACCAGAGATACTACCCCTCCCTGAGCACTCCATACACCCCAGCCTTTATGGAGTGGCAAAATAACCCAAACTCTGCTCCTAAAAAGGACAGATTCAAGTCTCTTCAAGCCACGGCACAGCGTGAGATCAGGAAGATGCAAGACCGATGGTGGGAAAAAAAGGCAGAAGAAATCCAGCGGTTTGCTGATATGAAAAACTACAAACAATTTTTCAGTGCCCTCAAGACTGTCTATAGGCTCTTAAAACCCACCACCACTCCCTTGCTATCCTCTGACGGTGACACTCTCATAAAAGATAAAAAAGGCATCAGCAACAGGTGGAAAGAACACTTCAGTCAGCTTCTCAACTGACCCTCTTCAGCTGACCAAAGCGCCCTTGACCAGATCCCCCAAAACCGCTGCATTGAACAACTTGACGTCTCTCCTTCAATAGAGGAAGTCCAAAAAGCCATTAAACAAATGAGTGCAGGCAAGGCACCCGGTAAAGACAGGATCCCAACCGAGGTGTACAAGGCCTTAAATGGAAAGGCTCTCCAGGCATTCCATATAGTGCTGACCAGCATATGGGAAGAGGAAGACATGCCCCCAGAACTCAGAGATGCCTCCATCGTAGCCCTATACAAGAACAAAGGCTTACGAGCAGCCTGTGACAACTACAGAGGCATCTCACTACTCTCCACTGCTGGAAAGATCCTCGCCCGTGTTATACTCAACAGACTCCTGTCATCTGTTTCAGAGCAGAACCTGCCTGAATCACAATGTGGCTTCCAACCAGATTGCAGCACCATCGACATGGTCTTCACAGTGAGGCAAATGCAGGAAAAATGCCTTGAGCAGAACCTGAGTCTCTACATTGTCTTCATAGACCTGACAAAGGCGTTCGACACAGTGAACAGGGATGCATTGTGGGTGATCCTTGGCAAGCTCAGTTGCCCAGCAAAATTCGTCAAACTGATCCAGCTCTTTCATGTTGACATGACAGGGGAAGTCCTATCTGGTGGAGAGACTTCCAATCGCTTCAACATCTCCAATGGTGTGAAACAAGGCTTGTGTCCTCGCTCCGGTACTATTCAACCTATTTTTCACCCAAGTATTACGACATGCTGTGATGGATCTAGACCTGGGCGTCTACATCAAATACCGACTGGATGGCTCACTATTTGACCTTCGCTGCCTGACTGCAAAAACAAAGACAACAGAGAGACTCATCCTGGAAGCTCTCTTTGCAGATGACTGTGCTCTCATGGCCCACCAAGAAAATCATCTCCAAACCATTGTAGACAGGTTCTCCACCACAACAAAACTGTTTGGCCTGACTATCAGCCTCAGCAAAACAGAGGTGCTGTACCAACCTGCACCAGGGAGGCCAATGAACCAGCCATGTATTACAATCCACAGCACGCAACTTTCTAACGTCAACACTTTCAAGTACCTGGGCAGCACCATCGCCAACAACAGGTCCCTAGACCACGAGATTAATGCCAGGATCCAAAAGGCCAGCCAGGCACTTAGGCGGCTGCTCTTCAAAGTCCTCCAACATAGAGGTGTAAGCACTGCGACGAAGCTCAAAGTGTATAACACAGTGGTCCTCAGCTCGCTCCTGTACGGTTGTGAAACATGGACACTGTACCGGAAGCACATGAAACAGCTGGAGCAATTCCACCAACGCTCTCTCCGGTCAATCATGAGGATCCGATGGCAGGACCAAATCACCAACCAGGAAGTCCTCGACAGAGCCAACTCCACCAGCATCGAAGTAATGGCCCTCAAAACCCAGCTACGATGGTCTGGACACGTCATCCGCATGGACCCACAGCGAATACCAAGACAGGTATTCTATGTTGAACTGTCAGCTGGACTCAGGAAACAAGGCAGGCTGAAGAAAAGATTCAAGGATCAGCTAAAGTCCAACTTGAAGCGGGCTGGCATTACACCAAAGCAACTAGAACTCGCTGCCTCTGACAGAAAGCTGGCGAACCCACATTCACCATGCCGCCGCCACCTTTGAAGATGAGCGACGTCGACGTCTTGCTGCTGCACATGAACGCCGACACCAGGCCACAACCGCACCTCCCGTAACAACTGGAGTCCCATGCCCCAAGTGCCACAAACTGGGTGCCTCAGCCTTTGGACTCCAAAGCCACATGAGGGTACACTGTAGATGAAACTGCACAAAGACAATAGTCATTCTCGATCACCGAGAGACTACTACTACTAATATCTTGGATTAGGAGGCTCAAAGCTAATTTTTTAATGAGAAAGATGTTGCAATTTTAGTAATAAGGAAATAGTCAAACATAACTTTGATTACTTTAGAACTCAAGAGGGTAAGAATAATTGTGATATACAGGCCAATAGCAGGCTGAAGGATAACTACCTCATGTTGAAGGGCATTGACTTTCAAACTCTTCTACAAATAAATGAAAAGGAAGTTTTAGTTTTCCTAGTTGTTTATTCTTAAACTTCTTTGCAATCAAAAGAGAGGTTTATAAAGTGCTTAGCACAGTAATTGTTACACAGGCCTTCTTCCATTCCATATGTTAATGTCTGTCAAGGGGCTTGTGTTGTCCTTACTGTGTTTTGTCAAAATAGAAAGAGTAGTCTGCCCTTGCTACTTCTAAGAAATGTTCAAGATGGCAGCTTGCCTCTTTTTCTTCCCTTTTTCATTCATACTTAGTTGAATTGTTCTTTCTCTTGTTCTTTTGCAGGTGGCGCTGCCTTACAAGCCATATTTCTACATAGCAACAAGGAAGGTAAATATGTGTATTTCACTGAATCAGGCAACATTATCTGTGCATTACTTTTTAGTGTTTTGGAATCTGGAAAGAAGGTTTTTTAAGTGGGAAGTTAGAAGATACAGTAGATTTTAATCATGGAAAGAGCTAAAATTCTGATCTCATTGTAGGGTTGCGAGAGAGAAGTGTCATCTTTTCTTTCTAAGAAGTTTCAAGGGAAAATTGCCAAACTGGAGACTGTTCCCAAAGAGGATCTGGATTTGGTAAGTGTTATCTAACACATTTATGAGGCAGATCGACTGTAAAAGGCTTAGAAAGTGAATTAGTCTGCTGCTTTGTGGCTTGGGAAACAGAGAAACTAGGACTGGGAGAATCATCAAAAGACCCTGACTTAGGTTAATTCTAGGTGCTTCTTCAGTTAAGATGTTCAAAGGCTAAGAGTTCTGTGAATTAGTTTACATTTGTCTTTGTTGTATTATACCTATTCTCTATTTCCTTAATTCCCTGTCATTAGTAAAATCTCTTCCTATTCATTTTATAGTCAAATCACTTGGTGGGCTTGAAGCGAAATTACATTAAACTCTCTTTCAATACTGTGGATGACCTTGTAAAAGTGAGGAAGGAGATTTCCCCAGCCGTGAAGAAGAATCGAGAGAGGGATAACACCAGTGATACCTATACAGCTATGTTGTCTAGGTAAGCTACATCTTCCACCAATTGTGAGGTCCTAGGTATGTGATTTTATGGAGCAACAGCATGATGCCAAGCTTTATTTGGTTGAAGTATACTTGAGAAATCAAACAAAGGCCTAATACTCTTGATGTAAGTAGTGGAAAAAAAATTTTTTTTAACTTTTGTGTCTTTTTATTAAAGGAAGTGTTTGTGGATTGGTTCCACTCATCATAGATATTGAGTCCCAAGCACATTTTATTATTTTTTATCAATTTTAGATTTTATTCTGATAATATTAACTGTGGAAAATCTGACATGTAAAAAATGAAAATGAAGTGTAGGGGAAAGATTGGAAAGTAAAAGCCAGAGACAGGAGAAGGTCATGTTGGGTTAAGAAGAAGAAACACCCCACTTTAGGAAGAAGGTAGTTAACTTTGAAATCTGAAATGTCCTTAACTTTTCACTTGATTTGATGATGGATTTTCAGAATGCTCCAATTATCAGTCAATTCCTGAACCTTCTGTTTAGCATATGAAAGTCTATAATATAGACAGTGGTTTTGAGATCCTAAAGTCGGAGTTTCCTACTCTGATGAAGAAGAGAGGGGAGCATGGTGAATGATAGTTGATAGGGTACAGTAGAGGGAATAGACCCTTTTTCCCAACTCATCCCTCCTTGACTAAGAACTGAGGCCCAACTATTGGCATAAATCTTCAAGTATTTGTAAACTATTATCCTAGGTTGTATGTCCTATAATTACATGGTCTTGAGCATCATCTTGATGAACTCACTCAGCTTTGATTTTTACATTCATTTAATATGAATATGGATCTGATGTATGGATTCATTTAGTATGAATATGGATGAATAGAGGAGTTAATGACTTTTTCTTTTTCTTTTCTTTTTTCTTTTCTACAAAGTGCATTGATGGGAGTTAGTGTAACTACTGATGAAGGAGTCTCTAAGAAGATAGCTGACCAGTTGGACAATGTAGTTGACATGCGAGAGTATGATGTTCCCTACCACATTCGTTTGTCCATTGACCTGAAGATCCATGTGGTGAGTACCAGTCCCGAATGTTGGTTTCTTTGGGAAGGCTTTGATGTCAAAGAAATGCTGAAGTGAAGCTGGACTTCTTCTAGTATAAAAGTATAGAACTTATTTTATCTTATAGAATTACTTAGTTAATGCAGTCTACATCTCCTTTGATCCCTTTCATAGGCTCACTGGTATAATGTTCGGTACCGGGGCAGTACCCTTCCCATTGAAATCACCCGCCGAGATGACCTTGTTGAACGACCTGTAAGTAATGCTTGTATTTTCTTAGCTGAGGTTGTAACAAGCTTTCTTTATTTCCAGAAAACTTTGTTTCATATATATATATATATATATATACATATATATATATATATATATTTCTAATTACCAGCAGAAACAATTTTTAACATTCATTTTCTGACATTCTACAATCCAAATTCTTCCCCTTTCTCCTTCTCCTCTTCCCTCCCCAATGTGATATAGGTTGCACATGTGCTTTCATGCAATTTATATTTCCGTGTTTGTCATGTTGTGAAAGAAGACATCACACAAATTAGAAATTATAAATGAAGGAAATAAAGTAAAAAATAGTATTTTTCAATCTTCATTCAGAATCTCAGTTTCTTTTATGGTGCTGGATAGCATTTTTCATCATGGAATTGCCTTGGATCTTGCATTGCTGATAGTAGTTAAGTAATTTATAGTTGATCACATAATATTTATTTAATATGTATAATGTTCTCCTGATTCTGCTCACTTCACTCTGCATCAGTTCATGCAGGTCTTTTCTGTTTTTTCTGAAATCATTCTGTTCATCATTTCTTATAGCACAATAGTATTCCATTACAAATACAGCCATTTCCCAATTGATGAACATATCATCTTTGTAACCAAAAAAAGAATTGCAATAAATATTTTTGTACAAGTTCTTTGCCCTTTTCTTTGATCTCTTTGGGATACAGATGTAGGAGTGGTATTTCTGGTTTAAAGGATATATACATTTTTATGACCCTTTGGAGATAGTTCCCAAATTGCTCCCCAGAATGGTTATATCAGTTCATAGCTCTACCAACAATGTTTTAGTGTCCCAATTTTCCCAGATCTCCTACAACTTTATTATTTTCTCATATTAGCCAATCTGATATGTGTGAAGTAGTACCTCAGAGTTGTTTTAATTTCCATTTCTCTGGTCAGTATTGATTTGGAGCATTTTTTTCATATGGCTATAGATATTTTTCACATTTTTGAGAACTATATTCAGATCCTTTGACCATTTGTCAATTGAAGACTGACTTGTGTTCTTACAAATTTGCCTTAGTTGTGTATATGTTTGAGAAATTAGGCCTTTGTCAGAGACATTTGCCATAAAAATTTTTTCTCAGTTTTTTGTTTCCCTTGTGATCTTGGTTGCATTGGTTTTGTTTGTGTAAAACCTTTTAAATTTAATGTATTCAAAATTATCCATTTTACATCTTGAAATCTCTGTATCTTGTTTGGTCATAAATTTTTCTCTTACCTATAAGTCTGACAGGCAAGTTATTCTGTTTTCCCCTGATTTGTTTATGGTGCCACCCTTTACTTCTAAATCATGTATTAATTTTATTTTGGTTATGGTATGAGATGTTGGTCTATGCCTAGTTTCTGCCAAACCATTTTCCAATTTTTCCAGCAGTTTTTATCAAATAGTGAATTCTTGCCATAAAAACTTGGATCTTTGGGTTTATCAAATACTATCAAATTACTGTGGCTATTAAAAAAAACTCTTATTACCTTAGTACCAATTTTAAGACAGAAGAGTGACAAAGGCTAGGCAACTGAAGTTAAGTGTCTTAGAGCCCCAGGGTCACATAGCTAGGAAGTTTCTGAGGCTAGAAAATCCCATCTCTTCCCAACTCCAGACCTGATGCTCTGTCCACTTATGCTTATTACCTAGATGCCTCACTATGGCCATTTATTTCTATGTGTTGAGTACCTAATCTAGTCCATTGACCTACTACTTTATTTCTTAGCCAGTACCAGATGGTTTTAATGATTACTACTTCATAATATTGTTTGAGATTTGGTAAAACTAGCTCCCCTTCCTTCATATTTGTTTTTCATAAGTTCCCTTGATATTCTTGACTTTTTGTTCTTCCATATCAATTTTATTATTTCTTCTATGTCTATGAAATAATTACTTGGTAGTTTGATTGATATGGCTCAGAACAGGTAAATTAGTTTAGGTAGAATTGTCATTTTTATTATATTGCCTTGGCCTATCCATGAACAATTGTTTTTCCATTTGTTTAGATCTGACTTTATTTGTGTGAAAAGTGTTTTGTCATATAGTTCCTGGCTTTATCTTGGAGACCCACAAGTATTTTATATTGTCTACAGTTATTTTAAGTAGAATTTCTTTTTTCTATCTCTTGACATTGAATGTTATTGGTAGTATACAGAAATACTGATGACTTATGTGGGGACACATCCTTTTCGTAAGACCTCATGCCCTTAACCCAGAGAGATGAGTTTCAGTGGTGATTGTTTGGGATGCTGCTATAAGCAAAGGAGAGCTAATCAATCACTTTTCCATTAGGATCTGACTAAAACCATTTCATTTTACAGAAATGGCTTTTAAGTATCACCAACTTTTTGGCTGATGGTGATTTAAACCTATAAGATGAAGTTAGGGAACCCATATCAGCAATCATTCTCTAATACCTTTGAGGATTGGAATTTGGGAACAAAATCTACCAGTGAGTTGTGTATATGAGAGGATAAGGGCCAGAAGGAACATTGTGGATCTGGATGCATTGGGATCAAGAAGGGAAATTTTGGAGTTTTCCTTCTCTCAGAAATCATAAAGAAAGCCAACTGGGTTGCCACTAAGTCCTCTCTACATTTTGTCACTTTCAGGACCCTGTAGTTTTGGCATTTGACATTGAAACAACCAAACTGCCTCTTAAGTTCCCAGATGCAGAGACTGACCAGATTATGATGATCTCTTACATGGTAGATGGTCAGGTGAGTGCCTGGCTCAGCTTTTAAAATCTAAGTCAGAACATAGCTAAAAAACCATTCATCACCTCAGTCATATTGTTCACAACTTCCTGGACAGTGTGGGAGGATTAGGGAGCTCCTATATTTTTAGGACTTGAATCTTAACATCTCTTCTTTGGGAAGTTAGGATGTCATGGAATTGCCACTAGAGATACTTGTAGGAGGGATGGTCAGCCACATTTTGGGGTGATAAGTTGGTTTTATTTATGGTTTTGCTACCACTATTTTTAACTATAGGTTTCTAACCAACTTCATTAGGGATACTTGATCACTAACAGGGAGATTGTTTCTGAGGACATTGAAGATTTTGAGTTCACCCCTAAGCCAGAATATGAGGGACCCTTTTGTGTCTTCAATGAGCCTGATGAGGTAAGCATGTTCTCTTTGAGAGAAATTAGTCCTGGGGAGTTTCCTTTGCCCAAGAACTGTGTGATTGACAAGACACTCATTTGCTTCTACTTCTTTTGCCATAAGTTGGCACTGTGACTCATTCAACTCAATTGAAAGAAAAGTTATCATCTAGTCATAGGAGGGATTGGTGTTAGATTTTTCCAGGAATTAATGAATGAAAAAGCATTTATCAAGTACTTAATATGTGCTAAGTAATGAGGATCCAAAAATAGGAAAACAAGACAGTCTCTACTCTCAAGGAGCTCTTATTCTTCTTAGAGGAGAGAACTTATGGGGGAGAGTTCAGTAGCAGGGGTGATTAGGATGTATTAACTAGTCAGAGAGGCCATCTGTGCAACAGATGACCAGTTTTGGTGGGCCAAAAGGCACAGTGATAATACAAATATTAAGTCCTGATGATCTTCCATTACCATTGGCAGTTGGTGATTCTTTGTTCATCTGTGATGTAAATGGCCATTTCCCTTGTCTGGGAAGTGGGATTGATTAAAAGTCCCAGGAGGGAGGAACTCTGAGTGGTTAGGAGGGTCAGCATGGAACCAAGGGTCTCTGGTTTCCTTCATGAAAGAATGGCAATAGTGTCAGTGTCTAACCAACTGTGACAATAAGAGCATTGACAAGAGATTTGCTGGGAAAACCTGATCTCCTGGGCCTTTTAGGGTCTGGTTGGATCTGGGTACCTTGATGATAAAGGTGTAGGAGAGGGGTAAAGTTTCCCAAGGTCCCTTCTACTAAGGAGTGTTTAAGCCAGCATAAAGAGTAGCAAATATATCTTCTTAAAAGATAGACAAAGCTGTTGACTGTTGTACTCCTTTTACCGATTTTAGGCTCATCTAATCCAGAGATGGTTTGAGCATGTTCAGGAAACCAAACCTACCATCATGGTGACTTACAATGGTGACTTTTTTGACTGGTAATTGTGGAAGCTTAAAGTTTCACTAACAGTTGTGAGGAACTAAGAATTGAATTAAAGAGGAGCTATGTTGACTGGATGGCTATGCTGCTTAGGAATGAGTATATTCCATTCTGGGGAGAAAAAGCCTTCTAGGATATTCTATCCTAGAAATCTGTGGTAGAGTGAAGAAAAGACTGTAAATTCCTGCAGTTTTTTTCAGTTCCTATACTAGTCCCATTCTTCTGGATGCACGAGTTTTCTCATTCTTTATAGGACAAAGAGAGTATCTGGTAGTCAGCTTTTTTACAGAATTAACCCTAAACATTTTCTTTTAGTACATTAGTAGTAATAATATAATAATAGTTCATAGTTCTTCAGCATTTTATGGTTACACAGACATTTTATACCTAACACTAATAACCCTTTGAGGAAGGCAAAGTATAGATCATCTCAATTTGATGGGTGAACAGATGCCTCAGAGGAGTTAATTATCCTGCCGAAGATCATCCAGCTTGTAAGAGTGGGGATCCAGTGCTAGATCTCCTGTCTCAAATTCGGGGTCCTTCCCACTGCAGTGGCATTATGAGAGAAGGAGGAGGAGAGACATGAGGAGGGGTATTCTCTGCTGTTGTCATTCACTGTTTGCTTTGTCTCATCCCTTTCCATCGTTTCCTAGGCCATTTGTGGAAGCCAGAGCAGCAGTTCATGGGCTGAGTATGCATCAGGAGATTGGATTCCAAAAGGACAGTCAAGGGGAATACAAGTCTTCTCAGTGTATCCATATGGATTGTCTCAGGTGGGTACTGTGGTGGTTCCTTCTCCTCCCAAGAATGTCACAATAAGGGACTTCTACACTAGATTTTAGGGTTCTTGGTTGGAAATGACCAGCTCATTGTAGGAAGTTATTCTTCTAGCTGCAAGAACATGGGAGTTGGACCTAGAAGACTCCTACCCTTAGAGGCCTTTTAGTCTGACTGCTCTCTTGTTATGGAGAACAGTAAAGCCTGCAGAAGTGAATGAAATGCTTTGCAAAGGGTCCAACAGAGATCAGGTGACAGAGGCAGAATTTGAATCCCAGTCCTTTGATTCCAGTTCCATTGTTTGTTTGTTTTTCACTGCATAGTGCAGTTCTCATAGGCAGTTGGCACTTCTGGGTGTCTGCCCATATGTTTCCTGTCTTTGTCAGCTCTTCTTAGCACTCAAGGCTAACGCCAGTATGACTGTTTATCTTCATTTTTCCTTTTCATTCTCAGATGGGTGAAGAGGGACAGTTATCTTCCAGTGGGCAGCCATAACCTTAAAGCTGCAGCCAAAGCCAAGCTAGGATATGATCCTGTGGAGTTGGACCCCGAGGACATGTGTCGAATGGCCACTGAGGAACCTCAGGTACTACTAGACCCAGAACTTATCGAACCCAGGTTAGGCTGTTAGGTGTCAAATATCCTGGGTCTTTGAGGGAGATGGATGGTGTATATGCCACCAAGAAGGAGACATTCAGTATTAGAACCATGCCACTCAGTAGGACTGCTTTTCCTATGTAAACATTTGCTGTTCTGAGTCCTTGTGATTAGACAAAAGGTTTGCTCTAAATTGCCTCCTATGTTTCTGGGTATTCACCAGTGTTTAGAGTTTCTCTGGGTATGCTGCTATATATAATCTCAGTTGTTCTGTGCTTTCCCTTCCGTTTTCAGACGCTAGCTACATATTCAGTATCAGATGCTGTTGCTACTTACTACATGTATATGAAGTATGTCCATCCCTTCATCTTTGCTCTATGTACCATCATCCCCATGGAGCCAGATGAGGTCAGTGCAACCTTTGCCCTAATTGATGTGTGCTATCTGTGTTGTGATGTCTATTGAGGCTTCTGCACCAGACAAGTTTAGAGGGATTCCTGATGGAGAAGGCTGTGGTTTTGTGATCAGAGCCATTTGGGAAGATGGGCATCTTTACCTCACTATAGTGAATAGCATCTCCTATCTGGAACTTAACAAATGACCGTAAACAGTTGCAAACTAGGGGCCATAATGACATGAATGAATTAATCAACAAAGCACTTCTATGCAAAGCACTGTGTTAGGATCTAGGGATGCACATAGAGAGGCCTGTCTGCTCTCAGGGAGGTTATGTTCCAGTAGGGGAGACACATCTGGAAGGTTTCAGCTTCAAGTCATATAGAAAAGTCCCATAGCCCTCAGGGTGTAGCAGCAAAGCAGAAAGTGCTTCTTTATTAGGCATTTACAATGATGAAATTATATCAGTTTTTGATGTTGAACTCTTTGAATAGCATAAAAGACTTTGGGGACAAGAACTTTCCTTTCTGAGGCTTCAGTCGCTGTGGCTTCAGCACCTGTAGGAGTAGCTGCTAGTTGTATCTCCATAGGGGCTGCTTCCCAGGAAGATAGTTGAAGGTGTTAGGCTGGTAGAAGCATTGCCATTCCCAAGACTATTGGTTCAGAGTCTGGGGGAAGATGTAGGCAAGGTGGGCTGTTGATTGGACTTGCCTGGCATGTTCTGCCTCCTGACTCTCCCTCAAGTCACTACTTCAACCAGGCAGGCTTGCCTACCTGTGAATAGCAGTTGGTTGGCAGTTGGTAAAAATAGCTGATTTCTCCACAGGAACCTTCTCCTCCAATGTGAAAGTGATTAGGTCTGGGTCGGAAACAGGTTCAGTGATAGGGGGGCAGAGTTGTCAAACATGGCTCATGAACCTCTTATGGTCCAAACGCTCCCAAGTGTGACATGAACCAGATTAAAATGTAATTGGGAAATATTTAACAAAATAAATTAAAATGCAATAAGATAGATAATGTTAATATATGGTTTTCTAAGTCAGTATGTGGTCTTCTAAAGTTTGCTTCATAAGGAGCATAAGTTTAGTGGCCTCTGGTTTTTATTTTGATACCACTGGTCTTGAGGTTAAAGCTATTCCAGCACTATTCCAATACAGATACCCATCCCAGGTGGGGAGGGGCCAGTGTCCTGGCCAGGGGTTCGAGGTTCAAGCCTCTCTCCTTTGCACAATGAAGGAGTGGTATGAGTCCCACAAACACAAACCACTCCTTCAAAGTATGTAGTGTGTGTATGTATTTTTTTAAACCCTTACCTTCTATCTTGTAATCAATACTGTGTATTGGTTCTAAGGCAGAAGAGTGGTAAGGGCTGGACAATGGGGGTTAAGTGACCTGCCCAGGGTCACTGAGAAGTGTCTGAATTCAGATTTGAACCCAGTACCTCCCGTCTCTAGGCCTGGCTCTCAATCCACTGAGCTACCCAGCTGCCTCCTATATGTATGTATTTTGCAATTGTAAAGAGTCTGTTTCATCCACATCTGAAGCACCCCAAATGTCTTTCTATTGATTTGTCTATCCAAAGTGATTTGTCATTGCTTACCCTAAAGTGGGGGGGAGCATTTAACCCAGGATGTTGGGAACTTGTTTATAATTTTCTTTCTTCCTTTTTTTGAGGGGACTACTTGCCAATTCTCTTCTCTATATGACCGAATAAAGCTCCCTCCATCTATATGGTTTGCCAACAAAAATAAAATTTTGTATTTTTGTGTTTCTTGTATACATCTGCCTATTGGTGGCAGTTGGTCATGGGTTGTTGCTTGTGCTGATGAGGAAGGTGAGTCCCTTCTCAATGATTTCTTCTATTAATGTTGACTACAGGGACTAGATTAGAAGCAGGTCCGGATGGTTTGTGGGATATTGCCATTCTCAGGGTTTTTGTTTTTTCTCACTGCAGGTCCTGCGGAAAGGTTCAGGAACTTTGTGTGAGGCTTTGCTGATGGTCCAGGCTTTCCATGCCAACATAGTTTTTCCTAACAAGCAAGAACAGGAGTTTAACAAACTGACAGAAGATGGCCATGTACTGGACTCAGAGACATATGTTGGTGGCCATGTGGAGGCTCTAGAATCGGGTGTCTTTCGCAGTGACATTCCTTGCCGATTTAAAATGGTGCAACTCTTTCCTGCTCTTTTTGTTTCCTTCTTGTCTGCTTTGGGAGACTAAATACCCATGTCCCTGTCTTGTGGGTGGCCCCAAGAGACAGAATGGACTGACGTAGAGGATAGCTCTTTTGTCATCATCTCTATCCTCACCTTGTATTTTAAGGCCCTTCCTAACTAGACACAGTGCCTCAGGTGGCATTTGTTAAGGCCATTATACTGCAATAGCTATAATATCTTCTTTGTTGGTGCCTCTTTTGGGGATCAGCAAAGGATTCTAGATGAAATGTGGATTGTCAAGTCAACAAGCATTTAGTGCCTGCTATGTGCCAGGCCCTTGCTAAAGTTGGGGATATGATGAAAAGCAGCAATAGTCTCTGCTCTCAAGATGTTTATAGTCTCATGGTCATAGATGACTAACATGAGGAGATTATCTCCATAGGTTTTTTGTAAAAATGACTGATTGCTTTGGCATTTTATACATATGGGGATGTATTTTCTAGTTGCTATGTAGAGTTTTTAAAGAACTCTTTCAAAATATGTTGTGTGCATGGAGGCTATGGTTACAAAGTTTAGGCTAATTCATTAGACTTTATGTCAATAAAGATGGCTCCAAGAGTGTAAATGATGTGAGTTGTTCTTAAAAAGCTGGATCAGCCATATGGGGTCAGTTTGGATGTTGACATAAGGGCTATGGGATATTGAAATAACATTTTTTTCTGTTATCATGTCACTTTGTCTCCTCTACTAGAATCCTGCAGCCTTTGACTTTTTGCTTCAGCGTGTGGAGAAGACCATGCGTCATGCTATTGAAGAAGAAGAGAATGTGCCCATTGAGCAAGTTACCAACTTCCAAGAGGTAATAGTTCAGGGTCCTCTGGGGGAACAAAGGGAGAGGCCTGAGAAACTTCTGAAGTAATATGCTTTGACTGTCCAACTCCTCATGGATGTTCAGATTCTTATACTTCATTGTACTCAATCCCTGCATTTGTCTTCCAACTTATTTCCCATCCTTTTTCCTTCTTTTATGAAACCTTATTGATGCTATGTCTTCTAATGGAAATTTGGGAAAGGATGAAGTTAGGTGGGATCCTCCTCTTTAGCCCCTACTATTTCTTGGAGTAAGGTCCAACCAAAGGATATTCTTGTCTTGACTTTTTAGTGACCTTCTAACTGGTCTTTCTGCTCCCCTTCTATTCCTCTTCAATCCATTCTTTATATCATAGAAGCAATCTTATTTTATATAGTTTAGGACAATATGTTTTATTGATCTCACTTTTTCCACATCCCCATCTGTTACATTACATGACTCTTCAACCTCCCTCTTGTAACAAATAAATGAAGACAAGCAAAATTAGTCCCATTGGCCACTTCTGAAAACATACACCTCCCTCTCTGTGATCCATCACTTTTGACTAAGAGATGAGAGAGTCATGTTTCACCAGGCTTGAGGTTGGGATTGAACTTTGATGATGAAAGTTTTCAAGTTTTTCATTGTTTTTTATCTTCACGTTATTTTGCATAGGTTGTTTTCTTGGTTTTGTTTCCTTCACCCTGAATCCATTCATACAAGCCTTCTCAAGTTTTTCTGTTATTACAGTATAGTAATACTCTATTATTAGGTTTTTATTCTGTAATCTGTTCAGTAATTCCCCAATTGTTGGGAATGTTTTCCTTCCAGATCTTTATTACTATAAAAAGTGCTACAACAAATATTTGTGGATGGGATTCTTTTCCTTCTGTCTTTAATATGCTTGAGATATGTGCTTAGTAGTGATATAAGTTAAAGTTATGTTAAAGTGTATGTATGGTGACTTTTTAAAGTAGAATTCCAAATTATTTTCCAGAACAATTGGGCCAATTCATAGCTCCATCCATTAGTATATGTGTCTTTCCATATATCCTTTAGAATATCATTCTGTTCACATCAGAGTTTCAGTAATTTCTTATTGCTTTGTTTAAAGAAAAAGTATAAAATACTGATCCTGCTTTTCAAGGCTCTTCTTAATCTGGCTTCATCTGACCTTCCATTCTTATCTCATAGTACTTTTCTAGACTCACTCTCCTTTTCTTCTTATCTCTATGTCTTCTTTGTCTGTGATATTGTTTATAGTGTAGTCCTCAATGTCTCCATTTCAGTTTGTTGAATCTTCCTTCTAAACCCAGTTCAATTGCCACTTTTTTCACAAAGCCTTCCCTGACATCAAGCCTTCCCCTGAGCTGAAAGGGATCTCTGCCTCCTCAAATTTCTCATCACATTCTGCTTTTTATTTTTAATTTTCTTTTTTCATTTTAAAAAAGATTTATTTCATTAAATATTTATCAATTAATTACATGTTAAAAATTTAACATTCATTTAAAAAAATTTTGAGTTCCAAATTCTCTCTCTACCTCTTGTCTCTACCCTAAGCATTGAGAAGTCAGGCAATATGATACTGATTATACATGTGAAGCAATGCAAAGCATATTTTTTTATTAGTGATGTTGCAAAAGAAGATAAAAAGTAAGAAAGTAAAAAAGTATGCTTTTCTCTGTTCTCAGTCTGTTCTCAGAGTTCATTGGTTTTCTCTCTGGAGGGTTTTCATCATGAATCCTTTGGAATTATCTTGAATCTTTCTTAATCAGAGTAGCTAAGTCTTTAATAGTTGATCCCCCTTACAATATTGCTATTACTATGTACAATGTTCTCCTGGTTCTTCTCATTTCATTCTGTATCAGTTCCTATAAGTCTTTCCAGGTTTTTCTGAAGCCATCCTGCTCATTGTTTCTTATAACGCAATAGTATTCCATTATAATTGTTCCCCAATTGATGGACATCCCTTCAATAGTTAATTTGATACCACTAAAAGAACTATTATTTTTGTACATATAGGTCCTTCTTTTCTTTGGTCTCTTTGGGATACAGACCTAATAGAGTGGTATTGCTGGGTCAAAGAGTATGCACAGTTTTATAGCCCTTTAGGCGTAGTTCCATGGGCCACTCTTGGTGGAGCTTACAACTCACAAACAGTGCATTAGTGTTCTAATTTTTCCATATCCTCTCCAGCATTTGTCATTTTCCTTTTCTGTCATGCTAGCCAATCTGATAGATGTGAAGTAGTACCTTAGATTTTAATTTGCATTTCTCTAACCAGAATATTTTTTCATGTGATTATTGATAATGTGTCCTTCAACCATTTGTCAATTGGGAAAATGGCTTGTATTTTTATAAATTTGGCTCAGTTTCCTATATATTTGAGAAATTAGACCTTTATTAGAGAAATTTGCTGTAATTTTTTTTCATTTCTAATTTTCCTTGTAATTTTTACTGCATTCATTTTGTTTGTGCAAAACCTTTTTAACTTTATGTAATCAAATCAAAATTTCATGTCACCTTTGGGAGCCAAGATGGTGGAATAAGGCAGGAACTCCCAGAGTTTCCTAAATTTACCTCCAACCAATTATAATTATATGCCTCAAAATGAATTCTGGAGTGGCAGAACCAACAAAAGAATGAAGCAAAACAATTTTCTAGTCCAAGACAACTTAGAAGGTGTTCAGGAAAGGACTGTCTCACTGGGATAAGAGAGGAGCACAGTCTAGTCTAGGAAATGTCTGGGCAAGTCAATAGAGGCTGTGCCCCAACAAGGCAGCAGCAAGACTGCCACATGCTGCAGCCAGATACCCTGCTCTCCCAAGTAAGCTTGCCACTAGCCAGGTGCATATGATCTCCAGCTCTTTCTACCCCAGGTGCAGGGTGCAATGTTAGCATACAGGTAAAAGTCATGAGGTGTGAGGTAAGCTGGAAAAATGAGCAAAACCCCCAAAAGAATCTGACCATATAAAGTTATTCTGGTGACAAGGAAAATCAAAACACAAATTCAGAAGAAGACAGATGTTTCAAAATGACTATATGCAAAGTCTCAAAGGAAAATGTGAATTGATATCTGCCCCAAAAAGAACTGGAAGAGCTCCAAAAAAGAATTTTAAACCCAAATAAAAGAAGTAGAAGAAAAATCAGGAAAAGAAATGATGATGCAAGAATATGAAAAGAAGTCAACAGGTTGGCAAAAGAAGCACAAAAAATATGAAAATTCATTGAAGAAAACAACTTAAAAAAAAGAGAGAATTGGCCAAATAGAGGAGATACATAAGCTTAAAGATGAAAATAATTCCTTAAAAGTGAGAATTGAGCAAGTGGAAGCTAATGACTCCTGAGACATTGAGAAACAGTAAAATATTCAAAAGTTGAAATGAAAAAAATAATCTGAACTATCTCATTTGGAAAACAATGTAGGATTGTTAATTTAAGAATTATTGGACTACCAAAGAACAATGATCAAAAAAAGTCTGGACATTATATTATAAGAAATTAACAAAGAAAATTCCCCTGATATTCTTGAACAAGAGAAGGAAAAATTAAGAGAATTCGCTGATTGTCTCCTGAAAGAAATACCAAAATGAAAATTGCCATGAGTATTATTGCCAAATTCCAGAGTTTCCAGGCCAAGGAGAAAATATTGCAAGTAGCCAGAAAGAAATAATTGAAATATCATGGAGCCACAGTCCAGATTACATAAAAGTTAGCAGCTTTTACATCAAAAGAATAGAGGACATAGAAAATGATATTCTAGAAGGCAAAGGAGCTATGATTACAACAAGACTCATACTCATCAAAACTGAGGGGGGGAAAAATGGATATTTAATGAAATTGAAGACTTTCACATATTCCTGGTTAAAAGATTAGAGTTAAACAGAAAACTTGATTTTTAAATACAAGACCCAAGAGAAGCATAAAAAGGTAAACAGGACAACCCCCCCCCCCCCAAACAATCAAGAGAATCAATAAGTTTAAACTGTTTACTTTCCTTCATAGAGAGATACTTGTAGCTCTTAAGAACTTTATTGCTATTAGGGCAATTAGAGGGAGTATTCATAGACAGAGGGCATGAGAGTAAGTTGACTAAGATGGAATGATATCCAGAAAAACAAAATTAAGGAGTGAGAAAGAGGATTGCTCTAGAAGAAGAGGGAAGGGGGAAGTAGAATGAATTAAATAATCTTGAAGAAGTTAGAAAAACTAATACAATGGAGGGGAATGTTTGAATCTTATTTTCATTGTCATTGGCTCAAAGAGAGAAATTTATCTACATTTAATTGGGTATAGAAATCTATCTTACCTTAAAGGGAAGTAGGAGGGGAAGGGAATAAGATAAAGGAAGACTTATAGAAGGGAAGACAAATTGAGGGAGAATGGTAGTCAGAAGCAAAGCACTTGTAAGGAGAGATAGGGTGAAAGAAGGAAACAGATGGATTAAGAGAAGGATAAATGGGAAAAATAGAATAGAAGGAAATATTCAGTGAATGAGATGAACTTAGCCATAAAATGGAAGAGAATGACAGAGTGGATTAAAAACCAGAATCCTACAATATGTTGTTTACAAGAAACATTTGAAGCAGAAAGACACATAGAGTAAAGGTAAGGGGCTAAGCAGAATCCTTTATGCTTCAGCTGCAGTAAAAAAAAAAGCAGAGATAACAAATATGATCTCAGATAAAGCAAAAGCAAAAATTAATTCAATTAAAAGAGATAAGGAAGAGAAAATAGGTGTCAGAGACAATGAAGTATAATGTCTATACTAAACATAATATTAAAGCATCCAAATTTTAAATGATAAAGTTAAATGAGTTACAGGAGTAAATAAAAAGCTATATAATAGTGGGAGACCTTAACATTCTCTCAGAACTAGTTAAATCTAACAAAAAAAAAATAGAATGAAGTTAAGGAAGTGAATAGAATTTTAGAAAAGTGAAATATGATTGACCTCTGAAGAGAAAATTGAATGGGAATAGAAAGAAATATACCTTTTCCTCAGCAACACATGGTACATACAGACACATTGACCAGTTATTAGGACATAAAAACCAAATGTAGAAAAGCAGAAAGAATAAATATCCTTTTTCAGATCCTAATGCTACAAAAATTATATTCAATAAAGGGCTGTGGAAAATAGATTAAAAATTAATTTGAGGATCCTAATGCTACAAAAATTATATTCAATAAAGGGCTGTGGAAAATAGATTAAAAATTAATTTGAGGAGGTAACTAGGTGGTTCAGTGGATTGAGAGACATGTCCAGAGATGGGAGGTCCTGGGTTCAAATCTGGCCTCAGACACTTCCTAACTGTGTGACCCTGGGCAAGTCACTTAACTCCCATTTTAAGACAGAATGTAAGGGTTAAAATTTTTTTTGATAAATAATCTTAAAGAATGAATGGATCAAATAACAAGTCATAGAAGCAGTAATATCAATAACATTAATAATATTGAGGCAAAATACTAAAATTTATGAAACACAGCCAAAGTTATACTTGGAGTAAAATTTATATCTCTAAATGTTTACATTAATAAAATAGAGAAAAAGCAGAAAAATGGGCATGCAACTAAAAAAACTCAAAAAAAGAACAAATTAAGAACCTCCAATTAAAGACCAAATTAGAAATCCTGAAATGCAAAGAATAAATTAATAAAATTGAAAGAAAACCATTAAACTACTAAATAAAACTATTAGTTGCTTTTATGAATAAAACTTATAAAATAGACAAACCATTGGTTAATTTGATTAAAACAAGACCAAATTGCTAGCATCAAAAATGAAATGTATGAATTTATTATCAATGAAGAGGAAATTTAAAGCAGTTAATTAGGAGTTATTTTGCTCAGTTACATGCCAATAGATCTTGACAATCTAAGTGAAATGGATGAATAGTTATAAAAATATAAATTTTCCAAATTAACAACATGAATATGCTGCTGATGCCTAAACCAGGATGAGTAAAAAAACTATAGATCAATTTCCCTACTGAATATTGATGCAAAAATTTTTAAATAAAATATTAATAACAATATTTCAGCAATATTTCACAAAAGTATACACTATGATCGGGTGGAATTTGTACCTGGAATGCAGAACTTGGCATAATTGACCATATCAATAACAAAACCAACAATTCATATGATTATCTTAATAGATGCAAAAAAGGTTTTGACAAAATACAACGCCCAATCCTATTAAAAACACTGGAAAGCATAGGAATAAATGGAGCTTTCCTTAAAATGATATGTAATATCTCTCTAAAACCATCATCAAGCATTACTTCTAATGGATATAAGCTAAAAAACCTTCCCAGCAAGATTGTGTATTATAAGTATTCAATATTGTCCTAGAAATATTAGCTATTGTGAAAAGGGAATTGCCCTCCCTTTTTTTTTTTTAATGTAATCAATCTTTGATGTAATCAGTCAGGAACTTGAAGATCCTTTACCATTGATGTACAAGTACAAACATACCCTCAGAGACAGGAAAGTGGTCCCACAGGCACTGCCCCACCCCCTGGGTAGTGCCAGGAAAATTAAGGAACTATGATTGGTTCCTGAGATGTGATGTGGGAGAGCTAGTGGGTGGAGAAAATAGCTAATAAAGGTGTAGCCATAGGTCTGAACACACATTCTTGCATTGGTGACACCCTTGCTGGAGACACTACTGCTCTGGTGACTCTTGCTGAAGGGAGATGCTTACTCTGGGGACTCTTGCTGAAGAGACTTGTGGACATCTGACTGGAGATTGGAACCTGAAGGCTCACACTCTCTCCCTCTTCTAACTGGAGATTGGACCTGAAGGAGCCTTTGTCGGAGGTGAACTTCATTCCATCATAATGCAATTAGGGTATTTAGCTAAACTGCTCCCTACCTCTTTCCTACATTTCCCTCTTTCCTATTTCTACTTTGATTAAACTAAATTGTTAAAGCTACTAACAGACTCATAATTTAATTTTAATTATTACAATTTGGCGACCTTTTAATTATTACAATTTGGTGACTTCTTAACCATTGCACTACAGTAATAAGAGAAGAAAAAAATTGAAGAAATTAGAATAGGCAATGAGAAAATTAAACTCAATTTGTGTAGATGATATGATGGTATACTTAGAATGATATACAACTAAAAAGTGAGTTGAAATAATTAACAGCTTTAGTAACATTTCAAAATATGAGGATATATAAATCCAACTTAAATCTTTAACATTTATACGTTATCAACAAAGTCCAGCAGGAAGAGGTAGAAAGAGAAATCCCATTTAAAATCACTGTACACAATATAAAATAAATGCCTAGGAATCTGCTTGCCAAAACAAAGTTTAGGAACTAAGATCAATTACCAAATACTTTTCACATAAAGTCATATTTAAACAATTGGAGGGTAAATGAGTAGATAGAGCCAGTATAATAAAAGTGACAATTATACCTAGAATAATTATTCAGTGCCATACCAATCAAACTAATGAATTATTTTTAGAGCTAGAAAAAGTTAATTTGTCTGGAAGACAAGGGAACTAATAAAAAAAATGTGAATGTGGCCTAGCTGCACACATCTCAAGCTATTATAAAGTGATGATTATCAAAACAGCCTTAATACTGGCTAATAAACAGTGGTAGATCAGTGGGAGAGATTAGGTACACAATACACAGTAAAAAATGACCATAGTATCTAGTGTTTGATAAGCTTAGAGAATCAAATTTTGGGGACGAGAATTCATTATCTGACAAAAACTGCTGGAAAAACTAGAATACAGTATGGCAGAAGTTAGCCATAGACCAACATCTTACACCATATATCAAGATACAGTCCAAATGAGCACATGATTTAGACAAAGGGTACTACCATAAGCAAATTAGGGGAGCATGGAATAGTCAGATCTATGGATGAGGGGAAGAGCTTATGACCAAAAAGATAGAGCATCACAAGATATAAAATGGATAATTTTGATTATAAAAGGTTTTGCACAAACAAAACCAGTGCAACCAAGATGAGAAGGAAAATGGGCTCAGTTGATAGAAAACCAGGTCTGGATATGGGAGGACCGGGGTTCAAATTTGACTTCAGGGACTTCCTAGCTGTGTGATCCTAGGCAAGTCACTTAACCCCAGTTGCCTAGCCTTTACTACAATGCTGCCTTCAAATTGATACAAAGTATCAATTCTAAGACAAAGTAATGGTTATGTAAGCCATCTCTGGCTTGGCCCTAATTTGTCTAACCAATCCATGCAGTTAGCTAAGCCCATGAGAATCTATCTAGGACCTGTTAAAGCAGAAGTAATACAGCAGGAAACATTGGGAAGTTAGACTGGTATAATTTTCTTCTCTTTCTTTTTCTTTACTAATAAATACTTATAAATTTAGTATAAAATTTCCAAGGTTAATTTTTTTTCATAACAAAAGGTATAGTCAAAAAGTGCTTTAAATCACTATTGATTAGAGAAATATAAATTTAAAAACTTTGAGGGGCCTCTTCACACTTATCATATTGATTAATAGAAAAAGTAATGATAAATGTTTGAGGGAATGTGTGAAAATTGGGACACTTGCAATATTGGTGCAATGGATTGTGAACTGATCCAACCATTCTGGAAAGAAATTTTGAACTATCCCCAAAGAACTATAAAACTGCATATCCTTTGACCCAGCAATACTACTACTAAGTCTGCATTCCAAAAGAGATTTAAAAAAGAAAGAGGGAAGGACTTATTTGTATAAAAATATTTATAGCGACTCTGATAGCAAAAAAAATTGGAAATTGAATGGATATCCACTAATTGAGAAAATAGCCAAGCAAGTCATGGTATAATGATTATGTTGGAATAATATTGTACTATAAAATATTATGACTGGTTTTGAGGAAACCTGGAACCTGGAACAACTTATATGAACTGATGCATATCAAAACCAGAGCAGAACCAGAAACATGGTACACAGTAACAACAATGCTTACAATGATCAGCTTGAATGGCTAAAAGACTTATAATGAAAAATGCTAAATGCCTCCAAAGAAAGAACTGATGGAAAATAAATGTAAATTGAAGCATACTATTATTCACTTTCCTTTACTTCTAGATTTTTTAAAATTAGAAATGTTTTACATGATATTACAAGTATAACCTATATCAATTTACTTAGGAAGGGGAAGGAGAAGGAAGTAGAGAGGGAAAGAATTTGGAACTCAAGTTTTTAGAAAAGGAATGCTAAAAATTTTACATATAATTGGGAGAAGAAAATTGAAAGATTTTAAAAAAATGTTCCATCAAAAAAAATTTTTTTTATGCAATCCATTTTACTTCTCTCATTATACTCTGATTAGGGCTTTCCTTTATATTTACTACATTGTCACTTGAATCAGTTTTTGGTGTACTTATTCTGTGCTCCTTGATCACATTAGACTATCATATCTCTTTGTGGCACTGGTACTGATCACTAGCCTTTGCATACAGATGGTGTTAAGTGTTTTTTGAGTTGTGCTAATTTATCTAGTTAAGGATCGTGGGAGCATAACTTGTACCTGAGTTTGAACTCCTTAAAGGAATTGCCCCTAAACAACTATCTTCCTGCTTTGGTTTCCAGTTTTTGTTTCTTTTTCCACCTGTAGGTGTGTGATGAAATTAAGAACAAACTGACCTCCCTGAAGGATGTGCCCAATCGAATTGAATGTCCTCTCATATACCATCTGGATGTGGGTGCCATGTACCCCAACATTATCCTTACTAACAGGTTGCAGGTGAGGATGTGCTCCATTTTGAACTTTTGGGGATTTGTTTATTGTTTGTTTTTGTTTTAGTCAATTTAGAACATTATTCCTTGGTTAAAGAATCATATTCTTTCCCTTCCTCCCCTCCCCCACCCTTCCTGTAGCCGACAAGCAATTCCACTGGGTATTACATGTGTCCTTGATCAGAACCCATTTCCATGTTGTTGATGTTTGTACTAGAATGTTCACCCAGAGTCTACATCCCCAATCATATACCCCTCGATCCATGTAATCAAGCAGTTGTTTTTCTTTAGTGTTTCTGCTCCCACAGTTTTTCCTCTGAAGGTGGATAGTGTTCTTTCTCATAGATCCCTCCAGGTTATTCAGGATCACTGCATTGGCACTAATGGAGAAGTCCATTACATTCGATTGTACCACAGAGTATCAGTCAGTCTCTGTGTACTATGTTCTCCTGGTTCTGCTCCTTTTACTCTGCATCAGTTCCTGGAGGTCATTCCAGTTCATATGGAATTCTTCCAGTTTATTATTCCTTTGAGCACAATAGTATTCCATCACCAACATATACCACAATTTGTTCAGCCATTCTCCAATTGAAAGGCATCCCCTCATTTTCCAATTTTTTGCCACCACAAAGAGTGCAGCTATGATTATTCTTGTACTTGTCTTTTTCCTTATTCTCTCTTTGGGGTACAAACCCAGAAGTGCTATGACTGGATCAAAGGGCAGACAGTCTTTTATCGCCCTTTGGGCATCGTTCCAAATTGCCCTCCAGAATGGTTGGATCAATTCAGAACTCTACCAGCAGTACATTAATGTCCCAATTTGCCACATCCCCTCTAGCATTCATTACTTTCTGTTGCTGTCATGTTAGCCAATCTGCTAGGATACCTCAGAGTTGTTTTGATTTGCATCTCTGATTATAAGAGATTTAGAACACTTTTTCATGTGCTTATTAATAGTTTTGATTTCTTTAACTGAAAATTACCTATTCATGCCCCTTTATCAATTGGAGAATGGCTTGCTTTTTTGTACAATTGATTTAGCTCTTTATAAATTTGAGTAATTAGATCTTTGTCAGAGGTTTTTGATATGAAGATTGTTTCCCAATTTGTTGCTTCCCTTCTAATTTTGGTTGCATTGGTTTTGTTTGTACAAAACCTTTTTAATTTGATGTAATCAAAACTATTTATTTTACATTTTGTGATTTTTTTCTAACTCTTGCTTGGTCTTAAAATCTTTCCTTTCCCAAAGATCTGACAGGTATACTATTCTGTGTTCACCTAATTTACTTATAGTTTTTTTCTTTATATTCAAGTCATTCACCCATTCTGAGTTTATCTTGGTGTAGGGTATGAGATATGTTGATCCAAACCTAATCTCTCCCATATTGTCTTCCAATTTTCCCAACAGTTTTTATCAAATAGTGGATTTTGGTCCCAAAAGCTGAGATCTTTGGGCTTATAGACTGTCTTGCTGAGGTCACTTTCCCTAAGTCTATTCCACTGATCCTCCTTGTTTTGATGACCACTGCTTTATAGTATAGTTTGAGATCTGGGACTGCAAGTCCTCCTTCCTTTGCAGTTTTTTTTTCATGATTTCCTTGGATATCCTTGATCTTCTGTTCTTCCAAATGAACTTTGTTATGGTTTTTCTAATTCAGTAAAAAAAAATTTTGGTAGTTCAATGGGTATGGCACTAAATAAGTAAATTAATTTGCGTAGGATTGTCATTTTTATTATGTTAGCTCATCCTACCCATGAGCAATCAATGTTTTTCCAACTGTTTAGATCTAGTTTTAGTTGTCTGGAGAGTGTTTTGTAGTTGTGTTCATATAGTTCCTGGGTTTGTCTCGGCAGATAGATTCCTAAGTATTTTATTTTGTCTAGGGTGATTTTAAATGGAATTTCTCTTTCTAATTCTTGTTGCTCTAGAATTCTTTAAGTAGATCATCATATCATCTGCAAAGAGTGATAGCTTGGTCTCCTCATTGCCTATTTTGATACCTTCAATTTCTTTTTCTTCTCTAATTGCTACTGCTATTGTTTTTAGTACAATGTTAAATAATAGAGGTGATAATGGGCATCCTTGTTTCACTCCTCATCTTTTTGGGAATGCATCTAGTTTATCCCCATTGCAGATGATGTTGGCTGATGGTTTTAGAAATATACTGTTTATTATTTTTATGAAAGGGCCTTCTATTCCTCTGCTTTCTAGTGTTTTCAATAGGAATGAGTGTTGTATTTTGTCAAAGGCTTTTTCTGCATCTATTGAGATAATCATGTGATTTTTGTTGGTTTTCTTGTTAATGTGGTCAATTATGTGGATGGTTTTCCTAATATTGAACCATCCTTGCATTCCTAGTAAAAATCCTTCCTGGTCATAGTGAATATCCCTTGTGATGACTTGCTGGAGTCTTTTTCTTTTTCTTTTTTTTAAACCCTTACCTTCTGTCTTGGAGTCAATACTGTGTATTGGCTCCAAGGCAGAAGAGTGGTAAGGGCTAGGCAATTGGGATCAAGTGACTTGCTCAGGGTCACACAGCTAGGAAGTGGCTGAGGCCAGATTTGAACCTAGGACCTCCCATCTCTAGGCCTGGTTCTCAATCCACTGAGCTACCCAGCTGCCCCCTTCTGGAGTCTTTTTGCTAGTATCCTGTTTAAGATTTTTGCATCTATGTTCATTAAGGAGATTGGTCTGTAGTTTTCTTTCTCTGTTTTTGACCTGCCTGACTTTGGAATCAGTACCATATTTGTGTCATAAAAGGAATTTGGTAGAACTCCTTCTTTGCTTATTATGTCAAATAGTTTGTATAATATTGGGATTAGTTGTTCTTTGAATGTTTGATATAATTCATTTGTGAATCCATCTGGATCTGGGGATTTTTTCTTAGGGAGTTCTTTGATGGCTTGTTTAATTTCTTTTTCTGATATGGGGTTGTTTAGGTATTCTATTTCTTCGTCTGTTGGCCTAGGCAATTTATATTTTTGTAAATATTCATCCATGTCACCTAGATTGCAATATTTATTGCTGTATAATTGGGCATAATAATTTTTAATGATTGCCTTAATTTCCTTTTCATTAGAGGTAAGGCCTCCCTTTTCATTTTGAATACTGTCAATTTGGTTTTCTTCTTTACTTTTTTAAATTATATTGACCAGTACTTTGTCTATTGTATTTGCTTTTTTCAAAGTACCAGCTTCTAGTCTTATTTATTAAATCAATAGTTCTTTGACTTTCAATTTTATTAATTTCTCCTTTGATTTTTAGGATCTCTAATTTAGTCTTCATCTGAGGATTTTAAATTTGTTCACTTTCTATTTTTTTAATTTGCATGCCCAATTCATTGACCTCTGCCCTCCCTAATTTGTTAATATGTGAACTCAAGGATATAAATTTCCCCCTGAGTACTGCTTTGGCTGCATCCCATAGATTTTGAAAGGATGTCTCATCCATGCCATTTTCTTCAATGAAATTATTAATTGTTTCTACGATTTGTTCTTTAACTGATTTTGGAGAATCTTATTGTTTAATTTCCAAATTAACTTTTGATTTGGCTCTCCATGTACCCTTACTGATTATTATTTTCATTGCATTGTGGTCTGAGAGGTTTGCATTTATTATTTCTGCTCTTTTGCACTTGCTTGCAATGTTTTTTTGACCTAATACATGGTCAATCTTTGTGAATGTACCATGTGCTACTGAAAAGAAGGTGTATTCCTTTTTGTCACTATTTTTCTCCACATATCTACTAACTCTATTTTTTCTAAGATTTCATTCACTTCTCTTGCCTCTTTCTAATTTATTTTTTGGTTTGATTTATCTAGTTCTGATAGAGGAAGGTTCAGGTCTCCCACTAATATGGTTTTTCCATCTATTTCATCCTTGAGCTCCACTAGCTTCTTTAGAAATGTGGATGCTATGCCATTTGGTGCATACATGTTGATTACTGATATTTCCTCATTCTCTATACTGCCTTTTATCAGAATGTAATTACCTTCCATATCTCTTTTGACTTGATCTATTTTTACTTTGGCTTTCTCAGATATCATGATTGCAACTCCTGCCTTTTTATCTGTTGATGCCCAATAGATTTGGCTTCATCCTCTTACTTTTACCCTATCTGTGTCTACCTTCCTTATGTGTGTTTCTTATAGACAGTATATGGTGGGGTTTTGGTTTCTAATCTACTCTGCTATTCACTTGTATTTTATGGGTGAGTTCATTCCATTCACATTCAGAGTTATGATTACTAGCTGTGTATTTCCCAGCATTTTGATTTCCACTCCTAGTCCTGCCCTTTCTTCTTTCACTATTTCCTTCTACATCAGTGTTTTGTTTTTAATTGGTCCCCCCAATTCTCACCCTTATTTTACTTCCCTTTCTACTCCCCCCTTCCCTTCTTATTCCCCTCTTATTTTCTTTACAGTCTTTTTAAACTACCCCCCACCCTCTCCCTCCCTTGTAATTCTTCTCTCCCCACCAGTTTGTTTGTTACCCTTCTACTTACCTATAGGGCACAAATCAATTCTCTGCCCCAATGTATTTGATTGTTCTTCCCTCTTTGAGTCAATTTCAGTGCACATGAGAATTGAGTATTTCCTATCTCCAACCTCTTTACCCTTCCAGTGTATTGCTGTTCTCCCCTCCTCTTGCCATTCACTTCTTTGTGACATATAAATTTACCCCATTTTGTTTCTTTTCCCATTTCTCTTGGTATTCACCTCTTTTTTTTAACTTTAGTTGTGTGTGTGTGTGTGTGTGTGTATATATATGTATATATACATATATTTATACCTACATATATCTATGTATATATTTGTCTTGGCACTTAATCCTATATAGTTTGTCTCTGTTCCCTCTAAGTATAATTTTTCTAGCTGCCCAGGTAATAATAATAATTTTTAAGAGTTATCAATATCCTCTTTTCTTGTAGGGATACATATCATTTTAACTTACTGGGTCCCTTAAGAAAAGTTTGTTTATTGTTTTGTTTTGTTTTTGTTTTTTCCCCCTTTCTTAATTACCTATTGATGATTCTCTTGAGTTACTGTGTTTGGAATTCAAATTTTCTGTTCAGGTCTGGTCTTTACAAATGCTTGGAATTCTTCTATTTTATTAAATGATCATACTTTTCCTTGTAAGAATATAGTCAGTTTTGCTGGGCAGTTGATTCTTGGTTGTAGACCTAGTTCCCTTGCTTTCTGGAATATCATATTTCATGTCTTTCGGTCCTTCAGTGTAGATGCAGCCAGATCCTGTGTTCTCCTACTGTAGTTCCATGGTATCTAAATGACGACTTCTTAGCAGCTTGTAATATTTTTTCCTTGGTCTGGTAGTTCTTGAATTTGGCTATAACATTCCTGGGTGTTGTCAGTTGGGGATTAAGTACAGAAGGTGATTTGTGGATTCTTTCAATCTCCACTTTTCCCTCTTGTTTTAGAATATCAGGGCAGTTTTCTTGGATCATTTCCTATAGGATGATGTCCAGGCTTTTTCTTTTGTCATGGTCTTCTGGTAGACCAATGATTCTTAAGTTGTCTCTCCTGGAACAATTTTCTAGATCTTCTGTTTTGCGAATGAGATGTTTTCATATTTTCCTCAATTTTTTCATTCTTTTGTTTTTGGTTTTTAGTTTCCTGCTGCCTTGTGAGGTCTCTTGCTTCTAATTGTTGTATTCTGGTTTTTAAAGACTGAATTTCATCCCTGCCTTTTTGGTCATCCTTCTCCTTCTGGTCTGATTTTCTTTCAAGGTCATCTTTCATCTCCTTTGCCTCATTTTCAAGCTGATTAATTTTGGCTTTCAAGACACTATTTTCTCATTTTAGTTCAAGTGCCTCTGTTTCCAGATGATTTATCTTGCTTTTTAAATTCTTTTCCTAGTTGTCTTCAGCATCTCTTAAATGTGTTTTGAATTGTATTTTGAGTTCTTCCAAAGCCTGTGTCTGGCGTTTCTGTGTTTTTGCTTTATGTTCCTTGATCCTCCTCTGCTACATTTTTTCTTTGTTCATTGCCTGGATAGAAGCTGTCAATTGTAATTTCTTTTCTCTTTTTCTGTTGTTTGCTCATATTTGCTCCTTCTTTTCCCTCTGTAGTTGCCTGCACTCTTGCTCCTCTCATTGTGTGCTGGATCTATGGATTTGGGCTTTTCTGTCAGCCTTCACCCTTGGAGCTTAGCAAGGCACTCAGAGCAGTCTGTGGGGGAGGGGTGTTGTACCTTGAGTTTCCCAGCCCTCAGAAAACTTGATGAGATTAAGCCCAGCTGAATTGAACTTGCAGAGCTGGATATGCCCTGAGGCCAAAATCTTGGGAAGGGAGGGGGCACAATATGGAGTGTCTCTGCTGTTGAGACTAGGCTGTGTCCTCTGTGCTTCTTCTCGAGCTACCTCCCAGCTGCCTGTATTTGGAGTCCTGAGCCTGGCACAGCTTTTCCCACAAGGTATTCCCTCCAGACTAGCGCCCTTGCCTGCCCAGAGATTCCAGCCACTGCTGGAGTCTCAGTACTGTGGATGGGGGAGGGGTCCTTGGACCTTCCTTCTTCCTTCCTCTAAAACCTGAGTGTTCTTGAATTCAGACTTTGGGGGGGCGGGGGGCGTACCTTTTAAGTTGAGTCCAGCAGGAGGGTTCCTTAGCTCTGTCCTGTTGTTAGATTTGGTTTTCAGTCACCTAGGAGGATTTGGTTTATAGTTGGTGAAAAAGGGTTTTCAGAGGTCTGAACTTTGGCTGTCTCTACAGTGCCACCTTGACCTAGAGATTTGGGGATTTATTTAACCAAAACTTTGAGTCTGTCTCTCTTTTTAATCTCTAGCCTTCTGCCATAGTGAATGAGGCCACATGTGCTGCCTGTGACTTTAACAAACCAGGTGCTAACTGTCAGCGAAAGATGACCTGGCAGTGGAGGGGAGAGTTCAGTAAGTATTTGGTCATTGTTTTCTTCATTGGATAGATAGCTACTCAATTTAGAAGCAGCTGCTTTGCAAAGGACTCTTGCCCTCTGACTTTTTTACCTTCAACCTCTTACTAGTGCCAGCCAGCCGTAGTGAGTATCATCGCATTCAACAGCAGCTGGAATCGGAGAAGTTTCCCCCATTGTTCCCAGATAAACCAGCCCGAGCATTTCATGAGCTGTCCCGAGAAGAACAGGCTAAATATGAGAAGAAAAGACTGGCAGGTGAATCTTTATTAGTGATCTTATCTTTCAAATATCAGAATATGGGCAACATTCTTAATCTGCTACAAAGACTCCTAATTAAATTGTAACTGTCAAGGGACAGCCTACTTTCTTCCTTAAATTTCCCTGTTACAATTAATGTTGCTGTGGGGCTTCCTCTTGGCTTCCTCTTGGGGGCATTGATGATGCCCAGCCTCTCTGCCCCATTCATACCCTGCTATAGTCTCTCTTTAGTATTATAATCTGGGTATATTAAATCATTTGGGAGAATTCCATTCAGGTCCAGGGTTGGCTTGATGACCCATTGGATTCTGAGTAGGTCTCACTGGTCTTTCTGTGTTTTCATCATGGCACAGATTACTGCCGAAAAGCTTACAAGAAGATCCACATCACCAAGGTGGAAGAACGTCTCACCACCATCTGCCAGCGGGAGAACTCCTTCTATGTAGACACAGTTCGAGCTTTCCGAGACCGACGATATGAATTCAAAGGACTACATAAGGTACAGAAGTCAGGGTCTGCTTGGAGGATCTAGGAGGAGAGGCCTTAACTAAGGCCCATTTCTGAACTCCTTCTTCCTTCCCTAATTCTCTCCTGAGAAGCTTTTGGTTGGTTTGCCTCACTGATTGGGCTCCCTCAGTTTTGATAAGCCCATGCTGAAGCTCTTGTCTAAGGCTACACACAGAAGAACATTGACCTTCAGTTCCTTGGGCTTTGAAAAATGAAGAGTCACTCAAGGCTATGATGTGAACTTGTCTCAATGAACATCACTGCACTGCAGGGTGGCCTCCTTCAACCAAATATTTCTGATCTCTTATCTTCAGAGAGATAATTTTATTCACTTAACCTCTGTTTGATTCAGTTTCCTCACCCATTAACACGAGGAAGATTGAAGTATCCTTCTCCCAGGATTATTGTAAGGATCAAATAAGATAATATTTGTAAAGTTCTTAGCACAGTGCCTGGCACATTGTAGATGTGGATTAAATGTTAACTATTGCTATTATCATCTTCTTCATCATCATTATTGTTAATATTTTTATTATCCTGAGATGTTGATCTAGAGGTCTTAGTAGTTCAGTGCTTCTGTTGCTTTTGTGTTTAACATAATCAGCTAGCAAAGATGATCAAAGATAGTCCCCAGGATTCTCCAGGAGTGAGGTGTTCATATCATTAAGCACATTTTCCAGAGAACTAAAGCTGAACCTTTCAAGCAGTAAAACTGTTCATTCTAAGTATTTTTGATAGAAATTTTTCCAATATGTGTGTTTTCATTCTGAATTTAAGTCAAGGAAGTAGACAGTATGTTTCAGAAAGATCGAAGGGCATAAATGACTTACTCAGTGGATAAAGAGCCAGGACTGGAGTCAGAAGGATCTGGGTTCAAATTTGGCCTTTGGCACTTTCTAGCTACGGTGATTCTGGGCAAGTCACTTAACTCCCATTGCCTAATCCTTACCATTTTTCTACCTTGAAACCAATACTTAGTAGTGACTCTAAGATGTAAGGTAGGGGTTTTAAATAAATAATTAAAAACATAAGACACTTTGCCAGGAACCTAGGCCCTAGAGTGACTTTCAAGCTAAAACCTTAGGAGAATTACTCTGCCATGAGCCCATAGATTGGACTTTCCCCATTAATTACCAGGTTTGGGACTGTATTTTAGAGGACTTAGGCTACCCAAAGTCTCACCTCAGGACATATACAGTGTTGCTGCTACATTTGTTCTTATTATTTAATTTTCTGAGACAAATGAAATGAAACATTTTCTTTTATTCTCCACTTTGAAGCAACTATCTTGTGGCTCATGAATTCCTTGAGCTCAAAGGGAAAGGTCTTTTAGGGATGATTTCTCTGTGCTTGACTCAGGTATGGAAGAAGAAGTTGTCTGCTGCCATGGAGATGGGAGATGCTGCTGAAGTCAAGAGGTGTAAAAACATGGAGATTTTGTACGATTCCTTGCAGCTGGCTCACAAATGTATCCTCAACTCTTTCTATGGCTATGTCATGCGCAAAGGGTATGTAGGTAGAGCTGGTAGAACTCTCTGAATTCCATTACTGCCTCCATGTCTCTTTCCTTTTCCCTGGTTTACATTTAACTGAATGGCATCCATGAGGTACAAATGCTGAGGGATCTCAGAGAAAAGAGGGATGGCATCTGGCTTGGGGAGATGAAGGAAGGTTTCCTGGAGAAGGTGGAACTGAAGCAGAACCCAGCTTCCTACAGACAGATGGGGAGGAGAACATTACAAAATGAGCCAAGGAAAAGCTCAGGACTTCTTTGGGAGATGGCGTATCCCAAAGTCTAGTTTGACTAGACTTTGTTGATTGAATTTATAGGATTTTGAGAGAGAGAGTAGACAACTGAAGTTTTGAGCTTGGATAACTGTCAGGATGAAGGTGTTGATTGTTTGTGACATTGACACCATGACTACATAGGTTGAGAATTCAAAGAATCTACTACTTTCTTTTCCTCAAAGTTTTTACCACTGAATTATTGCCACTTGATTCTCCAACTATCAAATGGGGCAGTAGTGAATTTAATGAGAGAGGAGTAGTGGTCATTATTTTCTAGGATCCATAGTCATGCCTTTTCTGTTCACAGCTAAGAGATTAGTTCTTTGTTTTTTTTCCCCTCCAGATTTTTTTTATCTCCTTTGATTAATGTTTGGGTCAGCTCTCGGGCAAATTAGCCCTGTTGCCTCGTGACCCCCCTTACTTAATATATATACTGGGTTGTTACCTTTGTAGGGCTCGATGGTATTCCATGGAGATGGCAGGAATTGTCTGCTTCACAGGAGCCAATATTATCACACAAGCCCGGGAGCTGATTGAACAGATTGGGTGAGTATCAAAGGTAGATTCCATGGATTGGCACCTGGGGAACATGAGGATATATTTGGGGAGAACCAGGAGGTTGGATAAAGATAGAATAAGCTGCTTTGACATTGTGAAGTTTCTTCTAAGGAATTATAAAATTGTCCTTAGATTGACATGGGTCTCAGAGTTGAAGAGACCCTGAAAGGTCCTGAATGGTCCCTTTCCAAACCTGATGCATAAATCTCATCCAGGATCCTTAACAAATAGCATTTAATTCAAGGACCTCCAGGGAGCTCTTCCCTATATTAGGAGGCTCTTTATATTAAGCCTAAACTCATTTGTATATGAGCCATACCATACAGCATGCCATGGTTTTGTACATGGGTCTTTTCATCTCCATTCCTTTACAGGAGACCTCTAGAGCTTGACACAGATGGAATTTGGTGTGTCCTACCAAATAGCTTCCCCGAAAATTTTGTTATCAAGTCAACCAATGCAAAAAAGCCCAAGGTGACCATCTCCTATCCTGGAGCTATGTTAAATATCATGGTGAAGGTGAGTCAGTCTAGAGTCAAACAGGATTTTTTTCCCACATTCGTCATTTTCATTAATATATAATACAGGTTATTGTTAATCCTTGATTTTCTAAGAGGTCCATTGGCATTACAGAGTGAGATCTTGATTTGAGGGTAAATTGGATTTAAGTGAGGTAGAGCTACACAAACTTGTCAGTCTCACTTTCTCTTCCAGAGTTATCCAGTGGCAATACAAAAATCAGGGTGATTGGTAATGACCTTTGGCATTTTTGATATCTGACCAAGGTCTGTTTCTGCCATCTTCTTGGCTGTTGGAACGAATTGTTCTCATCTTTCCATTTTGCTGGGAGAAGTCTTTACTTGCTTGAGGTAGACACCTTGCTAACTCACTGATGTGTTTGAGGCCCTTCAGTTATCCTCAATCTGATTTTTAGCCCATCTGCTAAGATGGTTTTACTGGGGTGTGGCCATTCCTCATGTTTTGGTTTTTTGGAAGTGTAGTTCATATCATCAACCTTGCCACTGGTCCCACTCCCATCTTGCTTTGATATTTTAGGTTCTTGTATTGTCCACTGTGAGTAATGTGAACCTTGTTCTTTAGACCTTTCCCTGCATAATGTCCTGCTTCCCATTGCCTGTTTCTGTGCTAACCCCACACTGTGTTCTGACAATTTGCTTCATTATTATCATTATATATGGTCATAATCTGATTATTCCACTCACTGGTCCACATTTCCATCTAATGCCCACTGCCAGAGCCTCCCCAGATTGCCCAAATCATCCATCACGAAACAGGTGTTAGATACTTAAAGGCAAGCTAGAGAATTTGCAATTTATGAAATCTTATGAAAAATATTACATTTATTGGTTTATTGAAGCCAAAAAGTCATCAGCATTGTTAATGGCTAGTTTAGTCTACTAGAGACAGATAAGAGGTAGAAGATGCTGAAGACAAAGGATGCAAGATGAGAGAATAAAAAATAAAACTGGAAATCATTTGATCTTAATATTTAGTTCCTTTCAGTAAAGTCAAAGCTGAGTTTTATGTTCATTTAGCATAACTGCATCAACTTACATTATTATTTTCACAACTTTTGACATATTTGTCAGGTGAATAATTCAAATATGACATCTAGTGGCAAAAGGGGGAAGCATAAACAGTCTCAAAAATCTTTTCACTCTGTCAGTGGAATGATTTTGGAATATTTGCTTCAGGGATAAAGAAGGCATGGTGGTAAAGTCTTGGATGCAGAATCAGAAGAATCAGATCCTATTCTCAATACTTATTATTTGTATGATCCTGAGCATCTGTTTCCTTATCTAGAAGATGAGGGCAATAATAATAGTAATACCAAATAAAGATAATGTGTGTGTATGTATTTTAACCTTTATCTTCTCCTTTAAAATTGATTCTAAGGGGGTAGCTGGGTGGCTCAGTGGATTAAGAACCAAGCCTACAGATGGGAGGTCCTAGGTTCACATCTGGTCTCAAACACTTCCTAGCTGTGTGACCCTGGGCAAGTCACTTGACCCCTGTTGCCTAGCCCTTACCACTCTTCTGCCTTAGAACCAATACACAGTATTGATTCCAAGATGGAAGGTAAGGGTTTAATTTTTTTTAATTGATTCAAAGTATCATTTCCAAGAAAGAAGAATAGTAAGGACTAAGCAATTGGGATTAAGTGACTTGCCCAGGGTCACATAGCTAGGAAGTATCTGAGGCATATTTGAACCCAGGACCTCTCATCTTTAAGCCTGGTTCTCTATTCACTGAGCTATCTAGCTGCACTGAAAAGTGAATTTAACACATACTTTTTGATAACCTAAGACAGAATAGTAAAGTGTTGGAGTTGGAAGATAAGATGTAAAGAATTGAGAACTGAAGCAGAGAATGAGTAAAAGGAAGCAATAAAGACAATTTTATAGGATTTATTTTCCCTATTTGAATTTATTTTTAATGTTCATTTTTAAATTTTGGGTGTGGAATTCTCTCCCATCCTTTCCCCATCCATTAAGAAGGCAACAATGTGATATCAGTTTTACGTGTGAAATCATGCATGACATTTCCATAATTAACTATGTTGCCCAAAAAAAGGCAAGAAAAATTAAATGAAAAAGTTATATTTCAATCTGCATTCAGACTCCCATCAGTACTTTCTCTGGAGGTAGACAGCATTTTTCATCATAAATCCTTCAGAATAGTTTTAGATCATTGTATCGATCAGAATAGCAAAGTCATTTACAATGAATTATACTATAGGGTTACTGTTTGAAGATTGCTCTCTGATTTTGTTCATTTCACTTTGTATCAGTTCATTTAAATCTTTCCAGGTTTTTCTGAAAGCATCGTGATTGTCATTTCTATCATAATCATATACCATAATTTGTTCGATAATTCCCCAATTTATGGTCATCCCCTCAATTTCCAATTCTCAGCTACCATAAAAAGAACTGCTAAAAATATCCTTCTACATGTAGGGAGGTCCTTTTCCTTTTTCTTTAATTTCATTGGGATACATATTAGTGATAATTTTGGGTCAAATTCCTCTCTAAAATGGTTGGATCAGTTTACACCTCCACCAACAGTGCAATAGTATCCTAATTTTTCCATATTCCCTCCCATGTCAGTCATCTTCCTCTTCTATCCTGTTAGTCAATCTGATAGGTATGGTAGTATCTCAGAGTTGTTTTAATTTGCATTTTGAAGTATTTTTTCATCTGATAGCTTTGATTTCTTCTGAAAACTGCCTGTTTGTATCCTGTGACCATTTATCAATTGGGAAATAAGGCTTATATTCTTATAAATTTGACTCAGTTCTCTATATATTTGAGAAATGAGGTCTGTAAGATTTTGACTATGAATGGGATTGATGATACAAAGTAAAGAGAAGAAGGCATGGCTACATCAAGTTTTTTTGAGGTTCAGTAGACCTGTAGCATTGGGACAAGAGACAGAAAGTAAGGAAAGACTAAGAATGAAAGGGAAGAGATTGATCAAAGGGACATACTGCTAGAGGAGAAAAGACGGTTCAGAATAAAGGGCACCAGTAGAGGAATTGATCTTGGCAAAAAGAGTCACTTTTTCCTTCAAGACTGACTTGGGGGTCTTTGAGGTATAAAGTGAGTGAGAACTTCAAAGACAGATGCCTTAATTTTCTTAATTGAAATCCTCAACTTCGATGTATTGGGAAGGAATGACATAGAAAACTTAAGATAGAAGATTTGTAATAGTCCCTGTAGGGAGTATGACCGAGAGTCAGGAAATAATGGAGGATTGTCATGCAATGATGAGAGGTAAATTAAGGTTAAATAACCAATTTGTAGTGGACTGAGTCAGCATGTTTGTGACTTCTTTTAGTAGTTCTCAGTAGCACAGTTGTAAGAATGTGAGATGAGAGATTGTAAAAGTAGCACCAGACAGAGGATTAGCTTGATGTGAGAAGCCAAAGGATAAAATATAGTAGGACCATGGATAGTTGAATTGTGCTCTGATGCCAAACTCTTGGAGAAAGGAATCTGATAGATAACCATACCAAGTATCTGAACATTGTGATTTTGGCTACATGTCATGGACCTGTTAATATGCTGTATGTATACCTTAGACCTGTGTTGGTAAATATATGGCATGCACAGCCAATGGGACATTTTTCACATTACCCGCCCCTCTGCCCAGCAATCCAATGGGAACGCTTCCTCCCTCTCCTGTCTGGAATAAGGCAGGGGGCTCACATGTGGCACGAGGGTTGAAGTTTGGACACTCGTTCTCTAAAAGGTTTGCCATCATTGCCTAGACCATTGGGGAGCTTTGTGGAATCAGTGCACAGGCCCCATGGAGTATCATTTTTCTACTTAAAATGATAAATGGTTTATAAATGTCACATCTTTGTTCTAATGACAGAGCACTGATGATTCATTTGATGCCTGGCCTTTCCTGAGAAACAAAACCATTTATTTACTGTGAAATTATGTGACCCTCTTTATAATAGGATTTCTTAGAAACAATGTGGAAAAGCAGACTCTCTGTGTATTTGGAATATATTTTCATTTCACTTTTGGATTTGAAAAATTATTTTACTTCAGACAAAATAATGAAATCATATTGTAGAGACCTAACCTTGGAGGTATTTGAAAAGTATCTAATTCCTGATTGAAACTTTTGACAAATCTACCCTTATAAATAATAGCATTTCTTAAACTGAATACCACCTCATCTCTCTCTGTTTCTGTATTTTTGCTTCTGAGTGATTAGGAAATTGCTCCCCAATTAGGAATGGAACCCTCTATCCTTTTTCTGCTATGCTTTCCTCTCCACAATTAGCCTGGATTCTCAAGGGACAGGGGAGTGTGCCCAGCAGTCCAGAAACCCTCTTCCCTGTCCAAAGTCTTCAGCATTAACATAAACATAAATCCCAATCCCTTTATTATAAAACTTCTGAGAAATGAAAAATTTGCCTCTCTCACAGAAAGACTGGGTAGCCCTAGTGTTGACATGGATTATGAAGGGTGCTCAGACAGAGTCAGCTTGAGTCTTGTGAAAGTGAAAACCCTGCCTTTGGTCCTCAAAGCCTTCCAACAGAAGCACAGAGTTCAGAGTGTGATCTTTATTTATTTGCTCTGATTGCTGCTAATTAGCCTGAACAAGAACACTGTCTGCCCTGGAAGATGAAGGGAAGGGAAAGGGCTTGGAGATGTGATATCTTTAACTGGTTTGTTCTCAAGTTATTGCTCATGAGGGAGTTTGTTATCCCTTTCCACTTGGGCAATCCCTCGAGCTCTGGGGACCCCTCCTTCCCCCATCTGCATAGAATAGAAATGTGATATTTGTCTGTTGGTCTGCAGGAAGGCTTCACCAATGATCAATATCAGGAGCTCACTGAGCCCACTTCCCTCACTTACATCACCCGCTCAGAGAACAGCATCTTCTTTGAAGTGGATGGGCCATACCTTGCCATGATTCTTCCAGCTTCCAAGGAGGAGGGGAAGAAACTGAAGAAAAGGTAGGAGTCAGCCTCCCTAGTCAGAGAATATTGCCTGTGGAATTGGGTTTGGCAAGGGTAAACTGACTGCAGGTTGAAGATCAAGCACTTCCATCAGCCAATAGGATAGAATAGGACATTTCTGCCAATTCCTGAAGTAATGGAATCAATGGCCAAACACTTTGGGTGAGAAGAATGATTTCTTTGAGGGGGTTTTATTACTGGTTTGAGATTCCTTTATGTTCTTAATTCAGTTGGCAGAAGAAGAGTTTTGAGAGTTGCCATTTACAAAATATCTATTGTCCTGCACCCAAACTAGTAGCAAGACTTTCTGAGCTTAATGGAACTGATCCTCAGAAAGTAACCTGCTTCTAGCTTGATAGGCCCTGCTAGAGCTTGTAGCCTTTGAGAACCCAGCATTTCTTCTATGCCAGAATGAATTTCCACTTTTGTGGAGGGTGTTTATGATACTTTAAACTAGCTGTTCATCTGTGAACGTGGTCCTATGGGAAAAGAAAGACTTGGTTCAAGGCATGGAGGGACATGGCAACCCATCTGCAAACAGAAGAGATCAAAGCACAGGAATGTTTATAGTGTCCACCAGCTGATTCCCCACCTTGTTGCAGATATGCTGTGTTCAATGAAGATGGTTCCCTGGCTGAGCTAAAAGGCTTTGAAGTCAAAAGGCGTGGAGAACTACAGTTGATTAAGATCTTCCAATCATCGGTGTTTGAAGCCTTCCTTAAGGGCAATACTTTGGAAGAGGTGTATGCATCTGTTGCTAAAGTAGCAGACTATTGGCTAGATGTGCTCTATAGCAGAGTAAGTATTTTCCCCTACATGGGTATTATTTCTTTTATTTTTAAGTCCTTACCTTCTGCCTTAGAATTGATAGTTGAATATTGGTTCCCAGGCAGGAGAGTGGTAAGGGCTAGACCATGGGGATTAAGTGATTTGCCCCAGGGTCACATAGGTAGGAGATGTCAGGCCAGATTTGAACCCGTCCTCTCAACTCCAGGCCTGGTTCTCAATCCACTGAGCTACCTAGCTGCCCTTCCTACCTAGCTGCTCTTATATGTGATATGTGATATGATTTCTATGTGATAATAGCTACACTTTTATCATACTCTACATATACAGTCAATCAACTTCATATACATCACTTAGTAGATCAGGATGGCCATCTTTCCATGATTGGAGAACAGTCAGCTGGAAGAGGAATTAAACTTACCTTGCTTATCCCACAGCGCCAGGATAGGGACATTGCGTAGTGACTATGGAGGAGAAGATTCAAGTCGTAAAGAAAATCTTTCCTAATACTCAGCTGTCCAAAAGCAGAACAGGCTACCCTCCATAGAGGGAGAGGGTCCCTTTCACGAAAATTGTCACCCAAGGGTTGCATGATCACTTTTTGTGATGTTGTAGAGGTTTTCTCTGTAACCCGGGGACTCTGCAAAGTCCAGCTAAATGGCCTCTCTTGCTGTTTCTCACATGTAACATTCCAGTACCCTATGCCTGGAATGCCCTGCCTCTTCACTTCTGCTCCTTAGAATTCCTCCTTTCTTTTTAAAGCCAATTTATATATTCTTCTTCCATAGTATTTATTCCTGTGCCCTCCTGGTAAGAGGAGGAAGATGTTTTATTCTCTTTTTTTTCAGGATTGTTTTTTTAGTTGCTCAGAATCTAGCTTCCTTTTAATTTACATCTTTGTGGTCAATCTGTATGTTGTCTTTTTGGTTGTTTCTTTATTGTTTTAATCTTACTTTTAACTTATCATAGGTTTTTTTTTTAATTATAGTATTACTTTTTTAATCAGAAGAAATCCTCTCTTTCCCAACACCCTGCCCTGTCTCCCCACTCCATCCCCTTTTCACTCAGGGTCCTGAGGGGATACATGTTATCATCTCTCCATATCAGAATGTAAACAGTCTGTTGTTTAGTTTTTACAACTATTCATCCATATTTATCTTCATATGATTCTCTTCATCTGCTGTGTTTGCACTTAAGTTTCAATACAGCTCTGATGTTTTCATTAGGAATGCTTGGGAATTCTCTACATCATTATTAAGATTTTTTCCTCTCCTGTAGGGCTATACTTAGTTTTACTGGGTTAGAACTACTAAATCATGTATGAGCCTCATTATGACTTCACTTTGCCCTCTGATTCCAAGAGATCTGAGCAATTCTTGAAATATGCTCAGGTTATTTTTTTGGTCATAGTTTTTCAGGTACATTGAATCTTAAATCCTCTCTTTGTTCTCTTTTCTAGGTCAGTTGCTTTTGTTTTGAGATTACATTTTCTTCTTTTTTTCAGTTTTTCAACTATTTTAATATTTCTTGTCATCTCATAAAGTCATTATATTCTATTTAGCCTATTCTAATTTTCAAGGAGTTTATTGCATGGACAAGATTTCGTATTTCTTGTAATAATTTGTCCTATCCTTTTTTTCTTTATTTTTTTTTAAACCCTTACCTTCTGTCTTGGAGCCAATACTATGTATTGGCTCCAAGGCAGAAGAGCGGTAAGGGCTAGGCAATGGGTGTCAAGTGACTTGCCCAGGGTCACACAACTGGGAAGTGTCTGAGGCCAGATTTGAACCTAGGACCTCCCATTTCTAGGCCTAGCTCTCAATCCACCGATCTACCCAGCTGCCCCCTCCTTTTTTTCTTTAAAAAACAAAACAAAACAAAAAACTGTTACCTTCTGTCTTAGACTCAATAATGTGTATTGATTCCAATACAGAATAGTGTAAGAACTAGGCAATGGGAAGTTAAGTGCCTTTCCCAGGGTCACACAGCTGGGAAGTATCTGAGGTCAGATTTGAAACCCCCATCTCCAGGCCTAGCTCTCAGTCTGCTGAGCCACCTAATTGTTGCCTCGTTCCCTTTCAATAATTTTTTTCTTCATTCTCATTTTCCCCCAATTTTTTCCTTCTAGTGTTATAAAATTTTTTTGACTCATTTTTTAATCTTTTGCATCTTTTAAAAAAATTCCTCTTTGTTTTAAAACTCTTACTTCCAGGAATTGTATTTGAATTTGTGTCCAAAGTGTTTTTCTTTGAAACTTTGCTTGTAGATATTTGGAGTCTTTCTCTTCTAGGTTTGTGTCTTGAGCATCCCTGTCATCACAACATCTTGTAATAATGGGATTCTTTGTATGTTTGCCCATTCTACCAAACTACTTCCTGACTTCAGATTCTATGTTAAGGCCAGACCAAATACTTTCGGAGGGAATGTCTAGGCTGGTGTTGCTTACTTGGAGTATTGTGTGTTGTATGGTCCCAGGTTCTCAGGAACAGCAGACTAGAAACTTGTAAGTTTTCAGCCTGGTTTGAGCTTTGAAAATTCCTGATCTGGGTTTGAGTCTAAGCAACATGTTTATGGGCTTGCCCTATTAGTAGTTCCAGTACTGATGTTGGATTCACTCCCTCTCCGCTGGATGGGAAGCTCTGTTGATTCAGTTACAGAACTACAAGTCTCACCCTTTATTCTGGAATTCCTTCACTGGTTATTCTGCTGCAGACTTCAGATTGGGATGCAAGCTGAGACTGAGATCCTGCTCTGCTTCTGGAGCCTAAGCCATGCAGCTTTTTATTGCTTAGTACATATATATGTATATACATATACATATACATACACATATACAGTATAGTTTAGGACTGTAAAAATTAAATTAGTCTCTAGTAATAGAAATATTATATTTTATGAGGTTTATTAAGGATTATTAGAAATCAAGGAATAAAGAAAATACAAATAAGAAAACCACGTGCCTAGGGCTGATTAGCCCATTCAACCCCCCCCCCCCCCCCCCCCCCCCCCCCGCGTTTAGCTTACTCACTATATCCTTGCAAATGGAAGAGGTCGAAGTAGGCGTTACTGCCAGTTATCTCGCCCAGGTGGAGACTCAGGTGAGATTATAGGGAATTCTGGGAAATACCAAGTACTTCTAGGGATTGAAGTCTAGGGTTCAAATCTCTATTTTACAGGACTCATGGATAATCTTCACTCTGGAGCCACCCCCTTGTGATCTGACACTGGGGAGTCAGCAACAGATCTGCCAATCTGCATCTCTTTCTGTACCTGCACAGCTTTTAAACTCCTCTTTGATTTGGTACTTCTTGTCCTGTCACACAGCCTCTCCTTGTTCTAGAAATGTTCTCTGTAGCTGTTCCTGGCTAGGCTTTGTCTCCAGTGTCTGCAGACATCTCTGACTATCTTCCTAAGCTAACTTGGATTGGAAAATCTCTTGATTAGGACTCAGTCTGGTACATTTTCTAGCTCTGATATTTTTTTAAAGTTCAGCTCAAACACCATCTTCTCCATGAGGCAATTCTGATTCCTCAAGCTGCTAATGGCTCCCTTAATTTATCATTTATTTTGTCTGTTCTTATTTGTATATACATTTGTATATATATATGCTGTTTTCCTCTATAGCATGTAAGCTTTTTGCTGGGGCAAAGCTACTTCTTTGTGATCTCAGTTCACAGAGCAGTGCCTAGTAGACAATGAACATCTGCTGACTGGTCTCATTTGTAGTACAAGTATTATCCTTATGTTAAAGTTAAGGAAGTTATAGATTAGAGAGATGAATAGATTTGGCTAAGATCACAGAGCTGAAAGTGTCAAAGTTGGGTCTTAAGCCCAGGCCTTTAGATTCTAACTTTGCTCCTTAATCTTGGAGCCAGATCCCCTCTGCCCTAGAGACAAATGAACTCTTTAGCTTAGTGAATTCTGATGAAAATAGGTTTTCCTTACAAATTCCTGAAATCTCCTTCAGTTAATTCTGAGAACCATAGAACATTTGAATTGGAAAGTAATTTATTCCAAATCCTATCCTTCCCCTTTTTAACAAATGCAGACTGCTGTGTTAAACATCCAGGAATAGAATTCTTATTCTACCAACGCCAGGTCCAATATATTTCCATTATATTCTGTTAAATATATTCATATTATAGAGATTTTGAAGTAGAAAATTCCATGTGAGGGTAGATCTAAGGGGAAATATTTTTAGGTTTCAGTACTTGTTAGCCTTTCCCTAGAATTGATTTGTGGCCTTTTCTTCTCCCCAGGCAGCCAATATGCCCGACTCAGAGCTATTTGAACTAATCTCTGAGAACCGTTCTATGTCTCGGAAACTGGAAGACTATGGAGAGCAAAAATCTACCTCCATCAGTACAGCAAAGAGGCTGGCTGAGTTCTTGGGGGATCAGATGGTGAAGGACGCTGGCTTGAGCTGTCGCTTCATCATCTCCCGCAAACCTGAAGGATCTCCAGTCACAGAGAGGTAATTATTACAAGAATCCCAGGTAGTGATGGTACAGTGAGAAAATCAGAAGCAGAAATTTAAGAAAAAATGTTCATGTTAAATTTAAGCAGAATTGTACATTACTTGAATCTCTCTGGGATATCTTAGGTTGGATTAGAACAGTTTTATAGACTAAGCAACAGGATTTATTAGGGACAATCAGATAAATTCTAGCTTTAATAATTGGGTAAATGATGCTAGGTCTCTTTGGCAAATTACATGGACATTGTTGTTTCACTTAGGGCCATCCCACTTGCCATTTTCCAAGCAGAACCCACAGTAAGAAAACACTTCCTCCGGAAATGGCTTAAGAGCTCTTCTCTACAAGACTTTGACATTCGGACAGTAAGTACTAAGATTTTTCTATACCCAACACTTCAGGATGAGAAACCTGGCAGATGAGAATATCCAGACCTCCTCAGGTGTACTTTTTAAATGACACCTGACTCAAAGGCTCACAGGTCTAAAATTGGAAAGAACCTTGTAGACCCTCTAGTTTAGCCCTCTCATTTTACAGATGAGAAAACTGAGGCCCAGAGATGTTAAACAACATGACTATGGTCAAATGGGTAAGAGGAGGGAGAGATGAGAGAGATGAACCATCAAGTGCTCAGACTCCAGACCTAGCATCTTTGTCCTGAACCATGCTGTCTCCCTTGTGTTCCTTTTTGTGAAGCCTAGTGAGTTCCTACAGCTATAGAACTCTGTAATCACTTTAGTAGTAAAATGACTAGAATGTTGGGAGAGCTTGAGCTCTGGTGCAGGCAAGACAAGTGCAGGAGATAATGAACTTGTATGTGTCTTCCAGTATGTGGTTTCTATTTTTCATGATTCTTGGTCCCCTGACAGTGTTTTTCTGAATAACATTTGTACATAGATTCTGGACTGGGATTACTACATTGAAAGACTTGGGAGTGCCATCCAGAAGATCATTACCATCCCTGCAGCCCTACAGCAGGTAAGATTGAGTGCCTCATTGAAAAATGGGCCCAGGTTGTCCCAACAACTAGACTAATACCTTTCCCTGATCTGGATGCCTACTTTTTTAAGGTCAAGAACCCAGTGCCACGAGTTCGACACCCTGATTGGCTACACAAGAAGCTGATGGAGAAGCATGATATTTATAAGCAGAAGAAGATCAGCGAGCTATTTATCCATGAGGGCAAGAGACAGGTAAGAAGTACTTAGCAGATAGAGAAGGAAAGCACAATCAAGGAAATCTCCCTCTGGGATACCAGAGACAGTTCACGACAATGCCAGGTATACAGCACTAATATTTAAACCTGCTTGACATGACTTTTCTCTTTTGTAATTGCCTTAATGTTTCACTCCCAGCCTGGCCAGTTCTCTTTACCCTAGCCCCAGGGAACATATTCTCCTTTCTTGCTAGACTTAAAAGCATCACCTCTTGCTTTTAAGTTAAAACTGTCCTCTCTGCAGATACTTAACTGTGATCTGATCTTTTCGTCTTTTCTGGATTCCTCCCAGCATCTCTTGCAAATCTCATTTCCTTGGATCCTTTTTCTTTCTCTGAAAAAATTCCCTTCAGTAGATGCTTTATACTCTCAAGTAATTTCTGTTTAATCTTACTCTTGTCATTAGACATGAGCATTTATGATTTCTCCTTCCACAGGAATAAAAAAAGTATTCATTCTGTGTCCTTTTTTATAAACAACTTTCTTTTTCCTCAGCATCGCTTCTTTCTATACCAGTCACTTGTGACATTGTTTTGAAAGCACACTCATAGTTCTTAACTAATAGAATAAGGGAGTTGGTACTTAACTAGAAATTTTAAGCAGCCAAATGCTTGGTTGTATAGAGTATAGTTATCCCTAAAGATTACTCATACTCATATCCCTAAAGATTACCATGTCCTAGAGTGTTTGGCTTCTTGTTTCTAGGTCACTGTAAATCAGCATCCAGAGGGTAGTCAGGGACATGGGATTTTGGACATGGAAGACCTCATCCAAACCAAACCATTGCAGTCAGCAATCCCTATTGCCACCAAAAGGAAGCGAATCCCTGTAGAGAGCCAAGAAGAATCCCAGAACTTGGAGTTGATCCAATCCTGGCGAGAAATTTTGGGACATCCTCCATCTCTTGGCACAACCAGGGTAAGCCAGTGAAAGGACTGAGTGGCCCTGGATTGAGAGGGAAAATATAAACCCTTGATCATTGGAGGCTGAAACTCCTTCTTTGACTCAGACTTTCCCAGAGAAACCTGCTGAATCCTTTGACCCCCTGATCAGAAAGCCTCTTAGACATTTTAGTAGAATTTTTAGGGTGGTTTGGGGGAATTGTCTGGCTCCTAAGTGCATATCTAATTGGAGACACTCTTGTAAGATGTCTAGAGGGTAAGGGTGTTGAACCTATTTTTGTAGCTTTTGTTAGATTTTTCCCTTCCTACTCAATGACCTTTTCACATCATCTTTCCAGGAAGAGTGGCTTGTGTGGATCACATTCCATAAGAAGAAGTGGGAGCTACAGGCCCGTCAACGCCAAGAACGGAGGAAGCGACGGCGTGTGGAGACTAGGGAAGGAGTGCTGAGCTCAGGGATCATCCGAGATGGCCCAGCCACAGGCTTAGGACACTTTTTGCGAAAAACAGCCCGAAGCATATTGGATCTGCCTTGGCAGATTGTGCAGGTGTGGTCTAAGAGAGTTCAGAAAATTGAGAATCTCCTATCTACCCTAGCTATTTGAAAATTCAGCCCTAGGATAGAGGGAGGGTACTCAGAAATAAATTGTCCACAGTCCACATCTGGATGGATGGAGGAAGAGAAAGCAGGAATTAGATTTCAGGCTTGGCTGAGTTTATGCCACACTTTGATCTCCCTGGGGAATGACAATAACATGTAACAATGTCTAGGGTCATACTTAGGTTCAGGCTAGGGGAAACGGAAGATCCCAGTGGTGTGTTCTGGCATTCATACCAGACAGGAGGAAGAACCAGACCCTGCAGTTCTCTAAGCTGTGCTCTGGAGCTTCTTTTTGGCAGGGGCACTGTTAACTTATTGTCAAGATTTGAGCAAAATGAACCATGTCACAGGCTAAGACTATCACTTTTGTGCATTTTGTTCTTGCAGATCAGTGAGACCAACCAACCTGGCCTCTTCAGACTTTGGGCTGTCATTGGTAATGATCTGCACTGTATCAAGCTGAATATCCCACGTGTGTTTTATGTGAACCAGCGTGTACCTAAGGAGGAAGAAGGACCTTCTTTCCGTAAGGTGCCAGAGATAACCTTGCATTGCATGGTCGGGCTAGTGAGATTAGCAGATTTCTGCATTTTGGCCATTTCCTTGTTATTCTTTTCTTGGTTTTCTTCATTCTGATCCTGCAAGAAAGCCTATCTCAGGGAGCAGCTGAGTGGCTCAGTGGACGAGAGCTAGGCCTAGAGATGGGAACTCCTAGGTTCAAATCAGCTGGGTGACCCTGGGCAAGTCACTTAACTCCCATTGCATAGCCTTTCCTGCTCTTCTGCCTTGGATCCAATATGTAGTATTGATTCTAAAACAGAAGGTAAGGGTTTAAAAGAAAAAGAAAGAACATCTATTCCATTCCATGGCCCCTTTCCCATGCTACCCTGTCAAAATGAGAAGAGATAAATATCTATAATGATGTCTAGACTGACTTAGCAAATTGTTGACAGAAAAATGTAGTGCAGGGAAACACTCCTAAGTGCAGCCAAAACCAAATTAAAATGTAGTTGGAAAATATTAAAAAAATAAAAATACAATAAAATGTAGATAATAATATATTTTAAAAATAAGTCACTGTGCAGCTCACAGAGAGATCTTTAGATATGATATAGTGCCTTTTTTTCCTGGTAGTTTGACATTATTCCTATAGTGGTGGGAGCATAGGACTTAGAGTCAAAAGACTAGTGTTTGAGTCCCATCTCTAACTGTATGAATATGAATGTTACTTATTTTCTATAAACCTATTTCCACATCTGTAAAGTAGAGAGAATCCTTCAATTGTTATGACAAAGTGCTTTATAACTCTTAAAGTACTGTAGAACCATAGGCTATTATAATTAATACTTCTTGGGCATTCAAGCAGGTATTTGATCTTGAGCTCCCCACATGATGTGTTCACTTACTTGACTGTTAAACATATGTTTATTTTTTTTAAACCCTTTCCTTCTGTCTTGGAATTAATACTGTATATTGACTCCAAGGCAGAAGAGCTAAGAGGTAAGGGCTAGGCAGGTGTGAAGTGACTTGCCTAGGGTCACACAGCAAGGAAGTGTCTGAGGCCAGATTTGAACCTAGGACCTCCTGTCTCTAGGCCTGGCTCTCAATCCACTGAGCCACCCAGCTAGCTTCCTCCCAAACATATGTTTATTGAGAAACTATCTTGCATTGTGGGAGAGATAAATGAGAGCCCCTGCTTTCTAAGTCCCAGGCAATTCCATAGGGAGTCAAGATATACATATAGAAATAAATGACCAACAGTACTTTATTGAATGAAATGATCAAATATGTGGTACAGAGAATGAGGATTAGAGATGAGAGAGTTCACTCAGGTTGAGGGAAGTAAAGGCTTGATAGAGGAGGACTTAAAGAAGCAGGATTTTGATCAGAAAAGTTGGAGCAAGAAAAACATTTCAGATTGAAGACTAGCATGAGCATGGCATGGAGAAAAAATGGAAGGAGCAGTGAGATCATCCTGGCTATCAGATGGAGATAGGGTTGAAAAGAAAGGATAAACTTTGGGAAATAGACAAAAATGAACCAGGAGAAGTCTGAGCATATTGAATTTTCAAGTGTGCTTGTGAGAATCCAGAGTCAGAATTAAGACTCAGAATAGCAGACACTACTGTCTTGCTTTTCCATGGCCCCATTCTTGTGGGATTCAATGAGAGTGTGCATGAGATCAAGGTATCTGTCTCTTTGTTCAACCCTGACACTCCATTCATGCTCTGATTTTAAAGCTTCCACCATACTTTTTTCCCCTAGGATCATAGACTTAGTATTGGGTGTGAGGCCTTAGAGGATACCTAGTCCAATTATTTCAGTTTGTGAAGTACATTAATAGGCCTTAAGTGGTATAGCAAAGTTGTGAAACCAGGTCCTTGGACTCCCAATCCAAGCCTTCTTCTCCCTGCCCCCATGGAGCAGCCATGGTCATTGCTATGGCAAAGGATTCTCTAAGATCTGCCCTAAGCTTTCTGTCAAATTTTTTTTAATGCAATTTGGAAACTGAAAAAAACCTACTATCCTTTTATCAGGTGAACAGAGTCCTCCCTCGTTCCAACATGGTCTACAATCTGTATGAGTATTCCGTACCAGAGGACATGTACCAAGAACATATCAATGAAATCAATGCTGATTTGTCTGCACCAGACATTGAGGGCGTTTATGAGACCCAGGTAACCACCTCTTTGGGCAGTTCTGACTTTGGAATGCATCAGGTGATGTAAGGTGAGGTTGTGGTTACACTGTCTAGAGCATTGCTGGCAAACCTATTTGAGATTGTGTGCCCAAATTACAAAAAAAATTTTTTTTAAACCCTTACCTTCCATCTTGGAATCAATACTGTGTATTGGTTCTAAGGCAGAAGAGTGGTAAGGGCTAGGCAATGGGGGTGAACTGACTTGCCCAGGGCCACATAGCTGGGAAGTGTCTGAGGCCAGATTTGAACCTAGGACCTCCCATCTCTAGGCCTGGCTCTTAATCCACTGAGCTACCCAACTGCCCCCCTCCAAACTGCAATTTCAAGCTGCCTATGAAGGCCCGCCCCCCCCCAGGAGTGCTGGCAAATCTATTTGAGATTGTATGCCCAAACTGCAACTTCAAGCTGCCTGTGAGTCCCCTGCATTATCCCAGACAGCGGAGGGAATAGGTGCACATTCAGCTGCTGGGCAGAGGGATGGGCATGTGGAAAATGCCCTCGGGCACTGTGGAGAGGGGGAATGGAGCAGCCCCCTCCAGTACATAAGGACATGCATGCCATGCTTCGCCAACACAGTTCTAGAGCATTCATTCTGTAAATACCTACTGTGTACAAGATCCTGCATTAGGTGTTATGGGGCTCCAAAGAAGTGTAACATATAGTCCTTATCTTCAGATAGCTTAGCATATACTTGGAGACATTCAGATCTCTCAAACAAGGTCTTTCTAGACACAAAGCAGTATGAGTAATTTGTTTAAACAAAAATAATAGGATTTATAATAGATAATAAAATAGAATGCTATCAACATAGTCTCCTCAGGAATCTATATACTTATTCCCAAAATGCAATCTTTTCTTTTTAAACATTCTTGGGAATTTGACTTTCAGAACTAAATTCAGAGGTGGTAATGCTTTTTTTTTTTTTAACATCCTCTTCATAACTTTTCTTATCATTATGCCCCCTATATCTCTCCATTCCTTTCTAGGTACCATTGTTGCTACGGGCTCTTATCCAATTAGGTTGTGTTTGTATGGTCAGTAGGCAGCTGGTACAGCACCTCACAGGCCGGGAGGCTGAGACCTTTCCTCTAGAGTATTTGGAAATGCGTTCCTTGGCACAATTCAGCTATCTTGAACCAGGTATGACCACTATTGGCACCCTCTTCCAGCCCTGGTGTGTTATACTTGTGGAACTTAGGGCTTCATGATCTCTTGCTTTGCAGGAAGCATCCGGCACATCTATCTATATCACCACTCTCAGGGCAACAAAGCGCTTTTTGGACTCTTCATCCCCTCCCAGCGTAAATCCTCTGTGTTTGTCTTAGACACGGTAAGTGATTGGCACTCCGAACCTCTCAAGAGATCAAAGGAGATTTGGGGGCTAGACCAGGTTTGGTTCCAAAGTAGTTGGTAGAGGAGTGGTTTTTTTTGTTTGTTTGCTTTTGGTAAATTTTCAATGATGTCTTGATTTTTATATTATCACAGTTTTCCCTAGTATCCCTCTCCCTCCTGTAAAGATTAAAATTTAGGAATATGGGGAGACTGAGGCAGGTAGAAATTAGTTTCTCTCTGCAAGAAGTATTATATTTTTTAGAGGTTTATTAAAGGTTAAAGATTAAAGAATATACAAGTAAGAAACATGTGCCTAGGCCAGAGGCCTAGACAAAATAACCTCACATCACGCAAGAGACGCTCCTGCTCCAAAACGGAAGTCCAAAAGAGCGAGACCCCTCAAAAGCCTTTGAATCAGCTTAAATACCTTCTCGATCTTGGCCCAGGTGAGATTACAAGGCATTCTGGGGAAGTGGAGCAAAGGCTCATGGGGATTGTAGTCCTGTATTCGAGTCTATTTTTTACATACCCCCATTTTATCGTTTGCAAAAAAATTAATTTTTTTTCCAAAGGATCATGAAAACATAATCAATTTAAAGATTACAATAATTTGAGGATAAGAGAAAGAAAAAAATAAAACCAATAATTACTGGACGCATTGACAGAAAGCCAGTTAGGGGGCAGTCCCCTTTGGCATGAAAGTATGTATGCAAATAAATGTTCATTAACCACACCCAAAGTTCATTTTTGTGCAGCTTGTGGTCTGGAGGCTTCTTCATGATGGCTTCTCCAACAGTTCAGTTTCTGGATTCAGGGAAGTAGCATCTTCTTTACCTAAAATTCTTCTCAAAAGGAATTTAAACTTTGCAATTTAAATAATAATATTTTTTTTACATTTCCCCCATTAAGAGGGTGATATAAAAAAAGGGGGGGGATCACTTAGGGATGCATGGCTGAGGTATGAGGTATATGAATCAATTGGCAAGAGATATTAAAAAGACATCAGAAAAATCAAAAAGAAAAGAAAAATTTCTGGATGAAAATATAGACTATCAAAGTCTTATGTGTAAAAATTCCAAGTAAAAGAAAAATAAATCTATAACAGGTCATTGAATCAGGGCCCAATTAAAATGATCTAAGCAATGATGCATTTATCCAGTCAGTAGCCAGGACTACAGAAAGTTACCACACTATGAGAGGCAGAAAAGGGGACCAGAGTATAAGCCAAGGTTCCGGGGGCCAAGTTTGAGGTACTTGGTAGAATGTGGAACAAGGAAGACCTGCTTTTAGCACATGTTAAACAGCCGCAACCTCGAACCCCAAACACGTTCAAGTCCTCTTTGTCTAGGCTCAAAGTGACATCAATTTCACCAGGATTGGTTGGTCTCTTTGACCTTATGCTCTATTGGCACTATGCAGTGGCTCTTGTGTGTATATCTTGTCCTGGAATCAGACAGAATCATTAAGCAAAGTCCCATAATTTATTAAATAATTAGTGGCATCATTTTTATAGTCACAAGCTTTTTGGGCATGCTCTGACAAATGTATCTTGCACTTGTAGTACTGAAAAATCAAAAGGTTAAAGAAAATCTTAATGCTGGTGACATGTGCTTCAAATATAAAAAGGAGGGAAAAATAATAAAAAAAACTGAAAAAGTATATTGCACATGCAAGAAAAATATAATAAAAGAGCTTTAAAAATTCAAAAATATAGCTTATAATCATTGACACTCTGTGTCAGCTAAGAAAATATAAAATGCAAGGCTTTCTCACCAAAAATGAGATCCATTTCCTCTTAATATCTGGCCATGATCACTGTGAGTAGAAGGCAAATGAATTGAACAAGGTTAGCAATTTTTCATTTTTTAAAAATACAGTAGGTACAAATATGTAGATATAAAAATCCCCAAAATTCTCAATAGCCCAATTAATTACAATAGCTAACAAACACACTTTCATCTGTCACATAAGTTGCTGTATGACATTTTTAAAACCTATGAATTGATGGACATTTGTCACAATTTTTACAAACATAGCAATCTTTCAACCTTGGTATTCAAACATATTTTTTTAAAACAAAGTAAAACTCATCTTGGGTTTAGAACATAATCAAGAAATCTAGATATCATTCTGGTAGAAGTAAAATAGTGAGCTGAAGAGTATAAATAAAGGGATGCTCCTTTTTCTTGGAGGCTTTTAGGGATACAAATGCCCTGAGATTAACTGCCCAACTTCCATTCACATATTTAGAAATGCGGGAAGGTTGGGGGTTATAAAATGTATTTCACTTCAGCTACTAGGCCTTACCTCGTGGTAGGGCAGGCAAAAATAACCAGATTGTTAAAAAAAATTCCAAAAATCATATTTAAAAAACCCTTAAAATCAAATCATTTGAGGTATTTAGCACATTAAATTTTCCAAGGTTGTTAATACAATTATAACCAGTTCTGAAGTCCATCTATCCTCGGTAAAATAGAAAAAGGCTGTTTTTTCATATATGGGCTTATTCACAATAATATTTGTTCAATAGTTATAGGGGAAAAACAACAGAATTTTTAAAACTAAGTACATTCAAAATAAATTCAATCAACCTTCAGTTCAAGCAGAAAATATTGAATCCAGTAATATATGAACTTAAAATCACAAAGTTAAACCATAACAAAAAATGCAATAGAATACAGAGATTTTTATAAACCACTGGAGTCTGAAATGCCTTAGAATATAGCCTTTAGTCTTTAAAGTTCCTTAGGTGTGTTTATCCATTTAAATGTCTATTGTCTGAAGGCAGAGTAGTAAGAGCTAGGCAATTTTGTTTCAAGGGACCTGTCCAGGGCCCCATAGCTGGGAAGTATCTGAGGCCAGATTTTAACCCAGAACCATGTTCTCAGTGCCCTGAGCCACCCATTTGCAAATTCAAAGTTGAATCTTTGGGCTGAATCTTTCTTCTGGCACGCAGGTGAAATCAATGAGATTACCAGAACAGTCAAAAGGTATCCTTTTAAACAGCCCATTGCTATTAAGTTTCTGTTTGAAAAATCTGTTCCTTCTCCTCTCCCTTTTCTCTCTCCCCGGATATGATCCCCCTGTGGCCAATACCCCCATCCACGTAGAGGCTTAGCCTAAGGGAAAATTACCCATTCTCCTTTCCCTCTGTCTCTCCCCTCCGCCCACGTGGCCAATACTGTTACCAGCTGGTCGCAATGAGTCCTCAGCAATCTGCTCCAAGGATCTGGGTGATGAGCCGGCTGGGTCGGAGGCCAGGTGGGTGAGAGACAGACCACCGGGGTAGGTCGGACTGGGAGCTGGAGCACAGCTCGGGCACCAGGTGAGAGGCCAGGAGCAGAAGCAGGAGCCGGAGAGGGCCGCAGGCAGGAGCTGATCAAGATGGTTTTCTAAAGAGCATCTTGGAGAACAGTGGCTTTAAAAAAAATCATTATCTAGGCTAAAAAATTTGAGAAGTTCTCATCCCTTCGTGGTCACCATCTGTAAAGATTAAAATTTAGGAATATGGGGAGACCGAGAGACTGAGGCAGGTAGAAATTAGTTTCTCTCTGCAAGAAGTATTATATTTTTTAGAGGTTTATTAAAGGTTAAAGATTAAAGAATATACAAGTAAGAAACATGTGCCTAGGCCAGAGGCCTAGACAAAATAACCTCACATCACGCAAGAGACGCTCCTGCTCCAAAACGGAAGTCCAAAAGAGTGAGACCCCTCAAAAGCCTTTGAATCAGCTTAAATACCTTCTCGATCTTGGCCCAGGTGAGATTACAAGGCATTCTGGGGAAGTGGAGCAAAGGCTCATGGGGATTGTAGTCCTGTATTCGAGTCTATTTTTTACACTCCCAGAGTCATCCTATAGAATACATTGTATTTTTTAAGACAAAAAAGAAAAATAAGAGGAAAAAAATTAGCACAACTGATCAGTATATTGAAAAAGTCTGAAAACATGAAATGTGCAACACCTGTGGGTCTCCTACTTCTGAAAAGTAGGGGGTCATATCAGTCATGGTCTTCATAATTTTCTTACAATATTTGTGTGTGTGGTTAATCTTTCCATTTTCTTCGTTAGTCATTTTGTATCTTTTTTTTCTTAGCTCTGCCCACTTCACTGCATCAGTTCATGTAGATCTTTCCCTGCTTCTCCATATCTATCATATGTCATTTTTCATAACATAGTATTATTCCATTATATTTATACACCATAAGTTGGTTGGCCTTTCCCCAGTTGATGGACAGCTACTTTGTTTTCAATTCTTTTCTTTCACAAAAGGTGATACTATAAATTTGAGACTTTTCTTCTCATCAATGGCTTCCATGGGATATAAGTAGGCCCTGTAATGGGATCTTTTGGGCAAAGTATATGGACGTTTTTGTTGTTTTATTTGCATAATTCCAAATTTCTTTCCCAAATGGTTGTACAAATTCATAGTTCATAGTGAATTATGCTTATCTTTTCATGACCCTCCCACATTGATTATTGTCATTTTTTGGTCATCTTTGCCAATTTTACAATTTTTAAGGGAACAAGGAGGCTTTAATGGTATTCCTGTGTCTTGGTTCTTAGTCTTTCATCCCACCATCCTTGGGTCCTTTGGCTTCTGTCTGAGGAAGAGCCTTTCAATGACAAATAAAAGTATTTGTCAAGATAGCCCACCCTATTTGGAAACCAAGTCTTCATTTAAATCACCTGAATAGAGTTCTGCTACCAGCCTTCCCCAAACTTCTGATGTGTTAGTTGCCTCCAGCCCCTCAGCCTTTCTATACCTTTGACAGACCAGTGTGACTCAATGATGGGGTGTGTTTGGGACAGGTGCGCAGTAACCAGATGCCAAATCTGAATTCCATGTACTCAGCAGAGCACCACCTTCTGTTGGAGAAGGTGGGACCAGAGCTCCTACCACCAGACAAGCACATTTTTGAAGTGCGAGCTGAGACTGACCTGAAGACTATTTATAGAGCTATCCAAAGACTGTTGCTTGGCTACAAGGTAAGCTTGTCAGGAATATTGCCACCTTTGGAATGCCCCACTAAACTGTATGTGTATGTGACCTGCCTTTTATCCACCACCATCACCCTTTTCTCACAGGAAGAACGCCGTGGTCCCACACTCATTGCTGTACAGTCCAACTGGGAACTGAAGAGGCTGGCCACTGGGATGCCTGTATTTGAGGAGTTCCCTTTGGTACCAGTCTGTGTGACTGATGACATTAGCTATGGGGCCTTGGACTGGCAGCGTCATGCAGCCCGGCGTATGATCCGGCACTATCTCAACCTGGACACTTGCCTGTCTCAGGCTTTTGAGATGAGTAGGTGAGTGGGAGAAGGGAAAAGATACCACCTGTGCTTCAGAAAGGATGGGATAAGGCGGTTGCCAAGACAGTGTCACCCTTCCTTGCTTCTCTGAGTTGACATGTACTATTGTCACTTGATCATTACTCCTTTATGAAATTGCTCTCTTCTCAATTTTCTTCCTTCTCAGATTTGCAGTATTTGACATTTTTGATCACTTCCTTCTCCTAAGTACTTTTTTTTTTGTGATGTGAAGGAGTTGGGGAGATATGTGTTTGTATAATGTCCACTGAATGCCAAGCGCTTTACAAATATCATTGTGTATATGGCTTACTCTTGGCTCTTCTTTTTCTTGACAGACCACTTCTCAGTCTCCTTTGCTAGTTCATCAGTCTTACCACCCCCTATCTAGATGTACCCTGAGGCTTTGCCCTGGACATTCTTCTCTTCTTTTTACATTGTTTATATTCTTTATATTCTTACTTCTTGGCCTTGTCAGCTCCCATGGGTTTAAGTATTATCTCTATGCAGATAACTTCCAGCTCTGTATATAGCCCTACTCTCTCCTAAGTACTAGATATCTAATATCTCTAATTGCCAACTGGATATTTGAAACTAGATGTCCCATAGACATTTCTTTCTCAGGTCCAAAACACATCCAAAATTTAACTCATTTTTTCCCCTCCAAACTAAGCTATCTTCCAAACTTTTCTATGTCTGTCAAGTGACCTTCCACGGTGGTCAAACAACCACAACTTCAGCCTTGATTCCTCACTTCCCCTTATCCTGTATAACCAATTAAAAAACTTTAAGAAGCCAAACTTTATTTCTGTCTCCACAATTTCTCTTCTCTACATCTAGCCATCACTTAGTTTTAAAACCCTGATCACTTCTTGCCTGCATTATTTTAAGAACCTTCTAATGGTCTGCCAGTTTCATCTCTTCCCTTTTCAATCCATATCTTACATAGCTGATTTTCATACAGCCTAGGGTTAAATATATCACTCCATTTTTCAATAAACTCATCATGATGTCTCCTTCTTTAGGGTCAAACAAGCTCATCTGCTCAGTTTTTAAAATGCTACACAATAAGGCCCCAGCCTAGGTTTCCACCCATAATCATATGTTATGTCCTCCCTGACACTGCACTTCGGCCATACTGGTCTCCTTCTGGTTCTCCCACAACACTCAGTCTGGGATGTACCCCTACTTTACTTCTGCCATTTCCAATCCCTCAATTCCTTTCTTCTAAACTGTGCTCAAGTGACTGGCACTTTTTACAGGAGCCTTTTCCTGATCTCCCTAGCCACTTTTACTTTGCATTTCGTTTATATACTGCCCTCTGAACAAATGAATGCTTCTTGAGGGCAAGGACAGTTTCCTTTTTTACTTTTGTTTCACCATTGCCTGGCAAATAATAGGCACTTCATAAACCTTTGAAGGTTGGTGAATGTGAGCTTTTTATATTTCTCTGGACAGATATTTTCACATTCCTGTTGGAAATCTCCCAGAAGACATCTCCACCTTTGGATCAGATCTCTTCTTCTCTCGTCACCTCCGACACCATAATCACCTGCTCTGGTTTTCTCCTACATCCCGCCCTGACTTGGGTGGGAAAGAGGCAGATGACAATCGCCTTGTCATGGAATTTGATGACCAGGCTTCTGTGGAAATCAACAGTCCTGGGTGCTACTCCACAGGTGAGTGCAATCCTCCCATTTGAGAGGAGTAGGACAATTAAATGTTGGGCTTGGTCCCTGGAGGGCCACGGAAAAGTTTTACTGTCTTGTTCTAAGAGATTTACCTAATCCATGGTGTTATTTAATATCTCAGAATCCCTTTCATGGAAGCCATCCATATTGGGGCCAAATGACATCAGTCCCCTTCTATGCCGTGACTTCTTCTATGGCATGTCTCTGAGCTATGAGTCTTCACAGTTTGTTCAGCAGAGGGAATGCCAGGAAAGAGCTGAACCCTATGGGACCACTAATTGGTGGTGGTAGTGATTGGTTTCAGAATGTGAGCTATGGGTTTTCTGTCAACAGTATGTTTGGAACTGGACATCCAGAACTTGGCAGTAAATACCATCTTGCAGTCTCACCATGTTAATGATATGGAAGGAGCCTCCAGCATGGGAATCAGTTTTGATGTCATCCAGCAAGCCTCTCTGGAGGAAATGGTCACAGGAAACCAGGCAGCCAACATCCCTGCCAGCTATGATGAGACCGCCCTCTGCTCTAACACATTCAGGTACTAGCTGGAACACTCAACCTCCTCCCCTATTGAGTATTTCACCTTCTTCTTAGAGCCCCACATGCATTTTGCTCATATTGTAGAAGGCCTGTGGAGAGGCCAGCTGTTCACATAAGTAGTATTTACTGCACCGCTGCCAGGATCAGACAGAGATAGTCAAAGCATGGCCGAGTCTATTTAATGCAGCCCCTCCATTTTACAAGAAGAAACTGAGATGTAGAGAAGGAAGTGCTCTGATTTTCAAAACTTATGCAAGTTAACCCCAATCACAACATTAGAAATCTTTTACAGGGCAAGTCTAGTCAAAGATGCCTATGTTTTGACAGAAATCAAGCTCCTTATAATCCAGTGTCATTGGCAAATGATCAGTGGGAGAAATGTAATCAGAGCTCTTAGATCAGGGGGCTCCATAGCTGGTATAGTTGTGGCCTTTTTTTTTTTTAAACCCTTACCTTTTGCCATGGAACCAAGGCAGAAGAGCCATAAGGGCTGGGCAATGGGGGTGAAGTGACTTGCCCAGGGTCACACAACTAGGGAGTGTCTGAGGCCAGATTTGAACCTAGGATCTCTCCTCTCTAGGCCTGGCTCTCAATCCATTGAGCCACCCAGCTGTCCCCTGTGGCCTTTTTTACTAACCAGGAAACTCCTGGATGGTGTCATCTGCAAGTCCGGCTTAGATCAGCATCTGGCCACAACTCTGCCTATCAGCTCCAGCACAGAATTGTTTCCTGGGCCTGCCCTAACAGAATTTATAATCTAGCTAGGGAAATCGAATTACACAAGATGCTAAATATTATAGAATAATGACTGAAAAAGACCAGAGGTTTTCAGCCTGTTTTGCAGTGTTGTAACATATAATTTTAAATAGAATTTTGGCAAGGTTTTCTGGTAAAATATTTTTGATGACTTTTCTTCTAAATGATAACTAATACCAAATGTGACTAATTTTAGGAAATCTTATATTTTTAGATAAATTTTTATTTCAAATAGAATAGTAGTCTTTTATTTACTGAAAGGATTTTTTACTATCAGTATTGTGTAATTGGGAACCACACACAGTTGTTACAGTTCATTTTGTAAGATGCTTTGCAACAAATTTCGTTTTCCCTTTATGGAAGTCAATGTTTGGGGAGTGATGTAGATGATAACAATAGCTCTAGAGTTGGCAGAGCTCTTTTTGTATTTATGTCATTTTGTTTCTCACAGCATGTCTTTAAGATTATGTAGGGATTATTGTTCCTTTTTTACCAGATAAGGAATTGAAACATTTAGGGTGAGTGCCTGACTCAAGGCTGCACAGTCACCATCAGACCCAACGTCTTTTGACTCTAACCTCAAAATTCTTTGTACTCTCTCAGAGCTGGGTTATGAAGCTAGTGTAACATCACTTATATTCCAGGATTTGGGGTTTTTAAATGTTCAGTATTTTAATGCCTTTGTGGTTTCATAGGAAATCCTGAAACTCTTGGTAGAAATTTGGTAACCTTAAATTGTGAATTCACACATTGCATGATTTCACTATGAGTTTAAGATCATTAGGCATAGTATCTGTTATATATTGCAATCATATTTGCATGTCTTCAGTGTTGAGAATTTGATATTCAAATTTGAATGTTTTATTTTGATGTCAGAGTCTTAGTTATTAACTGTCTTGCCCTTTTTTATCTTTTCAAACTTCGCATTTCTACTTAATTATATAAGATGAGTTGGAAGAAGAGAGATAGGAATCAAGAACAGTGAAATTAAAATAAATTGTTAAATTAACAATAAAGAAGTTGTAACAATAGCCAAGACCTGAGATGAGGAGGACGAGATTGAGGGTAGTGTCGGTGAGACTAGAAGGGGATAGAAATGAAGCATGTTGTAAAGGAAGAAGCAATAGGGCTTTATTGGTTGTGAAGGATGAAGATGATGGTGTGTATGGATGTACAAATGTATATTATTTATTTCACAGTGACTCCAGTTAGACTATTGGACAGCCCTGAGGGTCTGGTGTTTAGTACAGGAGATTCTTGCCAAGGAATGGGTTGGATAAGTGGCCTCTTGGGTCTCTTGCCATTCTGGAATTCTGAAATATTGTGACCTGGGTTTTGTCCCTGTTCTAAAGGTGAGGAAATGGAATTTAGTGACTCCTGGTCCATATTCTTTGGTCTGTTTCAAGTGAAAAACAAGGGGCAGTCAAAGGTGGACCCAAATGCTTCAAACTGAGTAAACTTTTTCATTCAACCATTCTTAAGTGACTAGGAGAATAGCAACATCATTGACAAGAGTTTGTTGGTTTGCGACAGGAGTGTCAGGTAGCAGGAAGTGATGAGTTTGCATTTAAGATGGTGACACATCCATGCAGAAATATCCTCAGAAAGGAGGTAAATATAAATGGCCATGTGATACATGGTCATTCTTCTCTCTGGCTTCTTTGACAGGATCTTAAAGAGCATGGTGGTGGGCTGGGTGAAAGAAATCACTCAGTACCACAATGTCTATGCTGACAATCAAGTGATGCACTTTTATCGCTGGCTTCGGTCCCCATCTTCTCTCCTCTATGACCCTGCTTTGCACCGGACTCTCCTTAGCATGATGAAGAAGCTTTTCCTGCAGTGAGTAACTTTGGAGTTTTCTGAAATTCCTCTTAAGTTCTCCAAACTTCAGAAATGGTTAAGGGGTGGTATGTATAGAATCCCAGAATGTCTGTGTTGGAAGAGGCTTGGGGGCCATTCAGTCCTCCCCATTCCTGAACAAGAAATGCCCATTAAGTAGTTATACATCCCCTTTGGTGTCAGCTATGTTGTATAGTAACAAAGCACTCAAGGCCTACAGTAAGAGTCAGTTCCCAGGGAACAGCTCTCCTTGGGTAGGTGGGCTAGGCCACAAGAGGAGGCTTATTGTTCACAGGTGCTTCTGAAGCCACAGAGATGGACTTTGTAATAGCATATTTTTTATAAATGTGCACTTTTAATGACAAGATTTCACCATCACCAAGATTTCACCAGTGGCATGTGGGTATCTCTTCTATAATGTCCTATCATATATTACAGTGAGGGCACAAAGTAGCCCATTCCACTTTTAGACAGCTCTAATTATCAGGAATTTTTTCTTTGTATCCAGCATAGTTTTACCTCTTCACAATTTTTATTCATTGCTCCTTTCTGGGGCCAAGCAGCGCAAGCTTAATTCTTTTTTCACTTAAGAACCCTATAGGATCAGTAGAGCCCACTACACAGTAAAGAGGTTTTCAGGGGAAACCCAGGATGCATTGGCTTTTCCCTTAATCCCTGGATCTCCTCTTCTCCAATTTAGGCTTGTAGCTGAGTTCAAGCGTCTGGGCTCCTCGGTCATTTATGCCAACTTCAATCGCATCATCCTTTGTACCAAAAAGCGCCACATCGAGGATGCCATTGCCTACATAGACTATATCACCAACAGGTAACAGTCAGGGGCCACCTCAGCACCAAAGTGGGGCTTGGTGATATGGTAACAGAGAACTCTAGGATTGCTCCATGGGCCATGTTCCAGAGAATTACCTGAATTGACAGGAAGAGGAGGTTTGGCAGACTGGAGATGGGCAGCTGCCTAGAGCATAACACACTAAGGACCACTTTTTGTGAGGGACATCTAAATGTATACTTATGATGACAGAAAATTCTACTCACTGAGCCATGTGACTATGATGCCCTATAACATGTTATAGTAAGGATGTGTGGCCTCTAGTGGATCATGCCAGGTAGGGAGAACCATGCTTCAGCCTGCCTCAGCCTCCAAATGACATAGCCCAGCTGAATTGGCTGTGACTTCCAGAGGTCTGAGCAAGGATATGATCTGGTCTAGTCACTTGATCATCCCTGTGTTACTGCACTTTCAGCATCCACTCGAAAGAAATTTTCCATTCCTTGACGATTTCCTTCTCTCGGTGCTGGGAATTTCTTCTTTGGATGGATCCTGCTAACTATGGAGGAATCAAAGGAAAAGTTCCAACCCGTGTCCACTATGGGATGGTAAGCCGTGACTTGGTCTTGGGATATTATTTGAAGGTGGGGAAGTTGCTAGAGGTGGACCTATCAGTAAGGCATCCACAGCCAAGCTTCTAAATTTGCCCTTCGTCTGACCTTATTCTCTCTGCAGTCCCACCTTTCAACCAGGCACCCACTCTTGCTGTCCCATTATGGGCCCTCCCTCAATCCTAATCCTTTTATTCTTTTTTTTTTAACCCTTACCTTTGGTCTTGGAATCAGTACTGTGTATTAATTCCAAGGCAGAAGAGTGGTAAGGGCTAGGCAATGGGGGTTAAGTGACTTGCCCCAGCTAGGAAGTGTCTGAGACCAGATTTGAACCCAAGACATCCTGTCTCTAGGCCTGGCTCTCAATCCACTGAGCCACCCAGCTGCCCTCCCCTCCACCCCCCCCCCCCCTTTATTCTTTCAGGGACGGGTAACAGATTCTCCTCCCTCTACTGTTTAACATGTTTCAGTCAATCATTATATACCTGCCAGACTTACCTTCCCTATGTGTGGATTAGTTCAAATCCTTCCTCAGCTCAGAAATCAGTTAGTGGCTCCCTTCTGTCTCCCAATTAAAATTCAGATTCCTTTATGAGACATTCAAAGACCACTAGAATCTGGTGCTACCTTATCTTTCAGCCTTCTCTTATGCAGCTCTGCCTGGTACCCAGGGTTCCAGCCAAACCGACCGCTTTACAATTTAGACCTCTGCCCATACTGTTGATTGTGCCTGCCATGTCTCTCACCCCATCTCACTTCACCTTAATTATACCTGACAATTAAGTAGAACTTTATTTTTCTAAGGTGCTTTTACTCTTTTGCATTATCACACTTGATTCTCATAACAATCCTGTTAGGTATGTCAAAGAAAAAGGCCATAAATATTAATACAATATTCTGCATTGATAGGCTCAAGTGTGACAGAAGCAATTTTATTTAATTTCACATTAATCTAATTTCCAAGCATTTCCTGATGAAAGAGATGTCCAATGTGACATAGATTCCCATGTCCTCTAACATAACTCACTGTTCCAAGATGATTTCGGTAGCATTTCTAGAAATCCTGACCAAGGAAAATAACACAATAAGTTTGGGTTGCCTAAGAAAGGTTTTAGCTTTTATTCTTCCCAAAGGCTTTTAGACTAAAGAAATATTCTTTTTTTTTTTACCTTTATCTTCATATAGCAATCATCAATACTAAGTATCAGTTCCAAGGCATACGAGTAGTAAGGGCTAGGCCACTGCGGTTAAGTGACTTGCCCAGGGTCGAACATGTAGGAAGTATCTGAAGTTAGACTTGAACTCAAGACCTCCCATTTCCAGGCCTGACTCATATCCACTGAGCCACCTCCCTGACCTGAAAAATATTATTTCTAACTATTTCTAGAAAACTGTGAAGATTTTTTTATTATGCTCCAATAGATACTAACAGTATTATCCCCATTAATAAAAGAAGAAACTGAGTCTCAGAAAGGTTGTGACTTACTTGCCTGTGTCCATGATCATATGACAAATATGTGTTCAAACTTGGGTTTTCCTGTCCATATAGTAGAGAATACTACATTACACAGCTTAGGTAGAAATGGGGCCCCTCAGCCATCCAGAAAGGTCTTTGTGGGCTGTATATTGACTTCAGAAAACCACACATGAATATTATCTATGCTCTATTGCATTTTTATTTATTTTGCTTGATATTTCCCAATTACATTTTGATACTCCCCTGGCTTCAAACCCCACCTATAGGCCCAGGCTGTGTGACGCTTCAATGCTGCAAATACTACATTGCATCTCCACTGGAAGTCTACCCCTTCTTTAAAACCTAACCCACATGCTGCTTTCTCCAGGATCCTTCACATCAGTAGTGACCTTTTCTCCTTTAGGACCTCACTTAACACATTATTGACTTCCTGATGCACTTACTATGTTTCATTTTGCTTGCATGTCCACCCATAAGTGCCTTATCCTCTTAGGGATAGTGATAAGGACTGAGTTAAAGGAAACTCTTAGGTGAGGAAACTCTCAATGTAGTTGGCCATGTTCTCTACCACATCTGGTCTTGGCAGGGTGCCTAGTGAAGGAACTTGGCCTCGGGTCACATGCCTCTGTGTGAGTCAGAAGTAGATCCTGACTCCAAGACCAAAGCTATCCACAGCACAATTCAATTCAGCAAACATTAATTAAGCAGGGGTAGCTGGGTAGCTCAGTGGATTGAGAACCAGGCCTAGAGATGGGAGGCCCTGGGTTCAAATGTGGCCTCAGACACTTTCTAGCTATGTGACCCTGGGAAAGTCATTTAACCCCCATTGTCTAGCCCTTACTACTCTTCTACCTTGGAGCCAATACATGGGATTGATTCTAAGATGGAAGGTAAAGCTTAAAAAACAAACAAACATTAATTAAGCACCTATTATGTGCAAGGCACTGGGAATAAAAACAAAACCAAATAACCTTTGCTCTTAAAGAGTTTGCATTCTACTTGAGGGATTCATCATGCATAAACTAAGTATATTTCTATAGGATTTAGTGTTGGCAAAGCCATTTATAGATTTATATATCAGTTGACCCTCATAACAACCCTATAAGGAAGATGCTCTTATCCCCATTTCAAAGATAAGGAAATTGATACTGAGGTTAAGTGACTTTCCCTAGTGTCACCTGGCTAGCAGTATCTGAGGCAGGATTTGAACTCTGGTCTTCCTGATTCTAAGTCCCATATTCTTTCTGCTGAATTGAGTTAAATATATATTAGAGATCCAAACCCTCCCTCCCTAGGCAAGGAAGATGAGAACATGTTTGACTTAACTTAGCAAATGTTGATTAAGTCCTCACTGTGTGCCAGAATAGGGTTAGTCTCTAGAGACTCAAGGACAAAATTGTGACAGTCCTACTTGGGGTATATGCCATGTCCACAGAGAAGTACATTATCAGATGATTTGGGGAGTGAGTGAGGACAAACAAATAGAGGAGATCAGAGAGGTCTTCCCATAAGATGCAGCTCCTGAGCTGATCCTTTAAGAAAGCTAAGAACTTTAGGAAGGAGCTTTAAGAAAGGAATGCTTTGACACTTTCCCCCAAAGAGACAGCCTTTGTAAGAGCATAAAGAGAAGAGATGTGGAACATCCAGAGGACAGAGAGGGAGCTAAAGGAATAAGATAACTCTGTTAGGCAGGTCTAAGCCAGACAGTATGGGGTGGGATGGGGAGGGTGGGGAGGAGATGGGATGCAATTTGAGCACCAGGCTCATTAGTTTAGATGTTACCCAAGAGACAAGAGTGAGCCACTAAAGATTTTGAGCAGAGGAATTACATAGAAAGGAATCTTGTTCCAAGGTGAGGCACTATGCTGGGGGTAGCCAAGAATACTTATAGTTGAAGACACTGAAAACAGAAGCAAGATTTTAATTAATGATGCTTAAAATACTTCAGCAAAACACCCAGAAAGAACAAAAAGCAGAGGAAGAACAGGAGAGTGAGGAAGAGCAGGAGGAGGAGGAGGAAGAAGAGAAAGAGATAATAGAAGAATCCAATGTGGAAGACTTACTGGATAACAACTGGAATATTGTACAATTTCTTCCTCAAGCAGCCTCTTGCCAGAGCTACTTTCTCATGATTATTTCAGGTAAGAAAATACGGGAGCCACTCTTGTCCTTACACATGGATTATGAAATTCCCTTATCTAATCACAGCATGTTGTCATTCTACTTCTCCCTCTGCCTGGAAATGCTAAACCATATTTTTTGTCTACTCTGTGACCTCCAGACCCTCGACCCCTCAGTTCTCTCTCAGGCTGCACTATCTACCCTTTCCTTCATATGACCCAGTGGTAAACCAGTTGGGCTTTTTACTGCCCTTTTCAAGTGCCTTGCCAACTTTTCATATCACTGATCTTTGCCTGCCATGTGCCAACTTGGTCCACTTTCACCATCTACTGCCTTTGCTCCTGCATATAAGCTAATTGAACAAAGGTGGGAAAAAACCATGAAACTTTTATGGGGAAAAAAGGAGTTAATTTATAAAAAGGCCTGGACTAGATTATATTTAAAATAGGGTGGCCAGGAATTTATATGAATTCCAAAGAGATTTATTTACAATTTATTTACAAAATATAGAATAAGTGAAGTAAGAAATCAGAGAGAGGATAGGGTAAGATATCTAGCCTAAGCACTAAGTAATTTACTCCTAGCCCCTGGCTCAACCCCAGGCAGGGAGAGTTAGTCCTTAGTGGAGAGGCCTCAGCAAAGCCAAGGACCTGGGAATGTCTCTCTCAAGAGGTAGGTTTCTCCTGAGGCTAGTCTTTTCAGAAAATCTCCAGGAAAGGAGTCAGCTTTTTCACTCACCACGTGTCAGTCCAAAGGAAGAGATTTAAGAACAGCCTCACCAGGAACAGGGTCTCAGATCCAGTCAGCAGATCCTTCACCAGCCTCCACTCCAAAGAATGAAGAACTCCCTCTCACGGGAAGTTCAACTCCAAGTAGAACTCCAAGTCAAAACTCCACTCAGGAAGTTGTAACTCCCTTTTAAAGACACTTTCTTTTGCATCACTTCCTGTGCCTTTCCCTAATTTTACATCTACCAATCACAGTTGACGCTTTTCTTTTAGGATTGCCCACCTTTGGTGATTAAATCTAAAAATGGGCAGATTTCCCCACTACTGTAAGTAGGGTGTTTACACTTTTGGTGATTAAATCTAAAAATGGGCAGGGGTTACAATTTAATCTTCACAATCAGGGGAGAGTTAGTTAATTTCATTTTCATAATCAGGGGAGAGTTAAATTTAATCTTCAAAAACTGCTTGCTAGTTCCACAATAACCTCAATTGAACCCTCACTGCTACATAGCAATCTTAAATCTCTCCTCCCTTTTGTGACTAAAAGAAGGCCCAACAGGAGCCTCTCCTTCCTTTTCTCTCAATCTTAGCTTTCTACACTCTGCATCTTACCTCATCATTCAGCTGAAATTTCTAAAAGTTACCAACAATCTCTACATTGCTAAATGCTTTTCTTAATAATCATTTTTCTTGATTTGTCTGAAGCTTTTGATGCTGTTTTCTCAAGATATTGTCTTTGACACTTGCTCCTCCTTGATACTTTTTCTTTCTAAGTTTTGTGACACTGCTCTTTCCTAGTTCTGGTGCTGTCTGTCTGACACCACTTTCTCAATCTCTTCAGTTGCCTATTGATCAAGGTCTCATCCTTTCTCCCTAGGTATCTCACGAGCCCTCTAGGGAATTTCTTGGGTTTGTTTCATTTTGATTGTTTTTTACTGCTCTGTATAGAAACCAGAGCTTTTGACAATACATTTGTATGTCCAAATGCACACATGGTTGGGACTACTAATTATTTTTAATAACATTTTGTTATTTAAATTTTCATAAAAATTCAAACATACTTTTATCATTTACAATTCAGAAACAACAAATAATTACAACTTTACCACCTTCCATTTTCCTTGATCATGCATTCACATATATAAAAAATATATATATTTTTAGCATATGTGCTATCCTAATTTTTTTTTAAACCCTTGCCTTTCACCTTAGATTCAATACCTGTGTATTGGTTCAGAGACAGAAGAGTGGTAAGGGCTAGGAAGTGGGGATTACATGACTTACCTGCTTCACCCAGATAGACCATCCAACAAAGGACTCTCCATCAGTAGGCTTGATCAGTCCTCTGAACCACCTAGCTGACCTCAATGATTTTTTGTTGTTTAAACATTTTTGGTTCATTTTGTCCAACACTTTGTGAACCCTTTGGGGGTTTTCTTTGCAAAGATATTGGAGTGGTTTGCCCATTTTCTTATCTAGTTCATTTTACAGATGAGGAAACTGAGGCAAATAGAGTTGAGTAACTTGTTTATGGTCACACAACTAATAAGTGCCTGAGGCCAAATTTGAACACAGGTCTTCCTAACAGGCCCAGCATTCTATCCACTGAACCACTTAGATGCCCTTTAGCTAATTCTAAATTCCTTCACATTACTTTCATTTCATCTGTTTACATATTTTTGCATTTGTTTTTGTTTGCCATTTTAATTGCAGTCTATCATATTAATTAGTACCAGTTTATTTCATCTTTCCTTGTATTTCAGCATATATTTTTCTTTTAATTATACGCTAGCTATATATTCCCAATAATGAGATTATTGGATCAAAGGATATGATTGGTTTTATAATTTTTGTTCCATGTTGCTTTGCCACCCTACTAGCGTACTTAGTGTGCTTTCTTTTCCTTGTAACCCTGACCCCAAAAGTCATTTGATTGTTGTCATTTCTACTTGATGTATGGTTTTATACACACACACACACACACACACACACACACACACACACACACACACACATATACACATATATATATATATGATAAATGGTAATTATTGCCCTGACCAGAGAATCATAGTGTTGAGAGGTCCAGCCTACAATTGTAATGACTGATTCGCTGGAAGCTCTTTAATGTTTGCAAAGCATGGCAATTGAGCTTCATGACAGTCCTAGGAAACAGCTCTTCCAACAGTGCACCATGAAACAGTACAGAGTAGTGGAGAGTAGAGAGTGCTGGATATGGAGTCAGGAAGACATGGGTTCAAAACCCACCTCTGACACTTATGAGCTATGGACAATGGCAGGATCTTGGGATGGGGAGGGATGAATTTTTTTTTTTTTTGAGGAAAGCAGCAAAACCCAATTTTTATTCAGGAATGGATATATATAGTGCAGAGGCCTAGAGGCCTCTCTGCCTCAGCCACTGCCCTGCTGGTCAGTTTGAGTGATCAGGTGGCTTTTGCTAAGAGTCCCCATCCCCTCTTCCCCCCAGGAAATGGAGGGTCTCCTCATGTTCTCATCTTACTTCTGCTACTGATGCTTGTGTTCTTAGACCAGTCACTGCCCTTCGGCAGGCCAGTCTTCCCCATTTCAAGAAAGGAAGGAAAAATTCTTGCCTCTTCATAGATAGAATATAGAATCACCAATTTGAACCAGGAAGGGTTATCAACTCATTCAAAGAAGGAAAATTATTTAAGCTTTAAACAATGCCATAGGATTTAGAGCTGTAAGGGATCTTCCAATTCTCCTCACTCCTCTTATAACTGAAGAACCAGACACCAGCTAGAGAAAGTGACTTGTCCAAGGTCTTTTGAAATTCCTGAAGGTCACTGCCATTCTGCATCAAGTTGGGTGGGCAATGTGTTTACCTGTTGATTCTAGAGCAATTCCTTACCTACAAACAAGTATTAGGGGCCTGTAACCTAAATCTTGCTCCAGTCTCTGTCATTGGCTCCTCTCTCTCTCCAGCATATATTGTGGCTGTATACCACAGCATGAAAGAGGAGCTGAGACGAAATGCCCCTGGGTGCACCCCCATCAAGAGGAGAGGGAACAGTCAGCTGTCCCAGGAGGCTGAAGGCATGGCTGGGGCTCTCCCTGGTAAGTGATGTGCCCTGGTCATGGTCTGTAACTGGACTTGAGACCTTGTCCCTTTCTTCATGTTCTCTGTGGCATTCGGAGGAATTAGTGATCCCTAATTTAAGCCCTGAACTCTTTTCTGGTAGCCCCTTCAGGGTACAAGGAAGGTTACCAGATCAGTTGAAACCTGGTCAAGAAACTGTAGTTTGTTCTCTCCTAGGAATGATCACCTTTTCCCAGGATTATGTGGCCAATGAGCTTACCCAAAACTTTTTCACCATCACTCAGAAGATCCAGAAGAAAGTCATGGGCTCCCGAAACTCCACAGAGCCCTCTGAGATGTTCCCCCTCCTTCCTGGCTCCCATCTGCTGCTCAACAACCCTGCCCTGGAGTTCATAAAATATGTGTGCAAGGTAAAAGAAAGCCTGCAGTATTAGGAATGTCCTGTGAGAGTCCACTTGGGCCCCAAGAGAGCTTAGATTTTCTGGGGATATGAATGGGGTTAGAGGATAGGAACAGGAGCATGCTGGAGAAGCTTTCATGTGACACTTTAAGGCATGCTCTGCCCAGTCACTTCCTTCTAGCTGTCTCCCACACTCCTAGAGCCTGTGGTAGTAGGCCATGGTTGATGGCAGTGGGGAAGTCTGGGGAAACACTCTGCTTTTGCCACTCTCTCTCACAGTTGGCCCCCAGCTAGTGGGGTCTCACCCCTACCTTCTCCTCCCCACCTTCCTGGAATCCTTGGGACAATTCCCTGGCATCCCAAATTAGATCTATAAAGCAGGCTAAACTCCATAGGACTATTCATATAAACTTAGAATTATAGACTGCTGGAAGGAATCTTGGAGGTCATCTAGTTCAACTCCTTCATTGAAGAGATGGAGGAACTGAGACTGGGGGAGGGGATGTGACTTTGGTTGCAGAGTTGGGACTAGAATCTGGGTCTCCTGAACCTCAATCTGGTGTTTTCTGCCTGAAATCTTTTATATTAAATTGATTTTTGTGGGTTGACCTTGAAGCTGCCTAGCTACTTTCTAATGGTATTTCTATGGAAAAACACTTTGAGTCTTAAACTAGTATGCAGGGAACTTCCTGTGCTTTAGAGCAATGGCAATAATCTTAAGGGAAGTATTGAGTAGCCAGCTCCCTAGGCAGTGACTTGAAGAAATGAGATTTTCATGATACCGTCCACCTCAGAGAATGACGGACAGCAATCTTCCTGGAGTCCTTGGTTTGCTCACCTGTGGTGTCCCTGCAGGTGCTCTCTCTGGACACTAACATTACTAACCAAGTGAACAAGCTGAACAGAGATCTCCTGCGCCTTGTCGATGTGGGTGAGTTCTCAGAGGAGGCCCAATTCCGGGACCCCTGCCGCTCCTATGTACTTCCTGAAGTCATCTGCCGGAATTGCAACTTCTGCCGGGACCTGGATCTCTGCAAAGACCCTTTCCTCTCTCAGGTACAGATCAGCCAATATGCTGGCCTTTACGTGAGCCCTGAGGTCCCTCCTCAATGGGACATGATCTTTCATTCCAGAGGGAGAAGTAAGACCCAGATTTTTTAGCTCCCTGCCCCAGGCATTGCCCCCTTTCCCCATACCACACTTTTGCCTCAAACCTTAGCTTCCTGTCCCTTTCCATAACATCCTACCCCACTCTACTAGTGTTCTCTGTAGTGATTTGGATCAAACCCGGGCTCCCACCTCCTCTGAGGAGCCACCAGAAGGGGGCTAGTAGCCTCCTTTCATTAGATTCTACCTTTTTGGTCATGAGGCTGTGTATAGGCTCTCCATCTTTAATGTATGATCACAGACAAGTCTGAATTCCTGGAGCCTGGAAAGCCCAACAGAGGGACTCATCTAATTGTCTTCCTTCCCTACGTAGGATGCCTCCATCCTGCCTCAGTGGCTTTGCTCCAACTGCCAGGCAGCTTATGACTCTGCTCACATTGAGATGGCTCTGGTAGAAGCCCTTCAGAAGAAGCTAATGGCTTTTACCCTGCAGGACCTGGTAAGGAACTGGGGTGCTTCTTCAGCTAGCTTAAACCCAGGGGCTTCACATCTAATAACTTCCCTTCTGGGGTCCTGCAGCACCAGGCCTAGGATATCCTCCCAGTAAACACAGGCATCTTTTCTAAGAAGAACTTCCCTGTCCACATCCATGTTCCTTAAATAAGCAGTAATGGCCTTTTAAGAGAAGCATGTGATGAGAGGAACTACCTCTAAAAGAGAGGTCCCTTCACTTGGAGGAGTGCAGGGACATGGAGTCAGGGGCTGACTTTCCTGCTGATCGGAATCAAAACTCTTTAGCCTCTGAGAGAGAGGGAAGAAATTTCTGGTGAGGCCCCCAAGACTCTTGTCAGTCCTATTCGCATTCCCCTGTTGGGAAGAAAAGAGGTGAGCCCACTAAACAAGGCCTCTAATAATTCAGCAAGTATTTATTAACACCTACGAGATATTTGACTCCAGGGGAAGATACAGAAAGAGGAGAGTTTGCTGGCCCTGCTCTCCAGGAGCTCACAATATATGTAGGGTAAAGTTTAGATCTGGAGGCCACAGTACAAAATAATTACCTTGTGTAATCAAATGCTGAATCATGCATATAGCTTATAACTGAAGGGGGAAAGAATTCAGAGCAGCTACAGTGGCCAGGGAAAGGAGAACAGTCCAGGTATGAGGAAAGATGTTGAGAATCTACCCGAGGTGACAGCAAAGGACGTGTAGGGGAATAGAAGGAGATAATATTAGCCAAAGAGTAAAGCTAGAGTGTGGAAGGCCTTGAAAATCAGGGATGAGCCTGAAGCATTAGGTAGCTCTAAAAGCTTCTAGAGCAGAGGCCTGAGGGAAGGAGGTCTGGTCTGGCATTGGTGTGATTGGAGCCTGGGACTCCCACCTGGCTTAGTGGGCAACTTGCAACCTTCTGGGAGATGTTTCCCTGTAACTTTCTTGTTTGTTTTAGATCTGCCTAAAGTGTAAAGGGGTGAAGGAGGCCAACATGCCCGTCTACTGCAGCTGTGCGGGAGATTTTTCCCTGACTATTCAGACCAAGGTATGAGCAGGGCTATCCTCCCAGGGGATGTGTAGACCTCAGCTCCTCCCTTTGCAAGGGCTGCCTCCTTTTGGGCTCTGTCTGTGATGCTTTTACTTACTTTAGATTTCTCCCTAGTTCCTTTTACCCTTGGGCTCCTCTCCAACCTGATGCCAATTCCTTTCTACCTTTGCAGGTCTTTGTAGAGCAGATTGGCATCTTCAGGAACATTGCCCGACATTATAGCATGACCTACCTGACAGAAATGATTGACTGGCTGCTACAAATGAATCCTCAGCTTACCAGCTAGAGCCCAGCAGGAGGGAGCAATGGACACAGGCCTTCTCAGTGCTCTTAGCTAGGCCTTTGCTACGATCTCTGTCCCACTGCATCCGATGTGACTGAATCATTCTTTGGGAATGGAGGACATCCCACTGCATGTGACCAGGCCCTTGGGAATGATCACAGACATTTTTAAACCCAAGGAAACAAAGGAGAGTGGACAAAGCCTTGAAGCTCAGGGAAAACCCCTAGAACACTTAAAGTGGCAGCTGGCTCTGGTGACAAGTAATCCAGGAAGGTAATGGTGAGGAAGTGAGCACTCATCATGTGAAGGGCAGAACTAGGCCTGAAACCCTCTGGGAAAGAGGGTTCTGAGCCACTGGAGGCCTCTTGATTGGCATAGCCATTTCTATGGCAGAAAATCAGGTGAAGAATTTGAGGATTGGTTCCTTTGTGAATAAATGTGGTTCTATACAGAACAGATTCCCCTCTGGGCCTGTAGAAGGGGAGTCCCTGGGGAACATTTAGGGGACTTGCCAAAGGTCTCTTGCTGGTGGGCAGGGAGCCAGGGGCTTGGGCCTGAATTCTAGAGGACAGATGTGCAGCAGCGGCTACCAGCCTTTTTGGAACCTCTAGTTCCCCAGAGCCCATCACCCTGCCAGACACCCAGCAGGACTGTGTACAAATTGGTTGTGTCTTAAGCCAGTTTGTTTTCCATGCTGCATTGGCTAGAGCTCCATAGTTAAGGAAAGCAGAATTTGTAGCAATTATCTTAGGAGAGAGTTGGAAGCTTGGGAGTATTCCAAGACTACTGCCCCATTGGCATACCACATGTCCTGGGGAAAACTAGCCCTATTGAACTGTGGCTGGAGAGAGTAAGCCAAACCCATGGCCTGACCCTGTTCCCCTCATCTGCTGAAGAGTTTGGGAGTAGGGATTGGGGTGGGGTTCCAAGGAGTTGGCCAGCAGAATGCTTTTCTAGAGGAGATGAGGGGACTATCCTAGGAAGTCTGGACCCTTGGCAACCAGACCCAGCCTGTAGGGGCTCCAGGCTGGGCTGAGATAGCACCAGAAAGTGACGGCCGCTCCCCAGTGCTGTCGGAAACTTGAGCTGCCTGCAGGTAGATGAAGCCAGAGTCAGCTTGGCCTGCAAAGGCTCTGGAGTGGAGACAAAATCAAATTAGAGGAGGCAGGGGCAAGGGAGAGGAGAGAAAGAATGTGGGGAGTTGGGCTTCCTGGAAAGGTGGTGGCCAGATATCTTGGGGGCAGTCTGATGGGAAAAACGATGGGCATTGGAGGCTCGGGGACGCCAAGGAGACAAAGGATGGGAGGTTGTCCCTGGAAGTGTCAGAGGCCATTAATGCTGCCTCTTGGTTCACTGTGGCTCCCTCTGCAGAGATGGGCATTGAGCCGGGGTCATCATGGGTCAGTGAGGCCACTTGGAGACTTTGTGAGGGGAGCGTCCTAGTGACCACTGGTACTTGGGGATTAGAAATCAGAGCCCTTAAAACTGGCATTCTTCATCTCTGAGCTGCTGCCAGATGCCCAGCTGGAAAAGCCAGTTTCTCAAGTCATTAGGGCTGTAACACAGATACCCCAGATATAGCCAGTGACTGAGACACTCTTCAGTTTTAACCCACTTTTCACAAGAGATGTGCCTGTCAGTGGTGGGCTGCTTCCTTTCCTCCTTCCTCTCATGGCCTCATCTCAACTAATGCTATTACCCTGACTGCAGACAGTGCTGAAGCCCTGAGATTCCTGGGGACTGGCGATTGGGGGTGGGACAGAGCCTGGTACTTTGACCTTGTAGGCAGGGGGGCAGACAGGCATGGGGGTGGTGGGTGAGGAGAAGAGAAATGCCCTCTAGGATGGGGAGAGCTTGGGGTCTTCCTTAGCAGCCAGAGAGAGCCAAACAATCTAATTTCCTATAGACAGACTCGGGTCACTCCATTACTGCTAATCAGGTTAGTGTCAGCTTGCTCCTCTCCATTCCCAGCACTGTCCTTCCAGCTCCCTGCTGCATTCATCGATGTTCCTCTCTCCTTTCTCCCTTAGCTTTCATTTCGGCTCAGGGGATGAGGGGCCAGCCAGCTAGGGAGGCGGGGGCTTTGCCTTTCCTTACTCCCTCCACCCCAGCCCATTACCAGCCATTCTCCTTCCCCCAGAGAGAGACTGACCTCAGCCTTCTCCCAGAGTGAGCCAGGTGGACCTGCTCTGGGGGAAGGGAAAAGGCCCGAGGTTCAAGGAGAGAACTGTTAGAATGAACAGTGGCTAGGAAGGAGCACTGCCAGGCAGCAACAAAGGCCAGGTCCTCAGTCTCAAGGGCTGGAAAGATCTCAAGCTGTATCTAGTCTAACCCCTACTTGAACTCCAATCTCCTCTCCAGCATATTCAACAAGCAGTCACTCGACAGACCTCTGAAGCCTCCCTAATGAACTAATTCGTCACCAAGGCAGCCCATTCTGCTTCAAGACACCTCTTGTGACAGGCATTGGCCCTGGGGCCAGCCTGTGTTCTCCAGCCCTTTATCTCGGGGGTCTACGTTCTCTCATCAGGTTCATTGGCTCAGGGGCCTCCGTGGGGTCTCCCTGGACAGGAAGAGTGAGCCAAGGGCACCTGATCCCAGCCGTCCCCTCACCTCTGCCCCACAAACTGTGTCCAGGAAAAAGGAGGGACCTGGGAGAACGTAAGCCCCAATATGAGGACGTGTCCCAGGCTGCCTTTTGCCCTTTGCTGATGACCCTCTGGCCCAGTCCAAAAGGTCTGGATGTGATTCACTCAGGCAGGCAAAATCCAGCAAGCTCTGATTGTATGCAATTTATTAGAGCTCAGGGCCAACGGATTTGGATTAGGGGGTTCATGGGGACCTCTAGGGGAGGCGTGGAGCATATATGCCAGGATGATGCGGTCAGAGAGGGGGTAGGATGGGATGGGATGGAAATCTTCCCTCCACAAGCCCTGGAATATGAGCTCTGGTCTGAGGAAGGGGCATCTGCCACCAAACCATCCAGCAGCAGGCTCATGGGGGAAGAGGGAAGAGATTGAGAGCTCAGCTACCAGGGAGAGAAGGGGACATTGTTCTTGCTAAGAATCCTGAGCAGGGCTGGTTCACAGTAGGGTTCCGAGGGAAAGGTTAAGGGGGTGAGGACTGAAGAGCAGGCGAAGACTCTCCCTTTGGCAGCCCAAGTTTCTGTTTGCTTTTGGGTAGGCCTCCCATGAACTCGCAGCTTGTCAGGGAGACGGGCAGCCCTGGGGGCCCAGACCCAGGCCTTGTTCTGAGCTGCCCCTCAGCACTAGCGGCGTGGGCCCTGGGACAGTTTTTAGTGGAGTTTCCGGCTTCAGATAGCCCAGTGGCCCCGGCCAGGGCCTCAGTTTCTAAGCAGCACGAGGTAAAGGTGAAGATGGTGCTGGGGTTTCAGAGCTGGGCCAAACCTTTGGGTTCCATGGGTATGGAGTCCTGTGAAGAAGCCCGTGGGCCGGAAGGCCCTTGTTCTTCACTATTCGGATCCTGGGTATCCACCATCTGCTTGGACCAGGGGCAGAGATGGAGTACAGGCTGATCCCCAGGGCAGAGATTTCTGCATGGTGGGGATCAGGGCTCTGGGTCCCTCTTCTGTAAGTCATTTTCCTGGGGTCCTTCCCTGTGCCTCAGTTTGCCCATCTGTAGCAAGGGGAAGTGGAACATCTGGCCCTGCCTTGTCGAACTGTCTGAGGGGCTCTGCCCAGAGGAGGGAGGAGGGGGGGCAAGTTGTACCTTGTCAAACTTTCTGTGGCTGTAGACCTTATTCTTGTTCATGAAGGTCAGTAAGATCCAGTCGCAGAGGAAAGAGCCCTTGAGAGCAAGACGAGGGGGCCTGAGTAAGTGTTCTAGAGCTCTGGGCCCCTCCCCAGGACCCCAGGGGAACTTACCACTCCAATGGAAGTCAGCGCTGTGGCCAGGTTAATGATGGTGGGAATCAGGCTAAACTTCCCAGCCTAGAGGGAACAGACACGCTTTCAGTTTTCTCTGAGCGGCAGCCACTGCCTTGAACTCTTCCCTTGGGCAGTCTTGAAGGCTCCTTTCTTTCCTACCTGTCCATGCACAATAACATCAATTCGGATCCCATAGGCCTTGATGAGAGTCCTGGAGGCTGTGCCATTGTGGCTGTAGTACTTAGCAAATCTAGGACAGAATAGCCAGGGGTGAAACGTGCCCTCTTTAGCTCCACGTACGTATCCTCACAACACTCTTGTCCTGCCACTTAGTGCCTAGGAAGGCTGTCCTTATCCCTATCCCCAAGCACTGGACTCCGACTAGAAAACTGGACTCCTGGCTTCCAGTCTCCCCTCTCCAATTCATCTTCCACCCGGCTACGGAAACAATCAAGTAATGGCCACGTCACTCTCCTATACTTTGGGACAAAATGCAAACTTCTTTGCTTGTCATTTAAAGCTTTTCACCTCAAGCCAGAGCCCGGCTTTGCAGCAGTATTTCATTACATTTCCATTTCTGATTTCTAGCTTCCTTCAAGACTCGGCCTGGGGACAGCTAGGTGATTCAGTGAATAGAGATAAGGAGTTTGGATGTCAGGAAGAGCAGGGATCTGGCCTCAGACATTTCCTAGCTGTGTGACCCTGGGCAAGTCACTTAACCCCCATTGCCTAGCCCTTACCACTCTTCTTTCTTGGAATCATTACTTAATATCAATTCTAAGCTAGAAGGTAAGGGTTAAAAAACAACTGCTTGCCAACCAAACAACAAGCACTAATATTAAGAAGCCAACAACTGCCCTCTACTTTTGTCTCTTATTTGTCCTACATACAGCTTATATTTGTTTGCATTTGTCTCCCCCACTAGACTGTGAGCCCCTCTTTTTGTATTCTGGATTTTTGGTCTAGTACGTGGCACTTAGGGAGCCTCAATACATGTTTATTGACTGACTGCCCTAGGTGCTATAGATACAAACACTCCCCACTCTCAAGTTTATATTCTGCTGAATCTGAAGATGTACGAGTAACAATGTCAAAGATTTAGTAAGTACCTACTGTGTGCCTGGCACTGTGCTAGGCCAGAGGATACAAAGACAGTACTGAGACAGACTGCCCTCAGGGAGCTCCCAGGTGCCCATAGGAAGCTTTTCCAGAACCCACTGGTTGTTAGTGGTCTCTTCTCAAAACATGTATATAGGGGGCATCTGGGTGGCTCAGTGGATTGAGAGCCAGGCCTAGAGATGAGAGGTCCTGGGTTCAAATCTGATCTCAGACACTTCCCAGCTGTGTGACCGCTAGCCCTTACATCTCTTCTGCCTTGGATCCAATACACAGTATTGAGTCTAAGACAGGAAGATAAGGGTTTTATACAAACAAACTCAATAGGTATATGTTTATATTTACACATGGTAATCCCATCTCCAGTAGACTATAAGCTCCCTAAAAGTAGGGACAGTTTTTGGTTTTGTTGTGGTATCCTTGGCAGCTAGCACAGTGCCTGGCACTTAAATGTCCATTGAGTTGGGTTGAATTGACAAATGTACTGACTACAAATTTTCCTCCGTCTTTCCTATTGGGAAGTCCACAGTCTTCCACTTGTCCCCTTTTGGTTTTGTCAAAAGGAGAAGTCCCTGCCCTTGGGAATCCTCCCACCTAGGCCCTCAGGCCAGCCCCAGCCTGCCAATGTGAATGGTGAGCCCTCCAGTGGGATGTCCCTGACTACTGTGCCCTGACTGGGCAGGCTGGCTAGAGACTGAGTCCCCAGGAGAGCTGGTCCCAGGAACTTCCAGGGCACACCTGTAATTGTAGCCAGAGGAAGCCTGGATATGCTTAGGGTCGAGCCGCCGGAAGGAATATTTGGGATTACACTTGGCCTCGGACAGGTCCAGGTCACAGTTCCAGTTGATAATGACCCCAATGACTCCTCCCTGCAGAGGAAAGGAGAGGAGCTGAGATTACAAGGTTATTAAGAGGCATGGTGGTACTGCCTCTAGCTAGTCAGAGGATTGGGGTTCAAATCCACTTCCCACCCTTATTCCCTGGGTGACCCTGGACAAAGCATCTCTAGGCTTCAATCCCCTCTTTTATAAAATGAGAGGCTTGAGCCAGACATCCTCTGGGTTCTGTTCTCTAAATCAAAAATGCAATGGTCGGTGTGGAATGAGGGTCCTTTTTAAGAAAGGAGGATAGTGTTTATGACCCATTCAAACCTGGAGGTAAAGAAAGCAAAAAGCCTAACCTGGACCTTATGATATAGGTTATTTTTATTAAAAACCCTTACCTTCCATCTTGGAAGATATAGGTTATTCTTGACCAAAAAAAAAATCATAAAATCTTCAATTTTTCAGAAGTTATTTTGCCCAACTGTATTTTACAGCTGAGGAAGGAAACAGGCTCTCTTAAATAAAATGACTCATCCAGGGTCACACAGGTAGGGGTTCCAACTCAGATGTTCTCATTCCAAATCATCTTTACTGCTCCACACTTTGAGGATCAGCCCATAAATTGAGAGCAAAAGTCCTTCACACACTCACACCTAGCCCTTGCTCTCTCTGCCCACCTTCAAAATTTTCCATGGCTTCTTCAGCCCACATGGAAGATGGGGGGCCAGCCATGAGCACCCGCTCTCAATAATTTAGCAGGCATTACGTATACCCAGGTTTGCCAGGCAGATCACATTTCTCTTTCGTCTTCTGGTGGCAAAAGGACACCCTGAGCAAGTGGGGCCAGCCCATCTTCTTAGATAGGAGAGACTGAATGACCCTCCCAGAATCCTCCAACCCATTTTGCCTTTGCTGGGGCTTTGACTTTACATTTGGTGTCCTTTACCAAGCTGATCAGAAATCTCAGAGGAAAGGTACTGAGGAGCTCTAGCCCTGATCTCCATTCCTGAGCCCCTCCTGATCTCACAGTGCATTACTGAGTTCCCAGCCCCCCAGGTTTAGAAGCTTTTTTCCAAAGCCTTCATACTTTTTGTTCCATTACCCTGGCCCATATATGACACTTCTGAACTCTTTCTCATCCATCATCTCATCTAATCTCCCAGGCTTCAACCTCTATTCTTGAGCTTCCCCCTCTATTCCTGAGCTCCCAGGATTCTGCTCCATTCCTTCAACCCTCATTTCTTAACTCCTAAATCTCTAGTCTCAGATTTTGTGGCTCCCACTTGTTTGTTCTCATCCCCTTGGCCCTCACACTTCACTCGAGTCCTTAGTTCCATTCCCCGCCTCACTTTCCAGATTCTTCTCCCCCTCTTCCCAGGGCCCCAACCTTTTGGGCCAGTTCTGTGAAGTTCTCTCCTGCCTGTTCCACAATGAAGCCCAACTTAAATATGGGACAGTAGAGGTCGGTGTCAGCATTGAAGGTGCAGTGTTTCAGGTAGTCATTGTCATAGTCCCTGATGTTCCCCCTGGAAGATGGAGAAGGAGCATGGTGGAGTTGGGACAGCTCTCTCTCCCTGGCTCCCAAGTGGCCCACTTTCCCTAGAAATTGGGGGGTGGAGTAAGGCAGGGCTATTTCCTTGGGCAGAAGAGCCCAATCTTATCTCCTAGGCTGGTCTCATGTCCCTGCTCCTTGTGGCTCTCCCCCTTCACCCTCCACCCTCCCATCCTCTGCCTTGGGTCCCATTGCAAACTGCTATTTTGTTTCTTACTTGGAAAATTGGAATTTGGGGTAATGTATGCTGTTCTTGATGAGAATGGTGAATTGGGGGGCCATCTTCCCCAGGAACTCACTAGAAGGGACAGATATCAAGAATGAGGTCCCTCACATGCACAGGGTGCTGTCTCCCTCCCTAATTAGGGCCCTGGGAATTGCTGGATGGGATCAGCTTTGCCTCCCTTCCCCAAAATGATTTTGTAACTCCACCCCCAGATGAAAGTAAAGGTAAATAACTTGCTCAAGACCCCACATCAGTGGTAGAGCTGGGACCAAAAGCTATGTCATCAAATAATAGGTCTTAGAGCTGGAAAGGACCTCACTTTACAGTTGAGGAACCTGAGGTCCAGAAGTGACTGGTCCAAGGTTTTGCAAATAGCAGAGCTAACTTTTGAACCCAGGTCCTCTGACTTTTCATATCAACTTTAGGAACAGCCTTAATCTGGCCTGGGGGAGTTTGAATCCCACCTCTGACAACACTTAGGTGACCTTGGGTAAATTACTTCCCTCAGATATCTTATCTGTAAAATGAGGGAGTTGGGCTAGATGTCCAGAGAGGTCTCTTCCTGTGAATTCTGAGTGTGATGAGGAGGAAGCAGGGCAAGGCCAAGGTGCTTCTATGGGAAGCAGGCAGAGAAGTTTCCCTTTAGCCTGAGAACTTAGGTCCTGGGGGACAACGATGGACACTAGTGATCTCTGGACCTGACTGCTGCTCCATCCTCCACAGGGCACCAGGCTGACACCTCACATGTCTTCTTGGTCCCATAGTAATAGGGAACACAGCGTCCAGTTTTCTCTCCTAAAGAAACAGTATAGATAGCACGAAAAGTTGGGATAAAAGGGATGAGGACAACTGGGTTCCTCAGAGTACCAAAGCAAGAGATTCAGACTCTCAGCCATACTCTGCTCCTGCCCACACTCACCATTGCCCAGCATGTCCATCTCTCCAGCCATGCAATCATCATCAGATAAGCAGGTGGCATTACGAATCCGTATACTCTGGAGGACATGAGCCAGGGTAAGCTAGGGACCTTGGGAGAAAGCTGAGCCTCCAGCCACTCACTCCTGAATCCCTTTCTCCATCCCCTTCTGGCTACATTTGGGGTCATAGCTAGAGCTAGAAGAGACCATCAAATCACACTTCCTTATTTTCCACATTAGGAAAGCTCAGAAATGGGGAAATGTGTTGCCCAAGTCAAAGAGGTGACAGAGAAAGGATCCAAACCGAGGTCCCCACATTCCAAATCTTTCCCCCTCTAAGCAAGGCAAAGGCACCCAAGGATCTGTCATGATGCCTTCTAGTCCTCCTTCCCCTCCTCCACTTTTTTTAGTCCCTCCCTCCCAGTTACTGTCATTCCAACCACACCCCACCTAGAGCAAAGGATCTGTGCAAAGGAACTCACCTCTGGGCAGGTTCCCAGGGTCTGGAAGGGAGTGATTTCTGCCCGAGTAATGATGGTAAACACACTGCCCCCCTAAGCTCCAAAAAGGAGAAGAGAGGGTCTTGGAGTGGGGGCACTGGCAATAGAAGCCCTTCCCTCTCTTTAGCCCCATTCCTCTTAGGCAAGGCAGGATAGGGCAGGCCAGGATAGAGTAGGTTGACCCAAATGGTAGAGGCTAAGGGACAGGAGAACCAGTATTTCCAACTCTCCAGGAACCAGACCATATCTCTGGGAAGAGGAGGTGTCTGTGCCCCACAGAGGTCCTCACCTCAGGAGGTTTGACGTACTCTTCTACGTCCCATACTTTGTTCTGGGATTTGGTGATGCCCTTGACTTTGGTGATGACAGAGCTCTCAGGACCAGTCTCACTGTCCTGATAGCCTTTCTGAATGATAAATACGTACCTGCCAAGTAGAGAGAGAGCCCAAGCGCTTAGTGCTTAGTGCTCCCCCCGGGCACCTGGGGTTGTTCCCTTCAGCTGCTCTCCAGGAGGAGTTCCTTTCCCCATCCAGAACCCTCCTTTTCTAGCCACATACAAGCTGGAGGGCCCCAAGGTGAGGCTGGCTCAAAAAGGGGCTTTCCTCTAGGGCTGGCCCATTACCATTCCGGGATCATTTGTCTCATTTTTTGTACTCTAAAAGGGAGAAAATTGGGTCTGGCCAGTTTCCTGAGTCCTTTTTCTCCCATCATCCTTCACAACCAGCTCTGCCCCTTCTCTGCCTTCTCTAACTCCCTCCTCCACTTCGAGGTCTGTCCCCTTCCTCCCCCAGCTCTGTTTCCTCCTTCCCTTCGGACCCGCCTCCTCGCTTCTGTCCCCTCCAGCTGCCTCCTAGGTCCCAACCCTTTCTTGTCCCTCCTGCTCTGGCCCCTGTAGCTCTCCCCAGGTCAGTCCCTTCCTTTCTGCCCGCATCTGCTCCTTGAGTCCCCTCCTCCTTTCGCCTCCTGCCCCTTCCCAGTTCGGACTCCTGTTGCTCCCTTCTTGCCTCTCCCATGTCTCTCTGGTCCAGCAAACCGCCCCCTCCCCCATGTCTATCTTGTCCCGCAACCGGCCCTCCCCCAGGTGTTGCCTCCTGGCGGCCCGCTCCGGTCTGCCCCATCCCCATCCCCCAGGGCCCAGCGCACCACACGAAATAGAGGAGGATGAGGAGCTGCACTGTGCGGTAGATGAAGCCCAGGTTGCGGTTCTTCACCACGATCACCTTGGGGGTCTCGTAGTCCCAGAAGCCCCAGAAGACATTCCAGCAGTTCTTGGCCATGTGCCGGCCCGAGCGCTCCTTCTCAGGGGCTTCTGGCTCGGGGCTAGCCATGAGAAAGTGGGGCTCTGGGGCTTCGGCCCCCTGCCTCACCTCTGCTGAGCCCGGGGCACAGGAGCCCCCCACTCCCGGCCCCTGCGTGCCCGGAGCCGTCTGGGGCATGGGCCGCTCGCCACCCGCCGAGCCGACTCTGCCACTTCTCAGCTCACTGGCAGGTCGCTCCCCCGGGGATGGGGGAGAGGAGTTGCCCGCGGCAGCCACGCCCCCTCCTAACCAGTCCGGCCCCCACCCTCCCGACGGGTCGCCTCCCTCCCTCGCTCCCTGCCTGCCTCGCTCGGCCCCGCCCGCCACCCCGGGCCCCACTTCTCAGAGCCAGGCTGACTGCCAGGGGAGACACCAGGCTGACTCTCCCCGACGGGCCCTTGTCCCTCAGCAGGAGGGCGCAGGTAAGGCGCCTTCGGCATTGGGGGACCCTGCAGGATGGGGGGGGGGGCCTGTGCCCGGCAATCACGCGCTTCACCCCTTGACTTTATAGGCGCCCGGGATCGACGCTGAGCAGCCGGTGAGCTCTGAACGCCGGGGAAAGCGCCCTGCGGAGCCCCGGGGGGCCACCCCAGCGGAGGGGAGAGCTAGAGAAGGCGTCTGGGACCGCCCGCAGCCAGCGCTATGGCCATGGCAGGTCAGAGAAGGCAGCCTACCTCCCTCCAGCCCATTCCCCTGCGGCTCCTCCGGGGAGGCGTGTCCGGGGTGAAGGCGTGGGGCGTTCGGCGCTGGGGGGAATGGGCCACTCCAGGCAGCCCGGACCGCAGCCGCTCAGAACGGCCAGACCACGCTGACCACTGGCCGGCTCTCACTTCCCTGCCTCCGGGCCCTGCATCCCAGAGTGCTCGGGGCATGCCCAGGGCAGGGGCTGGCACAGCCCTGGACAAGTTTCCCTGTCGGCCTTCTAGGAACCCCGGGCTCTGGGCTCCGAGGTGACCAAAGAAGACGCCAGAGGGACCCCCCGGCCCCGTTCCGTCCCCAGTCTGCAGACTTCTTCCACCCTGGCTCTGGGAGAGAGAAGGACCGAGCGGGAGGAGAGCTCCAAGGGGCATGGGAGGGCCGCGGGAGAACTGGGCAGGCGCCCTCGGGAATGCATTTGGAGGGGGCGGCCTGGGGCAGGAGCCCGGGGGGTGCCTCCCGCCCCCGTGGGAGCCTGAGGCAGCCATTCCGTGGGCCTCGAGTCTAGGACCTGGGCTCTGGGGTTCAGGGTTTTAGCACAGCCCGCGATTCTGTCCGTCGTCAAGTGGACAAGAGCCCTAGCACGGGGTCTCCAGGACCAACGTGGGGGTCAACTGTTATCCCCACGACAGAGTTCCGTGGTTTACCTGGTGCGCTAAATAACAAGCCTTAGACTGGGGCTGGGGCTGGGGCTGAGGATGCGCCCCCCCTCCCCTCAGGGAGCTTCCACTGGAGCATAAGTAGGCTCATCTAGCATTTTGGCCCTCACGCAGGTGAGCAAGCATTTATGAAGCACCTACTAGATGCCGGTCCCCCGAGGCTGAGGCTCTCCGTGCCTTCCCTGCCCTGGCAGAGCTTACTTTTTATTGGGGAGACAATGTATACATATGTAAGTAAGTACAAGATAGCTAGAAGGTAATCTGGGCAGGGAGGCACCAGCAGCTGGAGGTGGGGGATCTGGAAAGTGTTTGTGTAGAAGGTGGAGATTGAGCGAACTTGGAAAGAAACTGGTGATCCACAGAGATTAAGTGGAAGGAGGGAGGCCTTCAAGGACAAGAAGGCATTGAGTTGGCTTAAAAAGTATCAAAGTTTCCAGTGGCTTAGTCTGGATTGTTGAACAAAGTAAGACTCATCACATGAATCTACCCTTGGAAGGCAAGGATGATCAAATACTTTGTGACAGATTTCATGAAATTCCCAGGATGCATGAAGAGCTAGAAGAGAGACTCCTTTCTTTTCTTCATTCTCTTTCTTACTCAGCCTTCTCCATTTTCTGTGCTTTCGTTAACCCTCTCTTTCCCTCTTCCTTTTTTCTCCCTTTCTCCTCTATTCTCCTCTTCTGCTTCTCCCCCTTGGTCTCTTTTGCCTTAAAAAATTAAATGTTTTATTTAAAACCTTGTTTTAAATAAATCAACCTTGTTGACCATCCGCACAAACAACTTGATTTGTCACAGTTAAAATCAAGCATTTTCAGTGGATGAAGTATTATGGCACAATCTCAGTCCCTTAAAGTCCCCCTCAAAATTCTCAGCCCCTCCATTCTCTTTGGCTTTTCTTTCGGTTATCATTAGCCCTTCTTCCATTCCTCTTTTTTTTCCAATTAGTTCCTAAAGGTCTCTCCAGATCTCTTGGATTTCCTCAAACTTGGCTTCGTTGAATGATAACCCCTCTCTGTCTCTGTCTCTGTCTCTCTCTGTCACACTCTTTTGTGGAGCTCCTTCTCCCCCCTCCTTTCCTTTCCTCTTTCCTCACTTTTGTTCCTTCCTTCCTTCCTTCCTTCCTTCCTTCCTTCCTTCCTTCCTTCCTTCCTTCCTTCCTTCCTTCCTTCCTATCAACAAGTCTTTATTAGAATGTTTTCAGGCACTGGGGAGGACAAAAGGACAAAGAAGAAAACAATTCCCACATGCAACAGAGGCTTATATTCTAATATGCATCCTTTCTCCTTCCCTCCCTTTACTCCTCTCCCTTCTCCCTTTCTCTGTCTCTCCATTTCCTCTCTCTTTCTCTCCCTCTTTGTCTTCTCTTTCCAGGATCTCTCTCATTTCTATGCCATTCCTATTACTACAACTTTCTTAAAACAAGCCAACAAACAAAACCTGAAGTCCTCACCTCACTAATAACTTGGAACTCTGGATTTCTCCTGAGCCTGGATCATACAATTTGATCCTTATTCTGTTCCTACCAGATGGCCTTGGTCACTGCAGGGGCCTCTGACTCCCCTCTCAGCCTCCAGAGGGTTTGCTTGAGAAAGTAAGTTGCCCAACAGTGAGGCGGGAGCCCTGAGCACAATATCCCCCAGAGAGCTTTCTGTCTGATTCAGGAAGCCAAAAGGAATCTCTGGTCCTAGGAGAGATGCTCTTCCAGCTACTGATATGGAAGCTTCTGAGTCTTTGGTGGTATGGCTCTTGTGACAATTAAACTGCCTGATCTAAGTGACAGATGAGAGAGAGAAGCAGAAATGGAGAGGGGAAAGGAACCATGCAAAGGGGCTCAGATGGAAAGGGAGAGAGGGAGAGACAGAGGCACAAAGACACAGAGACAGAGAGAGATAGGGAGGGGTGAGGGAGGAAGTGTGTGGGGGAAAGACAGACAGAAAAAGAGGAAGAGACAGAGAGACAAAGGAAGAGACAGAGGCACAGAGAGAGAGAGAGACAGTGAGGGAGGAAGTGTGTGTGGGGGAGAGAGACAGAGAAAGAAGGAGAGACAGACAGAAGGAGAGACAGAGAGACAGACAAAGGAAGAGACAGAGGCAGAGAGAGAGACAGGGAGGGGTGAGAGAAGAAGTGGGGGGGGGAGAGAGAGAGAAAGTTTGGATTTCAGAATTTAAACTAGGATGTGGACTGAAGTTGAGTTGATATTTCTTTTTTTCTTTTTTTGGTACTCCACTCCGTGGGGCTATATGAAGATCATTGGCTATCTCTGGCACTTTTTTCATGCTGGTCTCTGTTTCTGCTCCTTGTCTGGTCACTCCTGAAACACTGGTTTCATCACTGCAAATAAAGAAAGGGCCAGGGCCTTTGGTATGCCCAGGGTGATCTAAACTTTCTGGATACCCTTCTGGTCACGGCAGGTAGGAGTTGTGGCATTTGTTGACCCAGGAGTGTGATTCTCAAAGGCCCATTGCTCTTACCCAAGCAATAGGTAGAGAACTCCAGTTGGGCTAGAGTTGTGCACTGCTCCATGTACAGTACACTAAGTGTGCAGACCATGAGTCTTTCTCAAGGGCAAGAGGAGGCAGGGAAGAAAAACCCCTGCTGGGTGCCAGGATCCAGATCTCCTTCCCCCCCCCCCCCCCATGTTTCCACTTGCTCTTGGGTGGTGTTCTCTCTCCTGCAAGAGCATGCTCCCATGGAATTGCATCCATCATCTCATCAGCAATCCTCTTCCAGCCCTCTCTCTCTCTGTCCATAAACGGTCCTTCCCTCTGGCCCCAAAGTGATAATATTTCAGAAAAGATAAGAGACCACTGCAAGGGTACAAGTTAGGGCATATGATGGACAAAGGTTATGCCTTTGCAAAGGCTTTCTTAAGAAAAACATCTTTGGGGGAGGGGGCAGCTGGGTAGCTCAGTGGATTGAGAGCCAGGCCTAAAGATGGAAGGTCCTGGGTTCAAATCTGACCTCAGACACTTCCCACCTGTGTGACCCTGGACAAGTCACTTGACCCCCATTGCCTAGCCCTTACCACTCTTCTGCCTTTGAACCAATACATAGTATCGATTCCAAGATGTAAGGTAAAGGTTTAAAAAAAAAATTCCTTTGGACTCCATTTGAGCCTCTCTCCTTCCTCCTCTAAAGGCAGTCAGCTCTCTCTTCCTTCTTGTAGTGACCATCTACACTTCTTGTGTCACACTGACCACATCTCCCAGCTGATGCATACATCTCTCATGCCTGCAAGAGCTAGACCAAAGGTTCCATGGCATGGTATTAGAGGGGCTGGAAAGGGCCCCTGCTGAAGATGCCTCCTCCCATCTGCCCAGAGAAGCTCCTTTTTCAGGGGACAAAGCCTTCGTTAAATGGCACAGTATATATAAAAGTGCTGGACCTGATGGCCTGGAAGACCTACTCTTGTGGGCAAGTCACTTAACTTCCCTTGCACTGTTTCCTATAGTGGTACCTACCTTCCAGGGTTATTGTGAGGACCAAAGAAAAGAACTTATGTAAAGCATCTTTTAAACCTTAAGAGCTTTAGAGCAATGCCAGCTATTAGGATTTCCCCAAATCGTTAGACCTCAGACTCAAAGCTCAAAAGGCCCGAGAGCTCTACTCACTGACTGGTGAACAGGTAAGCAAATTGTGGACCATGCGTGTGATGGACTAGTATTGAGCTGTAGGAAATGGTGAGTATGAAGATCATGGGAAAAGCCTGGGAAGAGTTATGGGAACTGATGCAGGGCAAAGTAAGCAGAACCAGAAAACAGGACACAGCACAACTCGGGCAATGTCCATGGAAAAGACTTCAGAAATCAAAGAAGAGAGGCTGGACACTTCTAATGGCCATCCAGCTTGGACTCAAGGAGGAGTTTGAAGAATCTTGTTTACTTCACTTTGCATCAATTTAAGCACATTTCTCCATGCCTTTCTGCATTTCTCACATTTCTTACAACACAGCAACACCCCAGAGTTTGTGCTGATATGAGTGGGAGAGGAACACAGGGACCCTGGACGCCTGGAGGAGACAGCCTGGCTATAATGGAAGGGAGTGCACTGAATTGAAGGATCTGAGGTCAAGTCCTGGCTCTGATCCCAATTGTGTTATCTGACACTTAAGTTTCCTCATCTGTAAAGTGAGGGGGCTGGAGGAAATTAATCCTATGAAGGGGCACTAAAAGATGACCCTGGAAGCACGGTGAACTTCCCTGATTCCAGGATATTGCCCTCCTCTCTGGGTTTTGAATAATAGGTTCAGTCTATAATCTTTACTTTGGCTTCAATGATTCTGTTTCTCAGTGCTCTTGGATTTGGAATGGACTTTGAGAACTAGCCTCTCTTTGGAGAGAGAAGGCAGGAAGTTCAAATCCAAGCTCTGTGACCCTGGACAAGTCATTTAACTTCTTAGCCTCATTTTTTTCCTATGTAAAATGGGGATAATAATAGAGCCTAGCTCCCAGCGTTAATTCATTAATTTAGAATATTTTTCCATAGGTACATGATTCATGTTCTTTCCCTCCCCACTCCCCGAGCTGATGAGCACCCCAGCATTGTTATGAGGATCAAATGAGCTAATATTTCTAAAGTGCTTGGCACAGCACCCGGTACAGAGTAGGTGCTATAGAAATGTTAACTTATTGTTAAATTAGGCATCATGGCAGGATCTTAACTAAAGGATTAGAACACTGAACAAACAGGGGAAAGATTTCAGAGGGGGTCATCCTAGAATGTCGGAACTGAAGCGATGATCAGACCCCTTTTAGTCTATCTGAAAGCTAAACAAGAATCCCCTCTACAACATACCTGATAAGTGCTCATCCAGCATTTTTTTTGAAGGCATCCAGTGATGGGGAACTCAGTACCTCCTGAGTAGTTGTCCTTGGGTACCCATCAGACCCTGAGGCTCCCCTACTTAGTAAACAGCAATGGAAGCTAAGATAAAATATAAGAGAAAGGAATGCACTGCACTTAAGGTCCTCTGTTTGACTTTTAAAGACTGGCACGACCTGGCCCCAACTTCTCTTTCCAGCCTTATTATACCTTATTCCTCTCCTAGAGCCCCCCGGAGGCCCAAGTTAACCTGCCTTCATTCCCCTTTCAGCCCACTTCCTTGTCTTTCTAGACTTCAAAATAACATCCTTCTCCTGGGTACTTTCTCTCCCACTCCTAACCCTTTCTAGCTCTCTTTTGTATGCTGTCTTCCATTAAAATGTAAGCTCCTTGATCCTCAGAGACTGCCATTTTTTTTTTTAGTATCCATAGCACTTAGCAAAGTGTCTGGCACATAAGTACTTAAAAATATTTTTCTCCCTCCCTCTCTCCTTCTCTCCCTCCTTTCCTTCCTTTCTTCCTTTCTTCCTTTCTTCCTTCCTTCCTTCCTTCCTTCCTTCCTTCCTTCCTTCCTTCCTTCCTTCCTTCCTTCCTTCCTTCCTTCCTTCCTTCCTTCCTTCTTTCCTTCCTTCCTTCTTTCCTTCCTTCCTTCCTTCCTTCCTTCCTTCCTTCCTTCCTTCCTTCCTTCCTTCCTTCCTTCCTTCCTTCCTTCCTTCCTTCCTTCCTTCCTTCTTTCCTCCCTCACTTTCTTCCTTCCTTCCTTCCTTCCTTCCTTCCTTCCTTCCTTCCTTCCTTCCTTCCTTCCTTCCTTCCTTCCTTCCTTCCTTCCTTCCTTCCTTCCTTCCTTCCTTCCTTCCTTCCTTCCTTCTTTCCTCCCTCACTTTCTTCCTCCCTCTCTCCCTCCCTTCCTATCTTCTCACATCCTCACTTTCCTCCCTTCCCCTGTTCTATAAACCAGTAAAATTGGCCTTCTCCCTATTCTTCCTAAAAAGTACCCACTCTACCATTTCTGTGCCTTTACACTAGCTTGTAAGGAAAGGGAATTCTGGCAAATGTTTAACAACTAGCTCTTTTTGGGGGGGGGTACTGTTCAACATTTGAAATTCTAAAATACATTATTCACATTTTCTTCATCACTGTATTAAGTCTGGATCATCAACAAAACAAATCGAGTCCTGATTTCTAACATTTGCCATTTCAGAGGAATAAATGTTCATACTTCAAATTTAATAATCAGCTCTAGTCTGAGCTTGTTCCAGCACATTCCTGCAGGCTATTCTCTATGCCTGAATGCTAATTGTATTAATTTATCTTGTGTGTGTACGTTTGTCTTTGGAGTATTTTTTAGTTAAAAATTTTTTCTGACCTTTTTTTGTAGGAACACCTCAGTTATATCTTTTGTTGAATATCTTTTATTGATTATTAGGCTCATGTTTTTGGGGGATGGTATTTTGGGTCATTGCTTATTGTTCCTTTATATACAGAATATTCTATTCTAGTCCATTCTCTTTTGTGGTTTCTCATGGGCATGAAATAATCTCATGTCATGTGAATATCCAAAGGCCTTTTTTCTGACCAAAATTTGTTGCTGGTCATTAAAATTGTTAAATTTCACCCCTATGTGTCTTAGACTATGAAGTTTAGGTTCTTTTTTTCCCCTTGAGGTATTCTGTGAATTATCTCAAGTAGTGCTATGTTTTGTTTTCAGAATTTCTGGGTAGTTTTCTTATATTTTTAAAAGAATTACAGTGTTTAAGATTTAAAACTTGTCATGTTCTTCTGGGAGACCTATAATCCTCAGTCTGTCTCTGTGCATCTTGTCTTTGAGCCAATCACTCTAGGTTGTCTAGAGTTTATTTTTCTTTTGTTTTGCTTCCATCTTATTTTCCTTAAGTTCCATATTTTTGTATCCTATATTTATTCATCTCTTGTCTTTAGAGAACTACTCCATTGTAGATTCACATTTTTTCTAATTTGCTAATTAGTTTTCAAATTCTGCATTGGGAACTCTAGGTTCTGATATTTATTTATTCCTAATTTCTTATTTACTGGATTTTATTTCTTCTTTAATCAATTTTAGGGTTTCTTGTGGTTCTATATTTTCTTGAGACTCCTTAGGATTCTGTATATTATCAAGCACAGATTTGTGATCTTTGTCTTAAAGTATTTATTAAGAAAGTTTGATATTCTTTTTTTTTTAAACCCTCACCTTCTGTTTTAGAATCAATACTATGTATTGGTTCCAAGGCAGAAGAGAGGTAAGAATTAGGCAATGGGGGTTAAGTGACTTGCTCAGGGTCACACAGCTAGGAAGTATCTGAGGTCAAATTTGAACTCAAGACCTATCTCTAGGCCTGGCTCTCAATCCACTGAGCCCCCCAGCTGTGCCCAAAGGTTTGATATTTTTGAAAATTTACTATTTATCTAGATTTTTGATTTTAGGATCTTCTCTGTTGATTTATTTACTTATGCTCTGGGCTTTTAATTATCATTTTCCCTTTAACATTTTTGGTGTTTCAACTTTAAAGAAATTGTTTTCATGTTCTCCTGTTTCTCACTTTTTGGCTTCTCCCCTATTGCTAGTTGGAACCTAGCCAATACTGGTCTACCAGATTACAGCAACCTCTTTGCTGAGGGATATAGTGTTCACTGGCTCATGTCTCTGCCCTTGTTATCATTATAGGGGGTGGGGGGGGGTCAGGGAAGGGAATTACACCAACATGGTTTCAGCCTTCTTTCTTTTAGTCCCAGCACAGCTATGTGCGCTGGCTCCCTGTTCCAATTTCTCCCTTGGTTTCCCTTCTTTTCCTCCCCCAAATGGTTTGATTAAGCATCTGTTGTTTTTTATGGAGTGGAGGGAAGTTAGGAAAAGTAATCTGGGCAGAGTCTCTGAAACCTTTGGGATCTCTAACCTAGGACCAGGCTTCTATCAAGAGACAATCCTGGTTAGTGAGAAGTGTGTCAGATGAGTGTTTTGAGGCTTAGAGGTTTCCAGTGTTATTTCATAAATATTTTACCTTATTGGGGTCCTGTCTTTTTTGTCCTAAAGATTCAGCTTTGCAATCTAGCACATAATTCCTCTTCCTCTTCCTTTTTCTCTTTCTCCTCCTTCCCCTTCTTCTCCTCCTTTTCTTCCTCCTCCTCTTCCTCAGCAACCTACAAAAAGAGATTAATTCTGTGAGGAATTAAATTAAGGATTTGACTAAATAATGAGAATACCAGAGTAATATTGTGGTTGCCAATTCAAAAATATCATAGCCCAAGTCAAAATGACTTTTAGTAGCTTTTATTTACAAAGAAGTAAAAAGAATGAAAGTACTGAAATACAAAAAGAGGGTAGAGAAGATGTCTACCCTATCACATTAAATATTGCTCTGGTGCTTGGCTCAGCCCAGCAGGGCTAACCCTCGACCAGAGGACCCAGAGTTCTACCCATAAGGCCTCCTCCAAGAAGGGAAGGTCTCTCTGAAACTACTCTCTCTCCAGACACCAGGAAAGGAAGACCAGTTACTCACTCACCCAAGAGGCAGTCCAAGTCCCAAGTTACCTCCAAGAGGCAGGCCACCAGTTGAAGACAACTACTGAAGACGATCTCCAGAAGACTGCTTGCAGAAGACTCTCTAGCTGAAGAAGATCAGGACTTTTATAGTCCTTTTTGTCCCTTCCCCTCTTCACAGGGGCCAATCACAGCTTCCAAATTGTTGAGCACTGCACAGGAGGGTAATGTCTGTAGGATCCACCTCTCATCCACTGAAGGTGTCAACTCTTATCATAGGCCTCTGAATGTATCAACTTTTTATCATGGGATTCACAAGTTTCTGATTGCTTGGGTTAAAAGGGGGGAGCTCTTCAAGTAAGTGACTTGTGAATTCTCTTACTTGATGGCTTACAAAGTTTTAAATAGGGGTGTTTTCAGTTTTAGTTGATCAATTTAAAAGTTGCTGATGCTAGACAAAGAAAGTCTGATTCACACTTCACAATCCCTCATCTTATAGGTCACATAATCTGAAATTTTGGCTTGGTTTTTTTTAACATGGAAAGGTTTGAAACAGGTACTATATTAAAGGGAAAAAAACCTTGCCTTCTCTCTTAGAATCAGTACTAATTAGAATTGTATCCAAGGCAGAAAAGTGGCAAAGACTATACAGTTGGAGTTTAAGTGACTTGCCCAGGGGTCACACAGCTTTGTCTAAGATTATGTTTGATCCCAGGACCTCCCATCTCTAGGCCTGGCTCTCTATCTACTGAACCATCTAGCTGCCCTAGGAATTACATTTAAAAAGCATTTTGTTCTATAAAAGAAAATGTAGCTTTGAAGATTCTTTTGCATTTATTGAAGTGCTATGTGGTTCTAAGTAGATAAAACTTTCAAAGTAACTGACTATTCAATGCTTTTTAATGGCCACAGCTATCAAGCAATCAAATCTTGTTATTAAACACCCACTATGTAGCAGGGATTCTACCAGGCATTGTGGATACTATGGCAAAAGTGAAAACATCTTTGTGCTTGAGGAATTTATAATCTCGCTAGAGAAAACAATATGTAAATATGGCGGAAGAGGTAATTGATAAACGCTTGGTTAACTTGAGTTTCCTCTAGCCCTATTGATGAAATTATAGGACAAAAGGGGAAGGACACAGATGGTTATAATGAGGTGTTAAGATAGAGGAAATATGAAGAAGTGTTTATCCAAATCTTTAGGAGGTAAGATGTTCTTCCTTCCAACTTGATGGAATAAGTCAGCTTTACTAGCCCTAGCCATGGGGTGGCTGATGGAACTGCCACACCTTCTGATGACTCTTAAGAAGCCCGTGAGCTTTGCAAACAGACACTATCTAAAGAGTCTTGTGTGTCCTCTGTGGCAGTACAGAAGAGTCAGTCGCAGAAAATAGAAGCAGCTCTTGGAAGGAATTGATTTCTACCCTGTGCCTTGCACCTCTTCTGTGCCCAGGGGATGGGGAGGAGATTTCCCACTTCTTCCAACTCCACTAGTAATGGCTCCCAGCAGTGGACTAACTCCTGTAGGCTCTCATAGACAGTCAGTCAGTACTCATTAAGTACCTTCCATGTGTCAGGCACTGTCCTAAACTTTGATAAAACAAATACAGAAAGGAAAGACAGCTGCTGCCCTCAAGAAGCTTATAATCAAATGGAGGAAGACAACACTCAAAAGCAGGCTGAAAAGAAAGGGAGGGAGAAAGTATCCGGAATGGGAGCATAAGGACAAAATTGAGATCAGTGCGGCTGGGTGGGAAATAAAATAATGGTTGGTCCTAGAAGTCTAGTTCAGATTCAAGAGTGAATTAGCCCTGAGGAGTCTAAGTTTTGGAGAGGAGAGAAACAGGACAAAATAGCCCAGCTGAGCAACCTCCTAGAAACACAGTATCCAAGCGAATTGCACGAGAATGCCATGAGAAGAGAAATTACCACAGGGCATCGCAGTGCTAGGGGAAAGAGTTACTTTGGCTACATACTGCTAATGTACTCTATATGGTGTCCATTCTTTACATTGACACTGTAGCTGTGGGATAGTGTGTCCCAAGTTTATGGGGATGGATATTTTGTAGTGCCATCTGAGTAAATGCCTTTGCTGTGGGTTAATTGTGTCTGCTGGCTGACTATTAAGGGTAAACGCACAGATGGGAGCTTGTGAGTCATTATTTCAAGAGTGTAAACCCACAGAGTACCTTTACCTTGGGAACTCCAGAGAGTGCTGCAAAATGTGCTTTGGTGCAAGGCACAGGAAACAGATGAGTCGCTCCCCCCTTCATCAGCTGGGATGTGGTGGCTTGGCGGATGGGTCAATCTGTTGCTGTGTCCGGTCACGCAAGGTCATTTGGCTACTATGACTCCTCCTTGGACATGGCTGCAGCTGCTACTGGCTCTGTTATTGGTTGGACCTCTGATGGCTTTGGATCTCCCAGTTTTATTGGTTGCCTGGGTGTTCCACTCCCCGAATACTTGCTTGCTTAAGATTAGGAAAAGGTATCCCATGACATGAACCTTACTCTTATCTGAAACAAAGAGGAATTGAACACCTACTTAACTCTCTTCTGTATGTGTGTGCGCGCACAAAGTTTAGAGCGGGAATACGTTAAACTTATCAAAGAAAAAAGGTGGGGATGCCAGGGAAAGGAGATAATAAGGTTCAAGAGGAAAGGTAGAGCTGGGGAGTCACAAGCAAAAGGAATTTCAACTAGATTATAAAAAGAGGCTGAAAAGGCAAGAAAATGCTAAGTTAGGGACCAGAGATCAGGGCCTGAGAGGAAGGTGGGAGGTGCTGTGGAGAGGAAGCAGATGGTTTTCATTACAGATCACTAATGTTAATCACATCCTTAAAAAAAAAATAAACCATTCTCTTCTTTGTGAAGAGGAGGTCATTGAGAAGAAAACGTATGAGGGTATGACAGAGGAAAAAACCCAATTAATAATCCTAACTGTGAATGAAGGCGAGCTCAACTCACCCATAAAATGGGAGTATGGAAGGCAGTTAGGGCAGCTAGGTGATACAGTGGATAGAGTGCTGGGCCTGGAGTCAGCAAAGCTCACCTTTCTAGGTTCCTATCTGGCCTCTGACCCTTTGTAACTGTGTGACCCTGGGCAAGTCACTTCACCCTGCTTGCCTCAGTTTCCTCATCTGTAAAATGAGCTGGAGAGGGAAATGGCAAACCACTCTAGTGTCTTTTCTAAGAAAACCTCAAATGGGGTCACAAAGAATCAGACATGACTGAAAAATAACTAAATAAACGGAAGAGAATGGGTAAAGGGCAACAAAACTGGTGCTTTTGGAGAGGATAGTCACCCACAAGAGGTGAACCCGCCCCGACTTTTCCCACTTTTCTAACAAAGTGCCAAGAGTGGCTGGTTCAGTGCATAGACAACATGTGAGATGGCTTAGTAGCAGCCTTGAAAAACTGCTTCACATACTGACGAGGTTGAAATATTAGCTTTTAGGCAGATTAGAAAATTGTTTGAGAATCCAACAAGTCCTCCAACACCGACCATTCCCTTAGTGCCATTTGGAATGCTCTTCATTTCAGAATCAGACTGCTGGAACAATGTCTGAAACTTTCCCAACTGAGTTAGTGTTTACTTTTGTTAAAAGCTCTACCTTCTCTTTTAGAATCAATACTAAATATCAGGTCCAAGACAAGAGTGGCAAGGGCTAGACGATGAGTGTTAAGTGACTTGTTCAGGGTCATACATCTAGGAAGTATCTGAGCTCAAATTTGAACCCAAGACCGTGTCTCCTGGCCTCACTCTCAATCCACGTAGCCACTTATCTACCCCCAGGTGTTTGTTGTTTAAGTAAAAACTTTAGAACATCCTTATGCAAGTAGAATTTCTAGCTAAATAAAAGAACTTTATAAATAAACAAATTCATATTTTTTCCCCTTGACTTCATTTGGATTCTGGGAGCCCTAGACCATGGAGAGAGCTGAAGTTTCTTTATATTAGGCATAATTTCCATTGGGGAGAGTCGAAAAGGTCATAGAGATCAGAGAAAATGTCTAGTAGTCCATCTTGTTGCTCAGGTGTCCCAGAAGTCTTTGGAAAGCACTAAAAAAAAAATAAGGAAGGGAGACTGCCACATCCTACCAGATACTTACTCCCCTGAACCCCCCAAGATGAGAGAATGTGTTGTGGCTGATTTCCATCCTGAGTTCTTTGCACTTTTTAAAAAAATAACCCTTACCTTCTCTTTTTTAGTATGAATTCTTTTAAAAAATTTTATTGGAATATCTTTCATTTTCCCAATTACAAGTAATAATTTTCAACATACATTTTGTCTTCTCTCCCACCTCTCAGAGATGGTAAGCAATTTGATCTGGATTAAACATAAATGATCATGCACAACATACTTCCATATTGGTCATTGTTATAAGAGAATGATCATATGAAACCAAAACTCCCAAATAAAACTGTAAATAAACTAACGTGGAAGAGAGTATGTTTTGATCTGCTTCTGTTCTTGCTGTGGAGGTGAAGAGCATTCTTTGGTGTAAGTTCTTCAGAATCATCTTGGGTGGTTGTATCTCCAAGTAGCCAAGTCATAGTACAATATTGCCGGTACTGTGCACAGTGATCTCCTGGTTCTGCTTAGTTCATTCTCCATCAGTTATTTTGCTCAGCATCAGAGTATAAATTCTATGACAGAAGAGTGGCAAGGGCTAGGCAATTGGGGTTAAGTGACTTATGAGTAAGTGGCTCTTAAGTGCCAGGTACTGTGCTAGAACAAGAGATACAAAGACAAAAAAAGAAAAGAAAAGAAACCATCTCTGCCCTCAGGGAGCTTACATTCTCAGCCCAGAAAACAGGGCAAGAGAATGAGGCAGGCTAGATGAGAAAGGGTCTCTGAGAGGCAAAATTAATGATCAAGGCTGGAGGAAAGCCATGTCCTGAAAGCTCTGAGGACCTGGAAGGAATCTCATGAGAGATAACCAATGCATGGGAGAGAACTTTAGGCAATGAAAGAGAATTTTCATATAAATTTGAAAAACAAACTTCTTAAATGCTGAGTAGGGAGAGAGAAATGAGTGTATTAGGAGGCCTCTGTCCTTTCAGAAAGCTCTGATCTTCATTTTCTTCCAGGGATGCTGTTGGGTCCATTCACAAAGGCGGGCATCTTGAAGCTGCTATTGATCTCCCTTATCCTATCCCAAGGTTCCATGAAATTTTTCAAGGTGAGAATGATACTGTTCCTGAACTCCTTTAAGGGACCACATCCCATTCCAAGATCGACCCCATTTCTTCCTGAAGCTCATCATAGAGGTGGATCAAGCCCTGGAAACGGAGTTTCCCCTCTCCTTTCTCCCTGGGTCCAGGTCTCAAAATAGAACACTCAGAAAGAACAATGGACATGTTGGAGTGAGTGGAAATATCTTTTGCTCTTTTTTCTGAGACTTCCAATGAAAGAAAATGGAAAATGCATGAATCAGTCTATTAACAAGCATTTCTGAAGCACCCAAAGCATGCCAGGTATTGAAGGTGGGAGGGATACAATGATATGTCTTTTGTAAATAACAAATTCAGGATAGGAGGGGGGAATACAAACAATTTATAACAAAAAGCCAACAAAATTAAATAAACATAGTATATATCAGATTACTGCAGAATAAAAATTCTTACTCAATATAATCAATGTATAAAATCACACAGACAAAAGTAAACATTCATTATTAGTGAAACTCAATATATATATATTGATTTTATATATAATATATATAGTGTGTGTGTATATATATATGCACACATACACAACTATATTGGCAGAAGTAAACTTATTTTTGACAACTATATACACTATTTATTTATGACAACAACTATATACACATTCTTACTAATGATAAGAATGACATAATTCTATAAACAACAAATGTATGATTTACACATAAAATTCAGCATATGAAAATATAATAATAATATATAACAAATATATGAGGAACTTTACATGAAAGCATATATATTTAAACATTATATAAATGGTAGACAACCCCAAACATTCAACAGATGAGATAATATAGATGTAGCACTTTACAAATCTTAAAATGCTAAATAAATGCTGTTTGCCATTATAAATATTATAATTATTATTATTGTAACAACAATGAATAGGATAAAATACAAAACAACCTGTAATTGTACATATTATATACATGCCATCCTAGAAATGCTTTGCCTGATGTATTATATGTAAATTAACTAATGACTCGGTAGTTCTGGTACTTTCACCCTGTTTCTAAATTTTTAGTTTATTGATTATGATCCTGAACTCTAAGCTTTTAAATGCCGTTGGCTGGTTATTACCCTCTTGATGCACTTTCTTTTCTCTCTACTGCTGGGACTTTTGGGGAAATGAGGCTCACTCTGGGATTAGATACTCATAATTATTTCTATTACTATTGCTCTTTGAGCAAGTTACGTGTGGTGCTCAACCTTTGTGGTTTTCCAATATACAAGGTCATTGGAATTTGAGCCCTCAATTTTAGGCACAGTTTTAGTTGTTTTCAAAGCAATATTCTTTTTATTGGTTTTCTTAACTGACTTTTTGCAGAAACTAAATTTCTTTTTTTTTTGAGGTATTAAATTTTATTTTCCCCCAATTACATGTAAAAACAGTTTCCAACATTTTTCAAAGAATATTGAGTCCAGAAGCTAAATTTTAATGGTCTAAGGTTATTGCCTCAGTGTGCCATCACTTATATCAAATGGACTTCTGGTTCATTAGAATTTTGTAATTTTCCCTTTATTTAAGACCTCATATTTAAATATCTCTGATGATTAAATTCTTCCAATCACTCTGAACAACAAAGGTTTTTTTTCTTCAAGACTCATTCTTTGGAAACAAACTGAGAGGTCATATTGTTCTTTTTTGAAGAGGGCCAATGATATGTTGGGGTGATGTCTTGACTTGCCAGTGAATTGGATTTAAGTGAGGCAGAGTTGCATAGAATTGTCAACCTTACCTTCTCTTCCAGAGTCACTAAAGTCCAGTGGCAAGACAAAAGTCAGATATAGTGGCTCACCTTGGCATCTTTGATATCTGACCAGGCTCTATGTGTCCCATAATATCTGCTTCAGCCATATTTGGGGCCATTGGAAGAAACTGTTCTCATCTACTTATTCTGCCAGGAAAAATCTCCACATGCTTAAAGTAGACATCTGCCTAACTGAGCTTGAGGTCTGTTGGTTACCCTTAACCTGGTTTAGCCCATGTTATGAGACTGTTTTGTTGGAGTGTGGCTACTGCCTATTTTACAGCTTCTTGGAGCATAAAAGGAGTTGGATGAAAGGTAGACACATAATAGTCCTATAATGGACTCAGCAAGCCCTCACACTAGAGCTGCTGGCCCTCCCTGAATATCCCATACACCTAGACACACATGTGTCATGCAGTAATATTTCTTAACACTAGTTCCATTGTATACCAGTTTCCTTCAAGTCAAATGGCGTGTACTTAATATATTGATGTCTAGCTAGTTGATGGTTATAAAAAGAAATAGTTCTTTTTTTTCTGATAACATCTTGACAGTATTGTTCCTGCATTAGCTAGTGATGACTCAATTCATGATAAGATCCTTTTTTATCTTGAGTCTGGGACAGCCTCCATCCCTGGCCTTGTGTGCAACCCAAAGTTATCTCTCTGCTTAGATCAATTTTTATTTTTGCTGCATCTGAAATCATGATTGCTACTCCTTTTTAAAACTTCATATAAATCATAATAGATTCTGCTCCATCCTCTCTATGTGCTCTCTGCTTTAAATATGTTTCTTAAAGATAACATATTGTTGGATTCTATTTTTTAATCAATTCTGTTATCTTTTTCCTTTTTATGGGTGAGTTCATCCCATTCATACTCATAGTCATGATTACTGTGTGTTTCTCTCCATCTTATTTTCCCCCTGTGATTATCCTTCCCTTTCTCTCCTTCCAGCCTTTCCTTATTCACAAATGTTTTGCTTCTAACCACTGCCTCCTCCAAATCACCTTGCCTTGTATTCATTCCCCCTTCTCTAATTCCCCCCCTCCTTTTTTACTTCCGTATAGGGTAAGATAGATCTTTATACCTGACTGAGTGTGAACTTTATTCCCTCTTTGAGTCAATTCCAATGAGAGTAAGGTTCAAGCACTGCCTGCTAACCCACCCTTTCTTCCTTGCCACTGTATTAACTGTTATGAACCTCTTAATGTGAGGTAATTAATCTCATCTATCTCTCTTTATCTTTTTCCCAGTGTTTTTCTCCTTCACTACCCTTAATTTTGTTATTTTTGAATATTATCTAGTCATATTCAACTTATTCCCTGCTCTCTGTCTTGTATACTTCTTTTCACTCCCCTGATAGTGATAAAGTTCTTAAGTATCTTAAACACCTTAAGTATCTTAAGAATCTTAATAATCACCCTCTCATGTAGAAATGTAAACAATTTGACCTTATTGAATCCATTGATTCTCTTCCCTTTTCTCTTCCTTTTCTCCCCTTTTCTCTCTTCCTGTTTACCTTTTTATGCTTCTCTTGAGTCTTGTATTTGATCATCAAATTTTGTATTCAGCTCTGGTCTTTTCATCAGGAATGCTTGAAAATTCTCTATTTCATTAAATATCCATTCCCCTCCCCTGAAGGATTATGTTCAGTTTTGCTAAGGTAGATGATTCTTGGTTGTAATCCTAGATCCTTTGCCTTCCAGAACATTATATTCCAAGTCTTCAAGTCCTTTAATGTAGAAACTGATGGGTCTTATGTAATCCTGACTGTGATTCCACTATATGTGATTTTCTTCTTTCTGGCCATTTGCAGTATTTTCTCGACCTGGGAGTTCTGGAATTTGGTTATAATAGTCCTAGCAGTTTTTATTTTGGTATCTCTTTTAGGAGGTAATTTGTAGATTCCTTCAATATCTATTTTTCCTTTCTTGTTTGAGAATATCAGGGTAGTTTTCCTTGATAATTTCTTGTAATATGGTGTCCAGGCTCTTTTTTGATCATGGTTTTCAGATAATCCAATTATTCTTAGATTAGCTCTCATATCTATTTTCTAATTTAGTTGTTTTGCTAATAAGATACTTTATATTTTCTTATTTTTCATTCTGTTATTTTGTTTTGTTGTTTCTTGATGTCTATTGAGTCATTAACTTCCATTTACCCAATTCTATTTGTTAGGAAATTATATTATTCATTGAGCTTTTGCAGCACCTTTCCTATTTGGCCAATTCTACTTTTTGAAGAAGATATTTTCTTCAGTGGATTTTTGTGCCTCCTTTTCCATTTGGCCAATTCTAGTTTTTAGGAAGTTGTTTTCTTCAGTGAATTTTTGTATATCTTTCACTAAGCTGTTGACTCGTTCTACCCCCCCCCCCCCAACCCCAAATTTCCTACCTCATTTGTTTTATTTTTTAACTCCTTTTTGAGCTCTTCCAGAAATCCTTTTTGGCCCTGAAAACCTTTCACACTTTCCTTTGAGGTTTCACATGTTTCCATTTTGTCATTATTATCCTCTTTTGAATTTGGGTTTTGATCTTATCTGTCAGGTTAGGGTTTTTTTCTGTCTTTTCTTCATTTTTCCAGCTTATTCTATGATCTTTGCCTATATGTTAAAGTTTGACTCTGTTCCTGAAGTGGAGGGATGCTGTCTTGTGCTTCTTTTGCTGGGACTTATAATGTGTTTTGGCTATGGTGACCTGGCTGGCCTGCTGCAGGGAGGACTGTAGCTATTTTCCTTAGATATTGCCTGTTCTGAACTGAGCTGGGTTTCATTTCCCATGATGCTGGTCCACCTGGACTTTCTCAGACCTATATGGAAGCCACTTGATCTGGATTATGCTCCCCTCCTTTCCCAGGGAGATGGATCTTCACTGCCAATACTCCATAATATTTTAGGATGGAAAACTTTTTCCCTTCATCTTTTGTTGGCACTGTGGACAGAATTCATTTTGAGTTGTTTTTGTAATTGTTTGAAAGTGAGTTTGAGTGAGCTCAGAGCATTCTTTCCTCACTCCTCCAGAAGCTAAAGTTGTCATTCTGGAATTAAACTTTTCTCATATCAAAATTATATTCCTCTTTCTGCTACACATATAATTCATCCATTTATCCAAATCACAGTTATAACAGAAAACAGGTACATCTGATACTTCTTTGTTTGTATAGGTTGGCAGCAAGCTTTACTCAAAGTATCTAAGTCTTTGGTCTCTTGATTCCTGGTTTTGCCATGTGAAATGGCATGATCTATATTGTTCCAAAATCTAGTGTGAGAGAATCATGGTGTGAATGATTCCCTGCTCTTGCCTCTTAGATGATGACAGGGACACTTTTGCTTGGGTTTTGTGGTCCATACCTGGAAAGATCTGCAGGAACAAGGCTTGGTTGAATTTTGATCTCATTCATATTTTACAAGTTACTGTTTCCAAGAACACATATAAATTTGGCATCTTTATTTTTTCATAACCAAGATAATTTAGACATGTCTTCAAGTCTTGGTACCTTTTCTCCAGACTAATAGCATCATCATCATCATCACTGCCACCAGTTTTTTTTTTCTCCTGACCCTCCTCCTTTTCTTCTTCCTCCTTTTTCTCTGAATACTCCTCTCACTATCAGTCTTTGTAGTTGATTGTCTACTCAAGTTACAAACTCCAAAGCTCTTCTCCCTTTTGTTGAGTAGGCTTGAAGTAAAGTTGGCATATCTTTGTGGAAGTACCTCATTAACGCCATTTCCCTTCCTAAACTCTACAAGCATTCTTGATTAATGATATTATGTTCTGCAGTTTTCATACTTTGCAAATGCTCTACCTTTAAGACTTTCTAACAATGCATTTCCCTTTTTCATTTCAGGCATCTGCTATTTTTGTAAGGCTTATTACATTTCTAAATCAAATGTCCCATAGTTTTTCCCTAGGGCAACATGAACCCTTTCCTGAAAAGAGTCCTAACCTGGGCTTTTTGTTCTTTATTTTGTGATGTAATATTATACTCTAGGGTGAATGGAGTGTTCAGGGAGGATTAGCACTTCTGGGGAGAGGGCTTAGTGAATCCTTTCCAGGGCTGCTCATGCATTTTTTGTGTCCATCTTTTTTACCCAACTCTCACCTATGACTCCAAGAAGCTATAGCATGCAGAGAGGCGATACCCTGGTAAACCATATTGGTGGATGGGCTAAACGAGGTTAAGAGTAACCCAGTGGTGAGTATGGGGAATGTCTACCCCAAACATGTGAAGACATCCCTTGGTAGAATGGCCAGATGGGAACAATTTGTTCTAATAGCCAAGAAAGCATCTGAAGCTATTGCTGTGGAGCATTTAGATACTTGTTTGCACATCAAAGATGCTAAATCATCCACTATATCCTAGGCCATTGCCAGTCATCTTGACTTTTGTCTTGCCACTGGACTTTGTTAACTCAAAGAGAGAGTAAGACTGATGAATTTGTGCAACTCTGCCTCACTTAAATCCAACTCACTGGCATGTCAAAACATCTCTTTGGGATACAGACCTAGTAGTGGTATTGCCAGTCAAAAGGCATGTATAATTTTATAGCCTTACGGGCATAGTTTCAACTTACTCTCCAGAATGTTTGCAACTTCACCAGTAGTGTATCAGTGTTACAATTTTCCCACATCCTCCCCAATGTTATCAATGGTTATGCTTTTATTTTTCTCTTGGTAACTGAGTTACCAAGTGCTTCACATTTCCTTACATTTAACAGTATCTTGTAAAATAGCCCCAATATCTTTATTTCTTAGGTCATGTAGTATTCCCTTAATTAGCTTCTACTACCAATGCTCTAGACATACTACAACACTATTTGTCTTGTCGGTGCCTTTTTAGTGTTGTACCCCTTAACCTCTGCATAAGTGACTTAATTGAGGGTAAGTTTTAAAGAACATGGAAAAGGGAGACATTGGTCTCCATTACTTATCAAGTACAGTATATCAACAGACATTAATATTTAAGTATTCAAATAATCAAAATTCTACAACAGGAGCTATTCTGATTTATAAAGGAAAAACTCACTGGAAAACTAAGCATTTTTAGAAAACTCTTTAAAAATTGAAAATTCTTCTCTGCCAAACTAGGATAGATAAGGATTCCCAAGAAAAAAAAAGTCTTCATTGGATCCCTGTCAATATGAAAGGCCACCCCCCCATAAATCCTAGATGGACCACCATAGTATTGTTCAGATGTGGTACTGGACCACTTATATCTGTTTCTCACACTCCCTTTCTCTCTAGGCTTGCTCACTCATCCTTATCCACCCTACCCCCAAAACTATAGATATGGTTTCTTTCAGGGGTTATGGGGTAAGCCATGGCCAAAAACACATAATTTTGACAAAAATCTCTCTCAGAGTATACTCTTACTATTTACCACTCCATTGTCTCCGTTGCTATATTTCCCATTTATTTTTAAAATCAGTTTACACGATACCACAAACTCTTTTATTTATCTTTTTTTTTCATCACTAATGTTTCCCCTAGTGGTCATTTCATAGAACAAAAATATTTAAAAATAAAAATAAGAAAAATCAGCAAAACTAAGCAATACAAAACTGATCTATAAAATATCAAAATCCAAAGATTTGTGCAGTGTGCCTTCTTTTGGATTCTGGATGTCCTAGACCATAAAAATAGCTGAAGTAGCTTTATCTTTGGCGCGTAATTTCTGTTTTGGAGAGATCTGAGAAGTCTTGGAGATCAGAGAAAATGTCTAGTCTTCCATGTTATTGTTCATGTGATATGGAAGTCTGACGCTATTGATATCTACAATTTGAGAGGGAGAAACTCCCTTAGAACTCTCTAGAAAATCTTAATATAACAAATCTCTGCCTAAGAGGAATGAATTGTCATCTGAATTGTACTTTGTTTTTATTTTATTTTTTCCCCAACTACATATAAAAACAGTTTCCAACATTTTCAAAATTTTTTTGAGTCTTGAATTCCTTCCTCTCCCTATATGGTAAATCATCTCGTATGGATTTTACATGTGCAATCATGTAAAGCATTTTTCCATATTAATCCGTTTGTGGAAGGAAACTCAAACCAAAAAAAATAAATAAATAAGAAAAAGGGAAACAAATTTGCCTTGGTCTTGATTCAGACTCCATCAGTTATTTCTTTGGAAGCAGATGCCATTTTTTATTATGAGTTCTTTAGATTGTTTTGAATCATTGTTTTTCTGAGAATAACTAAGTTATTCACAGTTGTTTACTGCATAGTGTTCCTGTCACTGTGTACAGTAGTCTCCTGGTTCTGCTTATTTCACTCTGTTTCAGCTCATGTAAGTCTTTCCAGGATTTTCTGAGCTCCTCCTATTTGTCATTTCTTACAGCACAATATTATTCCATTACAATCAACTACAACTAACTCAGCCATTCCCTAATTAATGGGCATTCCTTCACTTTTTCAATTGTTTGCCACCATAAAAAGGGCTGCTTTAAATATTCTTGTACAAAATTGGGACATTAAAGCATTGCTGATAAGAGTTGTGAATTGATCCAACCATTATGGAAGGCAATTTGAAATTATGCCCAAAGGAACTTAAAAGACTGTCTGCCCTTTGATCCATCCATAGCACTGCTGGGTTTGTACCCCAAAGAGATAATAAGGAAAAAGACTCGTACAAGAATATTCATAGCTGTGCTCTTTGTGGTGGCAAAAAATTGGAAAATGAGGGGATGCCCTTCAATTGGGGAATGGCTGAACAAATTGTGGTATATGTTGGTGATGGAATACTATTGTGCTAAAAGGAATAATAAAGTGGAGGAATTCCATGTAAATTGAAATGACCTCCAGGAAAGAATGCAGAGTAAAAGGAGGAGAACTTTATACACAGAGACAGATACAGTGTGGCACAATCAAATGAAATGGACTTTTCTACTAGCAGCAATGCAATGATCCAGGACAATTCTGAGGGATTTATGAGAAAGAACATTATCCACATCCAGAGGAAGAACTGTGGGAGCAGAAATGCAGAAGAAAAACAACTGCTTGATCATATGGTTCGATGGGGATATGGTTGGGGATGTAGACTCTAAACAATCACCCTGGTGCAAATATTAATAATATGGAAATAGGTCTTGATCAATGACACATGTAAAACCCAGCTGAATTGCTCATTGGCTCTGGGAGGGAGGAGGGAGAAGGAGAGGAGAACATGAATCATGCAACCATGGAAACATATTCCTAATTACTTAATTAATTAAGTTTAAAATAAATAAAATACTGATTCAAAAAATAAATTAAATTTATTTAAATTAAAAAATATTCTTGTGCTTGTAGATCCTTTTCCTTTTTGTTTTTTAATCTCTCTGGGATAAAAACCTAGTAATGGTATCTCTGAGATCTGCTTGCTTCCAATTCTTCCAAGGTGGCATGATGTAAGGAGAGGTGTTTAATACTCCCCTGGCCTGTACTAGGGACTATGAGTAACCAAAAGTGCTCTTTTCTGCTTTGGAACTACGACCAGGATCACCTGTTCCACTGTGGCCTCTAGCTCTGGAGCTTGCTAGTACTCCTTCTCACCCTGACACCTTGACCCAGAACTGCAACCTTGATCTGCCTATAGGCAATGTGACAAAAGTCTTGTACCCAGAACCAGTAAAGGGACCCCTAAAATCTCCTTCTAAGCAGTTGTCTGACCCCTTATCTCCTACCTCACTTACCATCTATGGCTAAGAGTTCCAGAAGTCTTTGCTGCTGATTCAGCGGCCCCCAAGACCTGTTGCCATGATGGGGCCTCCCTTGGCATATTTCTTTGTGCTCTATTTCCACCCTGCTGTAATCGATCTTTTGAGTCAGCTTTCTAAGTTGTTTGGGACTGAAAAAATGATTTTATCCTTTCTTTTTGTGGGTTATACTGCTCCAGAATTCATTTTGTGGTGTTATATCATAGTTTTCTTATATCAGTTGGGCCTGTATATACTCTTTGCCATCTTCCTAAATTGCACTTTGAAGGGAACTAGAGATGGATTTCTCGAGGCAGGGATATAAGAGGTGTGGGACCCCTTGTGCAGAGGCATGGAGATGGAACACTTTATAAGAAGAGAATAATACAAAATAACACCAAATCCCAATTGCCCAGCCCTGACTGTTCTTTGACCCTGGAACTTAGTGCTGATTCTAAGAGAAGGTAAGGGTTTAAAAAAAAGAAGGGGGCAGCTAGGTGTCTCAGTGGATTGAGAGTCAGGCTCAGAGATGGGAGGTCCTGGGTTCAAATGTGACCTCAGACACTTCCTAGCCATGTGACCCTGGGCAAGTCACTTACCCCCCATTGCCTAACCCTTACCACTCTGCCTTGGAACCAACACACAATATTGATCCCAAGATAGAAGGTAAGGTTAAAAAGAAAAGAAAAGAAAAAGAAGAATAAGCTAAAAGGCACAGGGCAGTTACACAGGGCATTATATAGTCCTGCAGAGAGGGTGGGAAATGATCTGAAGATGTGATTTCCTCTTTCAGAATGATGAGTTTCTAGAGATTATGAAACCCAGGAGATCATTCAGGTGTGAAATAATGAGGAGAATTTCCGATTGCCACCCTGAAATAGAGGAGGATCAGGGAGGAGCTCCCAGATGTCCACCCTTCATTCTCTCCAGCCAGAAGGGGCAAGGGGAGCTGAGAAAATATGAGTTTCAGAGTTGATTTCATCTTGCAAAAGGATGAGTTTCTAGAGCAGATGAAATCGAGGAAAGCAGCTGAGTGTGAAATGTAGTAGGAATACAAAGACCTGTAATAAGTAATAAGGGATTATATTGATTGGTAATTGATAACTAAATATCAGGCAGTTATCTTCTCTCTTTGATCTTTCCCTCCTCCCTCTATACCTCTCTTCCTCCCTATTTCTCCCCTCCCCCCTTCCTCTTCTTCTCTCTTCTTCTAAATCAACTCAGGGGTGAGTTTATGATGTTTCAAAAGAAATACCTTTATTCTTCTCTATCTTAAATAAAAGGGTTTATTGGGGAAGACAGGAAGGGATAAGAAATTGAGGTAAGAGGGTTAGGGATTTCCCTAATACTACAATGAGTCTTAGTTTGGAGGATGGTGAAATATAGTTCAATTGGAAGAAATGGCTGATCGGTCTAGAAGTTCAGTCTCTATCATCAACAGAGCAAGTCAGAGAGATATTGGGACTTTTGTCCTTCTTTCTTCAGTCTCCAAAATCACAAGACCACCTTCCTTTCTTCAGTCTCCAAGACCTTCCTCCCTCTTTCAAGGCAAAAAGGTTCAGCCAACAGTTGGTCTGGCTTCCAACTGCCTTTCCCAGTAACATTCCAAATAGAACCCTCTCATTTGACTGACAGGTCAAACTCAGCTGATCCAACCTCCTGCCACAAAATCATTCTCAATTTCTCACTTCCACTCCTTGTAGGAAACAGATAAATATAGTAGTAGTAGTCTCTCCGTAACCGAGGATGACGATTGTCTTTGTGCGTTTTCAACTGTGATGTAGATGAGTGTGCACAAAGACACTTGTGTGTGAAGGAGATTTAAGTGGAAAAGTCGATGCACAGAGACAGTCCCACTCTCTTGGCGTTGGAAGCCTGGGTCCAGTGGCACGAAAAGTTGTTACACCTGGAGACTTCCTCAGCTGCATTGGATGGCCGTGTTGTCCTTTGTGCTCCAACACGCCCTAAGCACTCCACTCCACAGTGCCTTCGATTTCTTGGCATATGTCCATGGTAGTAAACTTCCTGAATAAAAGAGAATGAATGATTTTACTTAGAGACAGCTGATGGCTGATTCTAGAGACAGGAAAACCTGAGTTCAAATCTAGACTCAGACATTATTAGTTGTGTAATTCTGGGCAAGTAACTTAACCTCTGTCATCTCAAGTGAGAATCAAAAAAGATAATGTTGGTAAAGTGCTTGGCTCAGCATCTAGCACATAGTATGTGCTTTTATGCGGTTCAGTAGATAGAAAGCCAGGCCTGGAGTTGGAAGGACCTGGTTCAAATCTGGCCTCAGACACTTCCTAGCTGGGTGACCCTGGGCAAGTCACTTAACCCCCATTGCCTAGGCCTTATCATTCTTCTGCCTTAGAACCAATACCCAGTATTTATTCTAAGACAGAAGGTAGAGTTTTTTTAAAAAAAGAGTTGTGCTGACTGTTGGAGGCTTTGAAGATAGACAGGAAGCCTTATGGCAAGCACCAGTATGAGACACACTTATTGGGATCTTAAGGAATCACTAGAGGGGTTGATGTTTGTATTGTCGAGTAAATAACTGCATGCTATCGATTGATTACTAAGGAGTGATTTCAAGCATTGGGGAATAGAAGTCTTATTGAATGCTTCCATTTCTCTAGTCAGCAAAACTAGGGTCAATAATACACCTGCACTTCTCTGTCCTTGAAATGGTTTCCTGTTTAAAGGATTCTCATAAGGGGTTTGAAGGAAGCCTTGTTGGGAGTTCAGAATAGAATTGTTCAATGTCAAGAGAAAGATTTTTTAAAATAATATTTTATTTTCCCCCTATTACATGTAAAAACAATTTTTTTTTAAAAAACCCTTACCTTCCATCTTAGAGTCAATACTGTGTATTGGCTCCAAGGCAGAAGAGTGGTAAGGGCTAGGCAATGGGGGTCAAGTGACTTGCCCAGGGTCACACAGCTGGGAAGTGTCTGAGGCCAGATTTGAACCTAGGACCTCCCATCTCTAGGGCTAGCTCTCAATCCACTGAGCTACCCAGCTACCCCCTAAAAACAATTTTTAACATTCATTTTTTAGAAAAGTTTTGAGTTCTGAATTCTAAAAGAAAGTTTTTTAAGTGAAATCGTCCTACTAAACCCATCCCCCTGAGTGGAATAGAGCTAAATTAGAACCTCACAAAGCAACTTCAGTGACTGAATCTCATCATAAGGATTTGGTAGTCCTTTTGTTAAATTCTGGTAGAGGCACAACACCTATTTCTGGAACTAGCTATTTGACATAAGAAAGATAGAGACCAGCACTGGTTGGCACTATTCATCAATAGCATATAAACATTTGTAAACAACCTACTATGTACCAGGCATTGTGCTATGTACTGGTGATACAATATGGAAAAGAAAGGCAGTCCTTGCTTCAAGGAGCTTATAATAAAATGGGTGAGGAGGGCATGGGAACCAAGGCTTCAAAGAAATCCAAAGAGGATAGGGGTGGGAAGAGATGGTAGAGAAGCCCCAAAAGTACACCAGACTCAAGAGAAAATACAAAATACAAAGAAACCAACACACTCCAAGCACAGACTTGGAGAAATGATTTCAAAGACTACAAAACCCCATGCAAGAAGGTATTCAGAAAAGGGATGATCACAGATTGGCCCAAGAAGATTTGTAGAGTAGGTACTATTATTGGCTCAGGAGAAACAATCATTAGAATGGATATATTGGCAGAATCAGAAAATTCTCATACAATTCTTGGTAGAAAAAAGTCTGATGAGCTCTGGTAGTTTGCCTCTTTGCCCCCAAACAAGTTGTTAATATTCCTCGGTATAGAATCAAAGGAAGAATAAGAAACTTATTGAATTCTGAATGACTTGGAAGAGATAGGCCGAATTCAGAAAACACTTAGTCCATAGAACTCCCCTGTGGGCCAGGAAAAAAAAAAACCCAGCAAATGGAAAACTGATAGTGGCCTACAGGAAATTAAATAATGAGACTGAACCCATTAAGGGAATCCTCCCAAATATTTTAGAAATGATAAACAGGAAGTGGAGGGAATTACAGAGAGCATTAACTAACCAAAATGGAATGGTCAGTTACACCACAGAAATTATAGACAAGGAGAGCATCAGTTAAATTCTGAGTGATGATATGGACTTCGGAGGAATATTGATTCCCCAGCCAATACTAGAAAAGATTGTAGCTCTAGGTCCCCCCAGAGATAAAAGAGACATAAAAGCCAGTAGGATTATTTGGCTTCTAGAGAAATGATATTCCACATTTAGATATGATGTTAGACCCATTTTATGAGGTAATGAGAAAATCAAATTACTTTAAGTGGGGTCCCAAATCAGGATATGCATTAGGGCAGGTAAAAGAGGCTGTATGACAGGCCACATCATTAGTTCCAATACCATGGGATCCCTTCTTTCAGTGAGAATTGAAGTTGTGGAGGAAATTTTAGACCTTGGTCTCTATGGACCAACAAAACGAAAGAAGGCTCATGACAAGACTTACATTTCGGTAAGATTTTGAAGTAAGAACATGACTAGCCCACAGACTTACTATATATTACTGTGAGGGAAAAGGGACCCCGTCATTATATCACACTCTTATGGAATCAGAGGGATTGACCCTCGGCATATTTCTGACATTAGAAACACTGAGCCCTAGATTGACATGGGTCAAAATCACCTTCCCCTCTCCTCTGATACATTAAGACCACCACTTCCAGTGGTCTTATAGCCAACAGATTTTCAGCGTAAGGGAAAAAGGGAATGGTTCACGTTCATGAGGAGACAAGGACCCCCCACTATTGACACGACAGTAAAGTTGCTGGAAAGAGATGGCAGGTCCTTGCATTCACTTGGAGGATGAGTCACTCTGATCTCAGTGACATTGGTTGGATGTGTAAAAATTAAAATTCTATCTTAATAATAAAATATTATATTTTAAGGATGTTTATTTAATGATCATTAGAAATCGAGAAATAAAGAGGATACCAAATAAAACCATGTGCCCATGGCTGGTTAGCCATTTTCAAATCCCCACCTTACCACCATCACCACTGATTGCTGCATAATGCCAAAGAGGGTGTGGGAGGAGTTATAGTCAGTTAAATACCAATAACGTGATCTTGCCAACATGGAGACTTAGGAGAGATTATAGAGAATTTTGGGAAATACTAAGGACTTCTGGGGAATGAAGTCAAAGGTTCAAAATCTCCATTTATACAGATGACAGACCAAGTCCATCTATCTGTTCCCAGGGCTCCTCTCTAAGATGCTTGTTGGCATTCACTCATCCACATCTGGATCTGTGCCAGTCAATCAGAAAGAACTCTCCATCATTTGTCTCTACAGAAATCTGGGGAGCCTTGCAAGACAAACACAGATTGCCATAGTGAGTGCTGTGTCCTAAACACTTCTGTGCAGAAAATTTGTAGGAGGAGGACGTTTTTCAGGCAGTGCAACTCTTGGCAGAAGGTATGTGGTAACTTCCTTTTGGGGTTCAGGATGGGGTGGGATGCGAATAGCTGTCAGGGAAAAGGGGAGGGACAGAAGGCTCCATGTTCTGGCACTGGCCAATTCCTGCTGCTTTCTCTGTTACATAGAGAGCAAGGTGTGTGTGGGGGGGCAAGGGTGGGAAGTTAGATTTCTTCTCCTGTTTCCCTTCAGTTTTCAAAAAGTTATTTTGGGAGCCAGACCTAGAGACGGGAGGTCCTGGGTTCAAATATGACCTCAGACACTTCCTGGCTGTGTGACCCTGGGCAAGTCACTTGACCCCCATTGCCTAGCCCTTGCTGCTCTTCTGCCTTAGAAACAATACACAGTATTGACTCTAAGACAGAAAGTAAGGGTTTTAAAACAAACAAGAATGTAGACTCCCACAGTTCATGTCTGGCCTCAGCCACTTACTAACTGGGTGACCCTGGGCAAGTCACTTCACTCCCATTGCCTAGCCCTTGCCACTCTTCTGCCTTGGAACCAATACACAGTATTAACTTTAAGACAGAAGGTAAGGGTTTAAAAAAAAAAAGGTTATTAATCAGTCATGGAGAGACACCATGGCTATAGTGGGATGAGAGCCAGTCTAGGAGCCAAGAAGTACTGGTTTCAGGTCCTCCTTCTGACTCATAGTGGCACTGTAAATCCCTTAACTTGCCAGTGTCCAAGACAGTGTTGTCCAACCCTGATAGAAACTGGCCACTAAAATGAGGATCCCCAGCCCTGAATATGGATTTAGAGAACCCCACGGGACCCTTCTCTATGTTCTATTGCATTTTATTGATTTCATTTGGTATTTCCCAATTACATTTTAATCAGGTTTGTCTGTGCCCTTGTTTGACAGCTTGGTTCCAGGCCATTCCCTTAAGGCTGTAGGTTGTAGGGAAAGGGCTGACCTCTCTGCATTGATGGGAGCCCTTCACTGAGACCTTCCTACATCTCACTCCCAATTAATAACAATGAATGAAGTTGATTGAGTACTTCAAGAAATGCCAGAACCTTTTACAAACATCTCATGCAATCTTCACAGGATCCTATTAGCTAAGCATTACAGATCTTAAAACCCCCATTTTACAGAGGAGAATTCAAGTCTGAGCAAGGTGAAGTGATAGGTCCAGGTTCACATAACTTGTGAACCCAGGTCTTTCTGACTTCCAGCCCAGGGTCTTTGACCCCCCCCCCCCCAAGCTTTATCAGACTCTTCCCAACCACAAAGTGGCTTTCCCTGAAGACAGCTGACCAAATGGAATCCTCCCACAAGTTGATGCTCCTTCTCCCTTTGGGGGTTGACCATTTCCTGCCCACAGTCATGGAGCGCCATCTTGGCCACAGTCTGACCCTGTGACCTTGGGTACCTCGCTTCCCTTCCCCTACTCTCTAACACTATTAGTTATGAGAAGAGGCTACCCTTCTTTGAGAAAGGGAGATCTCCCCTTCGCCCCAGCTCCCTGCATGGCCACAGTCACAAATTGGGCTCAATAAGAAAAGCTGCAGCCAGTCATTTCCATCAGTTAAGTTTCCTCATTGCCTCTGCCAAAGAGCAAGTTAGAGGAGAAGCCATCTCTCCCCCACTTACTGTCTGATGACACCCATCTCATCTGTTGCCCCTGGCTGGAGGACTCTGGGTGATTGGGAGCCATTGGAGTTTCTGGAGTAGGGGAGGGGACACTGGGAAGATCCACCACTTTGGCAGCTGAGTGGAGTGGCTGGACTGGAGCGAGGAGAGGCTTGAGGAAGAGGGGATCGGGAGGGAGAAACATCTAGCCTACCTTTTCCTTTAGTCTCTTGGATATAACTGCAAAGACTCTTCTGAGTGCTTCAGCAATTGTTGCACATATACCAGCAATAATCACCAGAAAATTTGTGCTCCGAGGACCATTTTCCTGCAGTGTCTATCTTGGAAAAAGGTAGGTGTGAATTTTCTAATTGAGGGGAGCTGCATAGAATGGAGGGCAGCCCGTTGGCTCACCTCATCTTCTTCTTGCCACTCTCTCTTGAGCTTGCGGGTTTTGGAGAAGGAGGTGGGGAGAGAATCTGAAGAGCAGAGGAGGATGAGGAGGGAGAGGAGGGAGAGGGGAAGGAGGATGAGGAGAAGGGGAGGAGAGGACAACAAGGACAACAGATGGACAACAGAAGGAGGACAGGATGGAGGAGGAGGAGGAGGACAAGGATGAGGAGGGCATCTCAGGGTCCAAATAGGAGAAGAATTTAATCCATGCATCCTTGTAGGAAGAAGGAGAAGTCTGCAGTAGCCATGAGGAGTGTATAAGTGATTGCTGCCTCAGGAGAGAAGAAGACGAAGTCTTCCAATGCACAGAAAAGACAGGACTGTTTATCAAATGCTTACTTCTGGTGAGTCACCCCAACATACCCACCATTCAATCAGCAATCATTGATTAAGGCCTGAGGCTCCAGAGAAATAAACCCTAGATAGTCTCTACCCTCAAGGAGTTTACATTCTATAGGAAAAACAGCATGTCTATGTATGAGAGAATACAAGCTACATGCAAAGTAATTTTTGGAGAGACTCTAACAGCTGGGGGATGTCTTTTTTTTTTAACCATTACCTTCCATCTTGGAATAGATACTAGGTACAGGTTCTAAGACAGGAGCACCACCAGTAAGGGCTAGGCACTGTCAGGAAGTGTCTGTGGTTAGATTTGAACCCAGGACCTCCCATTTCCAGGCCTGGTGCTCTATCCACTGAGATACCCAGCTTTCCCATAGCTGGGGAGATCTTGAAAGACCTCCTCAGCACTTGAGCTGAGCTTTGAAGGGATCTAGGGACTCTAAGGTGGCAAGAGAATATATTCCAGGCATGGAGGACAACCTGTACAAAGCCATGGGAATGGGAAATGGGCACTATCGGGTACAAGGCAGAGGAAGCAAGCCAGCTTAGCACATCCCCTTCCCTAGGGATCTAGCTAGTCTTTCAACTGGGGGAAGTTCTAGGCACCAGGAAGAGAAGGGAATGGGAAGGTGCTGTGTGGTGCCTTGACCAAGCAGGACCAGCACACCTGGGCACACCTTGCAGGCCCCATGCTGCCTCTGGCCCTTTGGGATTCTTTCTTCCCTTCCTCAACCCCCACACGTACAGGAAGGAGGGAGAAGGCAGAAGGCACCGCTGGCTGCTTGACATGGGTGCTGTTGTGCTCAGAATCCTTCTGTCACTCATCCCTGCTTAGTTCTGCCCTGGCAGGGTCAACAAATCAATCCTCCAACCTTTATTGAGCACTTATGTGTGGGAAAGTGTGCTAGGCACTGGGATCGAGACCCACCGTCCCTAGGGAGACCCCACACTCAGTGCAGAAGTTCCACGGGTAATCTTATGGGCTTGTGTTGGGCAAAGGGGATGCCAGCTGCTGGGGGAAGTCCTCGGGAAAGTCCTCCCAAGAGGGGGAATTTCCCTGGAGCTCGAAGAAAGCTCGAAGTTGGAAGAGAAAGAGGCCAGGAGGGAGGGGAGTGCAGGCAGGGGCCGGGGGGGGGGGGCAGGCCTGTGCCAAGGTTCAGAGATGGGGGAGAGGAGTGAGGAACGGTAAGTAGATAGCTTTGGCTGGAACATCATTCCTGAATGGAGAATCAAAAGCTTGGAAGGGAGGCTGGAGCCAGGGCAGGACGAGCTTAAAACCCCCAAAAGAGGAATTTGTAGAGGAAAGAAGGAACCACTGGACATCCGTCTACTGATGGGTTATCTCACAGAGATGACCTCTGGTCTAAGCCAGGTAGAAGTCTACTCAGGCCTCCACCCCACCCCTGGAATTGAAGTCTCTAGGGTTGCTTCTGGAGCAGCTCGGTGGCAAAATGGAAAGAGTGGAGGGCCTGGAGTTAGGAAGATCTGAGATCAAAGGCAGTCTCAGATAGCTCCTAGCTGTGTGACCCTGGGCAAGTCACTTAACCCCATTTGCCTCCTTTCCCTCCTCTATAAAATGAGCTAGAGAAGGACATGGTAGACCTCTCCAGAGTCTTTGCCAAGAGCTCCCCAAATGAAGCCACAAAGACTTGGACAACTGAAACAACCAAACCACCATGACAACATAGAATCTATACTGTGGATATTGGGTATTCCTGGCTAGGCCTCCATTTTGGGCCTTCCTCTTTGTGATGGGGATGAGCCTCTATTTGGGAAAAACTGAGCCCTCCCATCCCAAAGGCTCCTAACCCTGGAGGGGCTCCTGCCCCATAGAGTAACCAGCACTTCCAACTCAGTACTGCTCTCCCTATTGACCCATTGGTCTTATCCACAACTTCCCACATGCTGTAAACTCACAAGGAAGTCATCCTCTGACCTCCAATTCTGATTTCTGTTTTCCTGTTCCAGTTTCTATTCCCCACTGAAGTGTGTGGGTAGAGAGGAAGCATGGCCCAGAGAAAAGCAGCTGAAAGAGTTAGAGGACCTGAGTTCAAATCCTGTCCCTGCTACTTGCTACTTGAGTAACATTAGGCAAATTACTTTATGTCAGTCTCCTCCCATCTAAAATGGATAGATTGGACTCAGAAACCTCTGAAGTCTCTTCTAGTTTTCAATCTAAGAGCCCAAGGACATTGGGGTCCTGTTCAGGCTCCTTACCAGAACTTCCTTCACTTTTCTCCCATCAAGCCCTAGAGTTTGGATAGCTCACCATCTTTCAGAATCTCAAATTCTCCAAGCTGGAAGTAACCTTAGAGGCCATCTAGTCCAACCCATGCTAGAAAAAACCTCCTCTCTGCAGCATACTCCCAAAGGAGGAATCCAGCCTTCCACATCTCCTTGGGACCCACTGAGGCGACCCATTCCACTTTGAGACAGCTCCCATTGCTAGGAAGTTTCCCTTCCCAAGCCTAAATTGGTTTCCTTTCAACTTCCACTCAGCCCTTCTGGTTCTGCCCTCTGCAACCAAGCAGAGCAAGTCAAATCTCTCTTCTATAAGTCAGACTTTCAGTGGCCTAAAGACAGTTGTCAGGTCTGTTGCCAACACTCAGTTTTTTTTTTTAAAATCTTTACCTTCTTTCTTAGAATCTTTACTAAGTATTGGTTCCAAGGCAGAAGAGAGGTAAGAGCTAGACAATTGGGGTTAAGTGACTTGCCCAGGGTCACACAGCTAGGACATGTCTTGAGGCCATATTTGAACCCAGGATCTCCTGTCTCCAGGCCTGGCTCTCTATCCATTAAGCCACCTAGCTGCATCCAGCATTCATTCTTCTATCTAGTTCCTCCCTAGATTGCTGGACAGTCTAGTAAGGAAGACCTGGATCCAAATCCAGCCTCAACACTTTTTAGCTGTATAACCCTGGCCAAGCCCTAAATTTCTGTTTGCCTCAGTTTCCTGTAAAAATTATAACAGCCTCTACATTCCAGGATTATTGTGAGGATCAAGTGAAATAATATTTGTAAAATTCTTAACATGGTAACCTGATACACAGAAGCCCTCTTTTCCTTCCTTCCTTCCTTCCTTCCTTCCTTCCTTCCTTCCTTCCTTCCTTCCTTCCTTCCTTCCTTCCTTCCTTCCTTCCTTCCTTCCTTCCTTCCTTCCTTCCTTCCTTCCTTCCTTCCTTCCTTCCTTCCTTCCTTCCTTCCTTCCTTCCTTCCTTCCTTCCTTCCTTCCTTCTCAGATCTCCTCCTGGGAGAGGAGACTTGGACTCTTAACTTTTTTACCCCACCATCCTGGAGACAAGCTCACCTATCCTTAGTTTCTTGAAAGGAAATATTAAAACATACTTAAAAAAAAGTCCACCAGCATTTAAGTAAGCACTTACTAATTATAGCACAGGGGATACAAAGGAAAGCAAAAACAAGGTCTCTGCCCTCAAGGAGCTTACACTCTAGTGGGAAACCAGATAGGGAGAGACAGTGAGCCCTCCATAGCAGCCTTTCCCTAGGAGCAACCCCACTGCCATTATTTACTGCTGTTTTTGGCAATTACACACAATTCTAACTAGCAGGACAGAAGCAAAGCAGTGGCTGCCCTCAAGGAGCTTCCAGTCTGCTGGGTGAGAAGCTCCCTTCTCATCATCAAATGTGTGCCCAAGTCAGGAAGTACAGAGTAGATGCAGAGTAGCAGGAAGTCCTCTCAAGAGAGGAAGAGTGTTCAGAATTGGGAAGACCAGCACCTGAATGCGTCTGCCATTTAGAATGTCTGAGATTTTGTAAGTGATGTCAGAGCACCCTGGGAAATTTCGTTTGGTTTGATTTAATTTGTTTTTCTGCTCTTAGCCTGCAAAAACATACGAAAATGAAAAGGACATATTTCAGAGAAATATCCGAGGAAATTGGAGGAAAAGGATGAAGGCTGCTCCGGTGACACAGCCAGTGACATTGGCCGCCACAGGTAGAGGAGAGAGCAACTAGCAGTGGAAGCCAAGCCTGCCCCCACTGGCCTTTTCTCCACCCAATGGGAAGCCAAGTAAAGGAGGGGCTACTCCTTTCTTCTTCCTGTTCATCCCACCCAATACAATCCAGATGGAGATTCAGAACCAAGAGTCTACTCTTTCCATTGTTTCTTTTCCCACTGAGGCAGCCATCTTTTTGTTAAGCTTGATTCAATCAGATAAAAGTGCATTTACTTTGGTCTTGTTTAAATATTACTTTCTCCCTTGGTTGAGTGTGCCAAAGAGGCAAGTCTGAGGAGGTTTGATGTTTCCCAGAATCTATAAGCCAGGACTCCATACTTGACTTGATCAAAGAAAATACTGAGAGAGATAGACTGAGCTGATATTTATTTCATTTTTACTCTTACTAATGACTTACTAATGACAATTCCATCCTTCCCCTTGAATTGGAAGATCCTACACTTCCATTACCAGTGTTTGACTTCTGGTGTTCTTGAAAGGAAATTCCAGAAGCTCTGCCTAAGCCTCTTCTTTGACCCTCCCCAAGGAGAAGGGCAGAGAGAGTCTAGAGGAGAAAGTCCCACCTTCTAAGCCAGCCCTTTAGGCAGAGATAGAAATGGCCAGAAAGGCTTTCAATCCTACCCCCTTCCTAGTTGGGAGGGAAGGTGAGGAGAGTGCTAATATCTTGAGCTCCTCAGGGAGCAAGAGAAGAGGGGCACTGCAGCTATAAAAACAAACAAACAAAAATGTGCCTAGAAAAGAACAGAAAGAAATAGAAAAATGGACACTTTGCGATTAATCCACATGTTGAATTTATATAATGGCAGATGTAGGAAACAGAAAGTCATGATTTTATGAATGATGCTTTTTTTTCCTGCTCTGAGTAGATGAAAATGATCATGGTTGTTTTTGATGGTATTTCCCAGTTCAGACTAACAAAATGATTGTAAAAATAATGATAATAAAAGAGGAGATCCAGAAGGCACAATGTTAGGATTGAGTAGAGGTGATAAAGACATGGGGAAGGATGGGACTGATAGTGACCATTATAGGGAAAAGGGACTGGTAAAGAGTGTATCATTGGGGTAGATAATGTCTCTCCATCTCCTTGGAAACTGGAGGTGTAAAAATTAAAATTAATCTACAACAATGTAGAATGTTATATTTTAGAAGATTTATTAATGATCATTAGAAATAAAGGAATAAAAAGGTAACAAATAAAAAGACCATGGCTGATCAGCCAGTTCAAAATGCCCACCTTACTGCTGCCACCATGCTCACTGCAAGACAAAGAGGTGGAACCCTCCAGGTCCCTGACTAATATCCACTGTCTACAGGAAGTAGACAGGAAGTCAGTGGGCTCCCTGGAAATGTAGTTCTTTTTTAGGATAACAGATTTTCAATTTACAGAGGGGAGCCCCAAGGATTCTATCAGGAAAACTTATTCAGTGAGACCTTATTCAGTATGATTTCTTGGGCACACATTTGGAGTAGGGAAAAGACCGTGTTTTAGCTTACGTAAGTTTGTGTGTAATAATATAATTTAGCTTTTCCCATCACCCTTGAGAGAGACTGCCAATGATATATGCATGTATTTTACTTGACGATGTCTATTTATTTCAAGGATAGATTTTTTTTAAGTGGGGGTGGAGTGGGATTGACTAGTGATAGTGATGATAAAAATGGAAGGTTCAGGAGGAGACACAAACAAGGAAGATAGCTTTGAAAGTAACAGCTTCAATTTATTATATTCTTTTTTAAAAAAAGGCAAGTTGTGCTCAATAAATATTCAAGGTTTCCTACACAAACCTCCTTTTCTGTTCTGTTTATAGAGTACTCAGGTTTGTTGGTGTTGGTCAATTCCAAAATAACAAAACAAAAAAATTAAAAAACAAACAAACCCTCACTAGATTCTAACATCTCTGCTAGCTATTGTCCTCTAACTCTCCTAGGTGAGACTTCTGAAGAAAGCTGTCTAGACTAGACACTTTCTCTCCTTTTTTTCTTTCTCCTGATCCCTCAGCAATCTGGCCTCTAAACTCAGTAACTAAAACTGGGTTACTAACAATCTCTTAATGACCAAATGCCATGAATTCCCTTTTCTCCTTCATAGCCTCTCTGACTTCTCTGTAGCTCTGGACACTGTTGATCACCATCTTCTCCTTGATAACTGTTTTCTTTATAGATTTTTGGGTGACTTCTCTCTTATGATTCTCATTCTACTCATTTGAACACTTTCTTTTTCTTGTAACTTTATTTATGTCATGCCCACTAACTGTGCCTGCCCCTTTCCATACACTCTTCTCTTTTGTATCTCTGCTCTGTTCCTTGATGATTTCATCAGCTCCCATGGAAACAATTAGCATCTGAACACAGTTGCCCTCCAGTCTATATATCCAGGCTTCATCTTCTCTTCTGAGCTACAGTCCTACATCACCAATTGTTCTTTGGACATTCTTAATTAAATGTCTTGGAGTCAATGCAAACTCAATATGTCCAAAGCAGAACTCATTCTCTGCCCTCCTCAAACTCAACCCTCTTCAGGATTTCCCTTTAATGAATTCACTGATTGTTTCTATAATTTATTCTTTGACCTACCCCTTTTGAAGAATTAGATTATTTAGTTTCTAATTTTAAATTTGTCTTTCCATGAAACCTTATTAATTATAATTTGTATTGCATTATATGAAAAGGTTGCATTTATCATTTCTGCTTTTCTGCATTTGGTTGTGAAGTTTTTATGCCCTGGTACTGTTACAGGTAAAAGAGTGGTTGGCTTAAACTGTGACCGCGAAAATATGATTTCAAGACTTTGAATTGCCAAAACTGTAAAGATAAATTTTTGAGTCTTGATTTTATATTAAAAATAAGTGGTCGCCATGGGAAAATTCCCAAAATATAAATTACCCAAGTCAGCTGGGTTTTATGGAGATTTTAATTAATACAAATGAGGAATTAAGGAAAAAGGAGAGAGAATAAGAGAAATATAGCATGAAGGGCCTATGCCAACATGGCCTAGGCCTGAGCCTTAAGAGAGAGACTGATCAGTCTTTTATCAACTCACCACAAGATCCTTCCAAGCAAAACTCTAGTGTTCAGAGAGACCCTCCAGTTTAGTTCAGGAAGCTGAACTAAGTTCAGCCACCAAGAGAGAGACCAGCCTCCAATTCAGCTTTATAACTGAATTCCGTTCAGAGGCCTTCTGACCTCCTTTTAAAGAGAATTTTCTCCTATGTCACCTCCTCTAAGTTTTCACATCTACCAATCACAGTAGACTTTTTCACAGGACTGACCATTCTTAATTCACACCTGAGTAGACTAAAACTTCCCACCTCTTTTGTTAAGCTTGTCCCTTGCAAGTTTGCAAGTTGCCTGACCTTTTAGTGATTAATTTGACCTTCATAGGTACTTAGCACCTTTTTGTATTAGATCTAAAAATAGACCTAGCTTAAGGGCTTGGCCTCACTATAAGTATGGGTTAAGTACTTTTCATTGTTCAGTAAGGAGTTTAACAACTTTATCTTCCCCTAAAGTATGCCTAAGTATGGGTGGAGTAATTTTAAAGTTCCCAATAGATTCCTGACTAAGAACCTTCATTGTTTAAAATGGGGAATAGCCTTAACCAAATGTTTTAAGGTAGAGTTTGAGCAGTTTTAAGATTCACAGTACTTAGTCATTTTGTGTGTGTGTTTCACATGCTCTGAAAAGAAAATATTATTTTTATCTCCAATTCATTTTTCTCCAGAGATCTCTTAAATCTAACTTTTCTAAAATTTCATTAACTTCTTTACTTCTTTATTGTTTATTAATTACTTATTCTTGCTTATTAGATTTATCTAGTTCTGCAAGGGGATGGTTGAGATTCCCCAATTAGAATAGTTTTATTGTTTATTTCCTCCTTAAACTCCTTTAGTTTCTCCTTAAAAAATTTGAAGACTATACTGTTTGGTGCATATGTGGTAAGTACTGCTATTACTTCATTGTCTATACTATCTTTAATCATTATGTAATTACTTTCCTTATCTCTTTTAATCAGATCTATTTTTTCTTTAGTCTGAGATCATGATTGCTACTTCTGCTTTTTTTTTTTTAATCCCAATTGAAGTCCAATAGACTCTGCTCCAGCCCTGTATCTTCACTCTGCCTCAAATGTGTTTCTTGTAAACAACATATTGTAGGATTCTGGTTTTTAATCCACTCTGCTATCTGCTTCTATTTTGTGAGTTCATCCCATTTACATTCACAGTTATGATTACCATCTGTATATTCCCCTCTATCTTATTTTCTACTTTTAATCCTGCACTTTCTATTTCTGCTCTGTCCTTCCACATAAGTGTTTTGCTTTTAATCTCCCCTCTCATTCCCCCTCCCTTATATGACTCCCCTTCCCAACACCACCTTTTTCATTCCCCTTCTACTTCTCTATAGGGTAAAATAGAATTCTATACCCCAATGGGTCTGACTGTTATTCCCTCTCTGAGCCAATTTCTCTGAGAGTAAGGTTTAATATTGCCCATCATGACCCTCATCTTCCCTCCAGTATAATAGACTTTTTCTTACTGTGCTTCTTTAGGTGACATAATTTACCCAAATTTACCTTTCCCTTCCCTTTTCTCTCAGTGCAACCCTCTTTTTCATTCCTTGATTTTTTTTGTATGCCATCCTAAACAGCTTACTCCCACACCCTCTATGTATACTTCTTCTTATGACTGTTATGATAATGATAAAATTTTTTTTAATTTATTTTTATTTTTTAGTTTATTTTTAAATTTTTATTTGGTCATTTCCAAACATTATTCATTGGAAACAAAGATCATTTTCTTTTCTTCCCTCCCCCCCTCCCACCACCTCTCCCACAGCCGATGCACAATTCCACTGGGTATCACATGTGTTCTTGATTCAAACCCATTTCCATAATGATAAAAATTTTAAGAGTTACAAATATCATCTTTCCATGTAGGAATATAAGCAGTTTGACCTTATTGAGTTCCTTAAATGTTCTCTTTTTATTTGCCTTTTTATATTTCTCTTAAATCTTATATTTTGACATCAGATTTTCTGTTTAGGTCTGATCTTTTAGTCAGGAATACTTGGATATCTTCTATTTTATCATATGACCATATTTCCCCATGAAAGAATATAGTCAGTTTTGATGAGTAGGTAATTCTTGGTTGTAAACCTACTTCCTTTGCCTTCTAGAATATCATATTCCAAATCTTCTGATCTTTTAATATTGAAGCTGCTAAGTCCTGTATAATCTTGACTGTTGATTGATATTCGAATTGTTTCTTTCTGGCTGCTTGCAGTATATTCTCCTTGGTCTGTTTTGGCCATAATATTTCTGGGATATGCCATATGGGGACTTGTTGTAGTATGTGATCTTTGGATTCTTTCAATTTATATTTTACCCTCTTATTCCAAAATATTAAGGCTGTTTTCTTTGATAATTTCTTGTAATATGACGTCTAGCCTTTTTTTTTTAAATCATGACTTTCAGGTAGTCCAATAATTCTTAGATTGTCTTTCTTGTATCTATTTTATGGGTCAGTTTTTTTTCCCCCAATGAACTATTTCATACTTTTGTCTATTTTTTCATTCTTTTGATTTTGTTTTATTGTTTCTTGATGTCTCATGAAGTCATTAGTTTATTTGCCCAATTCTAATTTTTAAAGAATGATTTTCTTCCATGACCTTTTGAACTTCCTTGTCCATTTGGTTAATTTTACTTTTCATGGAACTCTTCTTCATAGGATTTTTTTACCTTTTTTTTCAATTGATCAATTCTATTTTTAAGGAACCCCTTTTTTAAATGCACAAACAATTTTAACTAGACTATAATGGCAGAATGATATTCTATAACTTTTAAATATAAAATGAAGTAAATGACTCAAAAAAAGTTATTTGCTGCAGTGTTTGTGGGGGAAATTTCATATTCTATATCTATATCATTATAGATATAAAGTATAATGGTTCAACTTCTTAGTGTTTGAGGGGAAGGAATTATGATAAAAAGGTCAATATGAAATCGTTTAATTAGAATAGCAATACATAACATTTGAAATGCACCCATGCCATTTTGTATAATCATATTAGAGCCAAATATATTTATTTTCACATCTGTTATAATGGCTATTGCAAAGGAGAAATATTATTATCTTATTTTTCCAAGAGATATACACAGAGCAATTTTTTCTCAAGGAAACTTGTGCAAACCATTATAAGATCTAGATTCTTCACATAATATATAAAACAAGAGAAGCCTCTTCAGGTATGTTGTTAATTAAGGTATTTTTAAAAGTCTGGAATGCTGGCACGTCTAATTATTCAACAATTCTTCATTCCTTTAATCTTGTCACCATAGAAATTGGCTATGGTTAAGTGTTTCTTTTGCTGTTTGCTCATTTCCCCAGATTTTTTTTTTAACTTTTACTTTTGTCTTAATGGTAGACTAGGCTTTCAGGGTAGAGGGTGCATTCTCTTAAACTTCAGTTTTTCCTTGCTGCTACCCTCAGCTCTAGTGGTGTGATGGACTGTGGGCTGAGAGGTCTGGAAGCTGCTGATTCAATTTCCTTTAAGGACTGCTAATGACTTACAGGACTCAGAGCATTGTGAGCTACTTTGTCCTGGGGTTAGGGGCTTTATTGAAGGCTTGAATGGGCCATATACCAAGGATTTGGGGTCTCACTACAGGCTTGTGCCAAGATTTGAAATGTCAAGGGGTAGGCATGGGGTACTCTGCTGTTGGCTTAAGCAAGATTTTGGGGTCTCAAATTTGGCTTGTGCCTAGGTTCAGAACCTGGGGCAGTAGGTGGAGAGTGGGTAGTTTGAGCTCTTCTGTGCTCAGTTTTATTTCCAGTTCTCCACTTACCCCCATGAAATAGACCCTCTCTGCCTACCTTTCAAATTGTTTTCTGCTGGAGAGTTACTTCACTCTGTCCCCTTTGTTGGTTCTGGGACTCCAATATTCATTTAGAGGCGCCATTTTAAGGTTTAGTTTGAAAGGATTCTCAGAGCAGTTCCAGCTTTCCCTGATGCTACATAGCCATCTTGTTTTCAGGAATTCCCTATTAGTGTTGAGGGCACCACAATCCTTCTAGACACCAGATGTCATCTCAGTTCTTGGTGAAGAATCCCCACCCCCACCACCCCCACCCCAAACTCACCATTTAGCCAATTAGTTTCCAAGTCTTATTTCTTTCTTCCCCATGCTAAGTGTAAAATTAGGGTTGTTGACTGAATATATATATATATAGTGATAGCCAGGGATTAAAATTCAATCCCAATAAAATACTCAAGTCAGTTTGGGATTTTATTTTTCTTGTTCTCGCTTGCAGAAGACATTGGTGTCTGTCAACAGTGTGGGGAGCGCTGGATGGCATTTTGGCATGCTTGCAGCTCTTGTAGGGTTTTGGCATTTGTAGCTTGCCAGTGAAGTGACTGGGAGAAGTTCTGTAGTGTGGGTTAGGTGAGGCGTCTTCCCTGAGAGACCTTGGTGAGGTGACTGATTCCTCCTTTCCTCCTTTCCTTGACCTCCAACTCCTATCTGGCTTGCCAGAGCAGTCCAATTCCCTTTCTCTCTCTCTTCTTCTTAATGTCTTCCCTCTATTGTAATTAAACCACCATAAAAAACCCAAACTGACTTGAGTATTTTATTGGGATTGAATTTTAATTCCTAGCGACCACTAGTATAATATATTCAGTCAACTACCCTAATTTTTATCCTTAACACCCAGATCTCTCATCTCTAGTGACCCAGTCAACACTCTTATTCAGACCCTTCTCCCCTCTACTCTAGAGTATTTCAATAGCAATCTGACTGGTGTAAGGAGCATAAATGTAAGGGGTTAATATAAAAGGTTGGACTAGATTATTTAAGAATAAGGTCACTAGGAATTTAATCAATTCCAAAATTATTTTTCTCAATTTATTTATAAAATATAGAATGAGGGAAAGTAAGAAATTCAGAGAGAGGAGAAGGTAAGATATCTAACCTAACACACTAAGTATTTTTCTCCAACTCCTGGCTCAAAGCAGGCAGGACTAATTAGTCCTTAGCCAGAGGGACCTTATCCTTGAGCTGGGGTCCTGGGGATGCACGAAGCCTCTCTCAAGAGGGGAGGCCTCTCTTGAGGCTAGTTCCTTCAGAAAATCTAGGAAAGGAGTCAGCCTTTTTCACTCACCCCACATGGTAGTTCTAAGGGAAAAATCCAAGAGCAGTCCAAGGTCCTTAGTCAGAGTTCCTCCAAGGTCAAGTTGAAGATGAAAGACCTCTTCACCGGAAGTTCTCGGCATTTTTAAAGACTCTTCCTTTTCATCACTTCCTGTGACTTCCTTCCATTTTACATGTACCAATTACAGCTAAAGCTTTGCTTAGGACTGCCCAGGGTGCAGTCAGTTGATTCTGATTCATCACCCACTATTTTACACGTGGGTCACAAACCTCCCCTACTCAAGTATAAGTGGGGTGTGTATGCTTCTGGTCATTAAATCTAAAAAAAATGGGCAGGGGAGAGTTGATCCTATCTTCACACTGGTCATTCTACCTCAAATGTCTGTCTATTCCATTCCATCTTCTAGAAAGCTACTAAAGTGATTTCTCCTAAAGTGCAGACCTGTTTCAGAATGCTGAGAGAGAATGATTGGAGTACATCCCTAGATCACTGATCCCTACTGCCATGTGAACACTGAGAAAGTAGCATCAGTTGAAGTATGGGATAGAAAGCAATTACTTGGCAAGGGAATGAGAAAAGAAGACTCATCTAGCCCTCATTCTTCTTCAAAGAGGCAATGTAACATAGTGGACAGAGGGCTGGTCTTGGAGTCAGGAAAAGATACTAAGTTCAAGTTCTGATCATGTGACCATGTGACCTTGGGTAGATCATTTATGTTCTAGGACTATCAATGACATATGAGCCATTGATCTATATTGATGGAAGGAATTTCCATACTTATCATTCCCTTCATGGATGAGATCACAAGTTTGGATTAAAAAAAAACACTCCAGAAAAGTACATCTCCAAACCCTATTTCATCCTTCTCCATGTTCTTACTACCAGGCTTATAGATGATCTCCAAGAGTTGTAACCTAGAAATTAATTCCATGTTGTGAATCTGATTATGGGCCTCTATGAATTTAGTTCATCTAATCCTCTTACAAGAGAAATTTAGTGGCCAATCTCTGAGCCCAAAAGTGTCTTTGGCTTGGTAGGACCCTAAAGAATTTACATCCCACTTGCATAGACATGGAGAACTTAGTTATATCCATGCCAAATGATGCATCAGACAAAGTGAAGTAACCAGAACTAGGACATTCTACACAGTAACTGCAATATTGTGGGATGATCAAATATGGTAGACCTTGTTACCAAACAGCAATACGATCATCCAGGACAATTCTGAGGGACTTATGAAAATGAACTCTATCCACCTCTAGAGAAAGAACTGTTGGATTAGAAAGGCAGATAAAAACCTTTGATTTGTGATTTGTTTATTTGGGTACATGATTTGGGATTGTGGTTTTATAAGGTTACTCATTTGCCAAAATGAATAATATGGAATAGGTTTTGCGTGATGATACATGTACAACCCAGTGAAATTGCTTGTCAACCCTGGGAATGGGGAGGAAAGAGGATCATATAATTTTTGGGAGAAAAATAAAGTAGAGCTCAAAGAAGGAAAAAAAAGAAGAGGAACAAAACCCCTGGACTTGCTAGAGGTGACAAGAGAATATAGTGTTAACAATTGTTTTCTCCTTGCATGAACTGCCAATACTGGAGGAGATCCATGGCACAAAAGCCACATGGTCCATCATTTCCTGAACTCTGAGAATCAAATCGCTGGATAGCACATAAGCAAACCATTAAAGTATGGCAGAAACATAAAATTATATTCTTGCTGGAAAATGTTTTTTGTCAATATTTCTATAGAGAAATTTTTCAACTGCTGGGTAGCTGGTGACAAGGTTGCTAGTGATTGAAAGTCCTTGGCACATAGTAGCCGCTTAATAAGAGTTTATTGATGGGTTATACTTCACAATGTTGATTAAAAAAAAAAATCCTTACCTTCCGTCTTGGAATCAATACTGTGTATTGGTTCTAAGGCAGAAGTTATAAGGGCTAGGCAATGGGGGTTAAGTGACTTGCCCAGGGTCACACAGCTGGGAAGTGTCTGAGGCCAGATTTGAACCTAGGAGTTCCCATTTCTCTGCCTGGCTCTCAATCCACTGAGCTACCCAGCTTCCCCCCCCCCCACACACACAATGTTGATTTTTTTTTTTAATGGTATATCAGAGTCTTTCTTCATTATATATTTGGCCATGAGGCAAAACTCCGCAACCCACCTCAATGGCATAATCATTTTCAAGGTCAGATAGTACAGGACCCTATAAATTCTTAGTGGATTATGCTACCATAAGGGATATTTTAATCTTGTGTGGATAAGACCAATATCTTATCTTCCATCTCAGTGTGGTGGCTCAATAAAAAGAATGTTAAAAACCAAAAACCAAATGAAGCATCAGACTGGGATTTGTGGTGTTGATTGAATTGTTTCCTAATAGTAAGGGGGAAATAGAACCTTTACTGGGATGAAACCCAACAATTTGGTTTTGTCAGCACCCTAAAGCAAGCCAGTTGGCCCTTTGGATTCCATTTTTCCAGGACTCTGCAATGGAAACAACAGTGAAATGGACAAATCACTAATGTGTGCTCCTTTGGAAAACACTTATGGAATGGGAAATTGAGTGCAGACATGTGGCTGGCATCCAGGACTATGCACCCTAAAGGAATTTAGCCCTAGGCAGGAAGGAGTGATGACATCTGATACATCTCTGTTACCCCTTAGTGCTTAGCATGATGCATACTATATACTAAATGCTTAATGCATGTTTGATAGCTATTGAGAAAGAATTTATTGAGCACTTAGAATGTACCTGGCACTGTGCTGAGCACTGGGAATGCAGGTACAATAAAACAAGAAAAGCTTCTAAGCTTACATTCTAATAGGGGAAGACAAAACCTCCTAAGGACCTGAAAAGATTTTGGCTTCCCAGGGAACAAAGCTGCTGGTTAAGGAGATGCCAGGGGGATTCTCTCTCTCTCTCTCTCTCTCTCTGTCTTTCTTTCATATATATTATCTACCTATCTATCCCCATTATCTTTCTCTTTAATCCATCTATCATCTATGAATCATCTCTGTATCTCTTTGTCATCAACTCCTTTGAATAGACCAGACTCTGCTGTTTATTCTTCTTATCTATCCAGGTCCATATTAGCTCTTCTCTTCCCTTATCCTCTTCTTTATGACTACTCGAAATCACTTCCTCAGGAACAGGGTAAATCAAAGGCAACTAGGTAGTGCAGTGAGTAGAACATAGGAACTCGAATCAGGAAGACTGGTTCAGATCCTCAGATATTCCCTAACTGTATGGTCTTCTGTAAGTCACTTAAACTCTCTGTGCCTCTATTTCCCCATAGATGAGTAGGGCAAATAATAGAACTTATCTCAGGGATGTTGAGCATGTAAATATGTAAAATACTATAGAAGTATTATTAGTTGTCGATAGAGTGCTGGACCTGGATTCAGGAAGACTTGAGTTCAAATATGGTTTCACACACTTGCTAGCTATATAACCCTGGGCATATCTACTAATATGTTTGCCTCCATTTCCTTAGCTGTAAAATAGGGGTAATAATAGTACTTAACTCACAGGTTGTTAAAAGACTCAAATGAGATCATATTTGTAAAGTGCTTTGCAAACCTTAAAGCATGATATCAATGCTATAATTATTCAAAACTGATGCTTTGCCAAAAAGCTGCTTCTCAGAATTGGTGGTATGGAGGAATCCTGCCAGCGCAACGACGGACTTTACAGTCAGAGGATGCCCTCAGTTCAAATCTCCATTCTGCTGCTCACCAGTCCCTAGTGAAGAGCTCCCCACATTGGTGAATCAGTTACCTTACTTCCCTGGTTCCTTCGCCTCAATAGACCTCAGCCTCCCAATCTAGGGATTGAAGGGGTGGATGATATCCAAGCCTTCTAGCTATCTTGTACTTACTTACATATGTATACATTGTCTCCCCAATAAAAAGTAAGCTCTGCCAGGGCAGGGAAGGCACGGAGAGCCTCAGCCTCGGGGGACCGGCATCTAGTAGGTGCTTCATAAATGCTTGCTCACCTGCGTGAGGGCCAAAATGCTAGATGAGCCTACTTATGCTCCAGTGGAAGCTCCCTGAGGGGAGGGGGGGCGCATCCTCAGCCCCAGCCCCAGCCCCAGTCTAAGGCTTGTTATTTAGCGCACCAGGTAAACCACGGAACTCTGTCGTGGGGATAACAGTTGACCCCCACGTTGGTCCTGGAGACCCCGTGCTAGGGCTCTTGTCCACTTGACGACGGACAGAATCGCGGGCTGTGCTAAAACCCTGAACCCCAGAGCCCAGGTCCTAGACTCGAGGCCCACGGAATGGCTGCCTCAGGCTCCCACGGGGGCGGGAGGCACCCCCCGGGCTCCTGCCCCAGGCCGCCCCCTCCAAATGCATTCCCGAGGGCGCCTGCCCAGTTCTCCCGCGGCCCTCCCATGCCCCTTGGAGCTCTCCTCCCGCTCGGTCCTTCTCTCTCCCAGAGCCAGGGTGGAAGAAGTCTGCAGACTGGGGACGGAACGGGGCCGGGGGGTCCCTCTGGCGTCTTCTTTGGTCACCTCGGAGCCCAGAGCCCGGGGTTCCTAGAAGGCCGACCGGGAAACTTGTCCAGGGCTGTGCCACTCCCTGCCCTGGGCATGCCCCGAGCACTCTGGGATGCAGGGCCCGGAGGCAGGGAAGTGAGAGCCGGCCAGTGGTCAGCGTGGTCTGGCCGTTCTGAGCGGCTGCGGTCCAGGCTGCCTGGAGTGGCCCATTCCCCCCAGCGCCGAACGCCCACGCCTTCACCCCGGACACGCCTCCCCGGAGAAGCCGCAGGGGAATGGGCAGGAGGGAGGCAGGCTGCCTTCTCTGACCTGCCATGGCCATAGCGCTGGCTGCGGGCGGTCCCAGACGCCTTCTCTAGCTCTCCCCTCCGCTGGGGTGGCCCCCCGGGGCTCCGCAGGGCGCTTTCCCCGGCGTTCAGAGATCACCGGCTGCTCAGAGTCGATCCCGGGCTCCTATAAAGTCAAGGGGTGAAGCGCGTGATTGCTGGGCACAGGCCCCCCCCCCCATCCTGCAGGGTCCCCCGATGCCGAAGGCGCCTTACCTGCGCTGAGGGCAAGGGCCTGTCGGGGAGAGTCAGCCTGGTGTCTCCCCTGGCAGTCAGCCTGGCACTGAGAAGTGGGGCCCGGGGTGGCGGGCGGGGCCGAGCGAGGCAGGCAGGGAGCGAGGGAGGGAGGCGACCCGTCGGGAGGGTGGGGGCCGGACTGGTTAGGAGGGGGCGTGGCTGCCGCGGGCAACTCCTCTCCCCCATCCCCGGGGGAGCGACCTGCCAGTGAGCTGAGAAGTGGCAGAGTCGGCTCGGCGGGTGGCGAGCGGCCCATGCCCCAGACGGCTCCGGGCACGCAGGGGCCGGGAGTGGGGGGCTCCTGTGCCCCGGGCTCAGCAGAGGCGAGGCAGGGGGCCGAAGCCCCAGAGTCCCACTTTCTCATGGCTAGCCCCGAGCCAGAAGCCCCTGAGAAGGAGCGCTCGGGCCGGCACATGGCCAAGAACTGCTGGAATGTCTTCTGGGGCTTCTGGGACTACGAGACCCCCAAGGTGATCGTGGTGAAGAACCGCAACCTGGGCTTCATCTACCGCACAGTGCAGCTCCTCATCCTCCTCTATTTCGTGTGGTGCGCTGGGCCCTGGGGGATGGGGATGGGGCAGACCGGAGCGGGCCGCCAGGAGGCAACACCTGGGGGAGGGCCGGTTGTGGGACAAGATAGACATGGGGGAGGGGGCGGTTTGCTGGACCAGAGAGACATGGGGGAGGCAAGAAGGGAGCAACAGGAGTCTGAACTGGGAAGGGGCAGGAGGCGAAAGGAGGAGGGGACTCAAGGAGCAGATGCGGGCAGAAAGGAAGGGACTGACCTGGGGAGAGCTACAGGGGCCAGAGCAGGAGGGACAAGAAAGGGTTGGGACCTAGGAGGCAGCTGGAGGGGACAGAAGCGAGGAGGCGGGTCCGAAGGGAAGGAGGAAACAGAGCTGGGGGAGGAAGGGGACAGACCTCGAAGTGGAGGAGGGAGTTAGAGAAGGCAGAGAAGGGGCAGAGCTGGTTGTGAAGGATGATGGGAGAAAAAGGACTCAGGAAACTGGCCAGACCCAATTTTCTCCCTTTTAGAGTACAAAAAATGAGACAAATGATCCCGGAATGGTAATGGGCCAGCCCTAGAGGAAAGCCCCTTATTGAGCCAGCCTCACCTTGGGGCCCTCCAGCTTGTATGTGGCTAGAAAAGGAGGGTTCTGGATGGGGAAAGGAACTCCTCCTGGAGAGCAGCTGAAGGGAACAATCCCAGGTAACCCTGAGAAAGCCCTGGGCAGGCCTCAGTGCTCTCTAATTTGGCAGGTATTCATGATTTAGAATCTGGAGTGTGAGGATGGGGAATGGAACCAAAGAGTAGGGACTCCAGAGTGAAATATGAGGCTTAGGATTCAGGGGTAATGGGAGGGACAAGGGAATCAAAACAAAAAGGTGAGGGGGTAGCTGGATGGCTCAGTGGATTGAGAGCCAGGTAAAGAGATGGGAGGTCTAGGTTCAAATATGACTTCAGATGATTTCCTACCTGTGTGACCGTGGGTAAGTCACTTTAACCCCCATTGCCTAGCCCTTACTGCTCATCTGCCTTCGAAGCAACACATAGTATTGATTCTAGGGCAAAAGGTAAGGATTTAAAAACCAAACAAATAAATAAAGATGTGAGAGCTCCAAAATGTGCAAAGGTTGAAGGAATGGAGCAGAAGTTTGCCAGCTCAGGAATAGAGGGGGAAGCTTGAGAGTAGAGGATGAGAGGTGGGGCACTGGAGAACAAGGGTGAGAGAGAATTCAGGAATATTGTATATGGGCTGGGGTCAATGGAACAGAAGTATGGAGGCTCAATTTCCTTGTCTGTAAGGTTAGGTAGGATTAGATGGCCTCTAGAGTTCCTTCTAGCTCTATATTTATGGACCTATCATCTCATGATCCTATGTAGTCTCTTAATATACAATGCCACCCCATGATCCCTATCTTTTACCTATCTTATTTCTTCTGAATATTGTATAATAACTAATATTTACATTCTATTTGGAGGTTTGCAAAGTGCTTTACATAATCTAATTCATTTGTTCTTCATAAGCATCCTGGGAAGTAGATGTTACTATTATCCTGGTATTTACAGATGAGGAAACGGAGGCAGAGAGCAGTTTAGTGACCAACTACCCAGGGTCACATAGCTAGGAATTATCTGAGGCTGGGGAGGTGGAAGATCTTATTCCAAGCTAAGCTCCCCCACAATCCAGAGCCATAGTCCTATCATGGTCTTCATCACTCTTCAAGTCTCAGTGACAGCTATGCGGTTCCATTTGATTCCTTACATGAGAACATCTAGCTAATTCTGCTTGCTGCCTAAACTTGGTTTCTTTGTGTTTAGACATTCGAGGTTATGGTTGTTTGTTTGTTTGCTTGTTATTTGTTTTATGGGCTTCCTTATTTGCAGAAGGCAGAGAAAGGAAGCTCTCTGTGTGAAGCTCTCTACGTTAGGTAGTTTGGTAGAGATACATGGGCAATTTTCTCCCTCTCCCCAAATCCTCTGGATTCCCTTTGATTGTACTCTCCTGGGACCCAAGCATGTGTGATACCAGCCTTCAGCCACTGGGTGACAGCACAAACACAGCTATGTTCTGCCTGGTATGCTGGAGAGGGCATGGATGACTGGACTTCCAGGTTTGGGGCTGGGAAAGTGATAGAGAGAGACTACGGTGGTTGTTTCCCCATCAGGGACAGGGTACAGCATCCCATTTGCCACTCTAGAAACAGGCAGCTGCCTTCTGGGTTGATCTGACCCTGAATATCTTAGTGGATGATCAATTCCCTCCTTTTCCAGCAGACTGAGTCTCAAATTTGGGGCACCCCTGGTCTGGCTGACTAAGCTAAAACACAGGGTCAGATATCTGTTCTCTATTTGTTTGGAAGCTTCTAGCTAAAAATGGGCTAGCCATTCCCCAATTGACAAATGATCAAGGGATATCAATAGGCATTTGTCAGATGAAGAAATCAAAACTATCAATAAACACATGAAAAAGTGTCTAAATCCCTCCTGATTATAGAAATGCAAATTAAAACAATTCTGAGGTACCACCTTACACCTAGCAGATTGGCCAATATGACAGCAAAGGAAAGTAATAAATGTTTGAGGGGATGTAGCAAAATTGGGACACTAATGCATTGCTGGTGGAGTTGTAAATTGATCCAACCATTCTGGAAGGCAATTTGGAATTATTCCCAAAGGGCTGTAAAAGAACTCATGCCCTCTGATCCAACAATACTACTATTGGGTTTGTACTCCAAAGAGATAAAAAAAATGGGGATAGACTTCTTTGTATAAAAATATTTATAGCTGTGCTTTTTGTGGTGGCAAAAAATCAGAACATGAAGGGTTGTCCCTCAGTCAGGTAATAGCTGAACAAATTGTGGTTTATGATGTTGATGGAATACTATTGTGCTATGAGGAATTATGAATTATTTGATTTCTATAAGAACTAGAAAGACCTCCATGAACTGATGTGGAGTGAAATGAGCAGAACCCAGAGAACATTGTATACAGGAACTGAAGCATTATGAATTGTATTGATTGAATGTAATTGACTTAGTTACTAAAAGCAATGCAGTGAAAGAAAGTAATAAATATTGGAGGGGATGTGGCAAAATTGCACTAATACACTGCTGGTGGTTTTCTGAATTGGTTCAACCATTCTGGATGGCAATTTGGAATTATACCCAAAAGGCTTTAAATGACTGCCTGCCCTTTGATCCAGCCATAGCACTGCTGGGTTTGTACCCCAAAGAGATAATAAAGAAAAAGACTTGTACAAAAATATTCATAGCTGCGCTCTTTGTGGTGGCAAAAAATTGGAAAATGAGGGGATGCCCATTAATTGGGGAATGGCTGACCAAATTGTGGTATATGTTGGTGATGGAATACTATTGTGCTCAAAGGAATAATAAAGTGGAGGAATTCCTTGGAGAATGGAACGACCTCCAGGAAGTGATGCAGAGTGAGAGGAGCAGAACCAGGAGAACATTGTACACAGAGACTGAGGCACTGTGATACAATCGAGCGTAATGGACTTCTCTACTAGCAGCAGTGCAATGACACAGGACAATTCTGAGGAACTTATGAGAAAGAACATTATCCACATCCAGAGAAAGAATTGTGGGAGTAGAAACACAGAAGAAAAACAACGGCTTGATCATATGGATCGATGGGGATATGATTGGGGATTGGTATGATGATTGGTAGACTCTAAGTGATCACTAGTGCAAATATCAATAATATGGAAATAGGTCTTGATTAATGATACATATAAAAACCAGTAGAACTGCTCATTGGCTATGGGAGGGGTTTGGGAGGAGAGGAGGGAAAGAATCCTAATCATGTAACCATGGAAAAATATTCTAAATTAATTAATTAAATAAAAATAAATAAATAAAAAATAAAAACAAAAGCAATGCAATGATCTAGGACAATCCCGAGGATCGCATTAGAAAGAACACTATCCACATCGAGAGAAAGAGTGGTTGTAGAAGAAATTCAGAAGAAAACATGATGTATCACTTGTTTATATGGGTATATGATTTGGGGTTTTGGTTTTAAAAGATGATCCTCTTACAAAAATGAATAATATGGAAATAAGTATTGAATGATAATACATGTATAACCCAGTGGAATTGCTACTTAGATGTTTCATTTTAAAGCAGCATTCAAACACTGGATTTTATTGCCAGTAGGTTAGATAATCCTCTAAGGCCAGTGATGGCAAACCTATGGCATGGGTGCCAAAGATGGCACACAGAGTGCTCTCTGTGGGCACTTGGTCACCCTCTATCCCCACCCCCAACTCCAGAGTTTGTTACTAGAAAGGCAGAGAAACTCTGGTAGAGCTGCTCCCCTCTCCCTCTCCACTGTGCTTGATGACATTTTTTCACATCCCTGGCCCCTCTGCCCAGCAGCCCAATGGGAGCACACAGGGGCTAAGGTGGGTGGTTCACAGGCAGCAGAGTTGGAGGGGAACAGAGAGCTTGGGCCACCCCCCTCCCCATCTTTACACTCACTGAGGACATTCCTTACTTCACCCACCCCTCTTCCCAGCAGTAGTCAACAGCCCAACAGTCAAGAGGGAGTGCTTCCTCACTCCCCTGTTGGGGATAAAGGGGGAGCATACCCAGCATGTGGTGGGGTAGAGGCACTGCTTGTGGTTTCTGGGGGATCTGGAATATACATGTTTTATCTTCCTGCTATAGTGACACCAAATATGGAAGAGCTAAATTTCTGATAGACCTAAGGCTCTTAATTCTCTTTAGAAAAATAAATATTCTCAACCAAGGAAAGGCAAAACACATACATACATACATATAGACAGACAGAAACGCACACACACACACATACACGAATACAGAGCTTATGTAAGAAATCAGTATATCCTGCAGGAGAGAACAAATGGAGGGAAAAAAAAGCTATTTTTATCTCGAATTTCCAAAGCAAAAGTCAGTCAGTAACACTTGACATCACAGCTCTGTGATACTAATTGAAGTTTTCCCCACATTTCTACAGTTGCTCTCTAGTGTGAAAGCTAGCACCTGAAGAGGCTAGGCTGGCCTGCACCCAGTCTTTCCCACATTCATTTTTCACTTAGGAAGTTTCAAGTGTGAATCATCTGAGAAGAATTTGTGCCTGGGAGCTGAGTTGCAAGGGAAGAATTCCTCACATTCATCACAGGCAACAAACATTTATTAAATATACAGTGTGTGGAAAGCACATTCTACGGTTTTCTTTTCTGGATGGGTTTTTCGATATTGAAAAGGTGATGATTTCTTAAGAAAAGCTTTCCCACGCATTCCATTCTTGGGCTTCTCTCCACTCTGAATTTTCTGAGGCTGAACAGGGTATGTGCTCCAGCTGAAGGCCTTCTCACAAACACGGGGCTCCTCACCCGTATGAATTCTCTAATGTTGAGTAAGGTGTGAGTTAGTGCCGAAGGATTTCCTAAATGCCCAGGGCTTTTTTCCAGTAGGAATTCTCCGGTGCCAAGTAAGACATGGTCTTCAACCAAAGATCCAACATACACTACAGCATAAGGTTTTTCTCAACTGAATTCATCACTGTTTAGAAAGGTAGGAATTACTTTGAAGGCTTTGCCACATGCTTTACATTCAAAGGGTTTCTCTTCAGTATGGATTCGCTTTAATCACTCATAAAAATGAATAATATGGAAATACGTTTCATGTGATAATACATGTATAACCCAGATCAAATTGCTTGTCAGCTCCTGGGGTGAAGCTGGGAAAGGGAAGAAGGGATGGAGACAATATAGATCATAGAACTGGAGAAAACTTATGTGGAAACTTGTTATTAAATTAAATACATTTAAAATACATTAAAAAAAAGAAAATTCTAGTTGTGTATAACTCAGATCGAATTGCTTGTCAGCTCTGAGAGGGGGAGAGAAGGGATGGAGATAATATAGATCATATAACTGGAAAACTTCTGTGGAAATTTGTGAAAATTAATTTGTTTAATTATTGGAAAACTAAATAAATAAATAAAAACAAAGAGTCTAGTATGGATACTCTGATGTTGAGTCGGGTGTGTACTCTGGTACATTCATTACACTTATGGGTTTCTTTCCAGTATGACTCCTCCAATGGTCAATAAGGAAGGAAGGAATGGGCACTTAGAGTGTTTTGTTTTTCCACCGTCATAACATTTATAATGTCAACTTGGAAAAACACAGAACCACTAAAGTAGTCATAAAACCAAATCTTTAATCAGGACAAGAGACAGTGCTCAATATTCAGCTGCCACACAGAGTCAAGAACTTAAAAACCACACAGAGCCAAAGGATCTGGGACTCTGGGAACAGTGTCTGTGAGAGAATCACCATCAAAGAACAATAGAATTTGGGGATTTATTTGCCTTTTGGTGGATTAAGCACAGCAAACATATACTGATGAGTTGCAAGAAGGCTTGGGAAAGATGCTGTGGTATCAGGGAGTCGTCTTCTACAAAAGATTCAAAAAGGATGGTTTCTGCACAGGCGTTGGTTTTCTTGGGAATGGATCTCTGATAAAATGGGAGAAACTTCTAAGACAAAAAGGGTGATGGAGGATTTGAGCATTAAAGGCAAATTCCCAAGGGACAGGGGCAAACTTGGGGTTTCCAGAACTTAAGATGACAATAGGTTTCCTCTCCAGTATGGATGATTTGGGACTTTAAAAGCGATATACACATGTTAAAGGTTTTCTCACATGCACTGTGTTTATAAAATTTTTCTCCAGCCTGATTTCTTTAATGAAGAGAAAGGGATGAATTGTCACTAAAGGTTTTTCTACCTTTGTGACATTTGTAGAGATTTCTTGAAATATGAATTCACTGATATTACATAAGATGTGAGCTGGTAGCCATATCTACTACATTCAGAGGGTCTCTCTGCAATATGGGATTCTTTGGGGTTGAATAAGCTACTGTTGACAGATATTTCACATGAGTTACATTTGTAATATTTCTTTATAGTACAAGTTCTCTGGTGTTTAGTGAGAAAGGAGCTGCCAATGAAGGGTTTGCCATGAGCTTTACAAGTCAAAGGAAATATTTTATTTTATTTTACCAATCACATGTAATTTGTTAAATTTATGGTTGAATCTGAATATTCAATTTATGGTCACCAGGGATCTAATTTCTAAATTCCAAAATGAATTACTAAAGTAAAATGGAATTTATTGTAGTTTATTTTACAATAGATGGAAGATATTGAGAGAGAGAGAGAGAGAGAGAGAGAGAGAGAGAGAGAGAGAGAGAGAGAGAGAGAGAGAGAGAGAGAGAGAGAGAGAGAGAGAGAGAGAGAGAGAGAGAGAGAGAGAGAGAGAGAAATAGTGTGCACATGCGCTCTGGCTTCCTCTGAACCAGTTAGAAATTCTAAGGCACCAGCATCGACCTTTCTCAGAGGTTCACACCTCCAGAAAGGGCAAGGAATGAAGTCAATCTTTACACTCACCACACTGACCATCTAAAAGGAAAGCAGTCTGAGGTCTCCTGCATGAACTCCTCCAGGGGTCCAGTTCCATAGCCAAGTGTCTTCACTCCAAGTCTGAGTGTCTGTCTTCCAGTCTCTCTTCAAGTGTCTATCTTTTGGTCCAATTCCAACTGACTGATTAAATGTGTGTATCTGTTTCCACTATTTAAAGACCTTTTTCTCTTGTGTCATCTCCTCTAAATTTTTTGTCTACCAATCACAGCAGACCCTCCTCTCCAGGACTACCCACTCTTTCACACATGGGTCACAGACCTCCCACTCGATGTATAAATGAATGGGTGTTCATACCTTTTGTGGTTAGTTTATACCTTTTTGTAGTTAGTTCATACCTTTTTGTGGTTAAAATAGGTAGATCTACTTTAAGTACTGGGTTTACACTTTGGGGATTAGAATCTAAAACTAGACAGGGGATTACAATTTAATCTTCACAATCAAGGAAGATCTAAGTACCTTCATTGTTACAATCTGGGGAGAGCCAAATTCAATCTTCACAAATTCCATATAAGTTGTCTGAAGTTATACAATCCAAATTATCTCCCTCCCTCCTTTCCTTCCCTTCCCTCCTCCTTCTCAGAAATGGTAAGCAATTTGATCTGGGTTATACATGTATTATCAAGCAAAACATATCTCCATATTGATCATTGTTGTAAGAGAATGATCATATAGAAGTAAAACCCCCAAATAAAACCCTAAATAAACTAAAGTGAAAAACCATATGCTTTGATGTGCATTCCAACTCCCAGAGTTCTTTCTCTGGAGGAGGAGAGCAGCATTCTTTGTCCGAAGTCCCTCAGAATTGTCCTGGATCACTTATTGCTGAGAGTACTGTCCAACCCATTTCCCATTGTTTCAGGATAACAGAATGTGAGCTCTGGGAGGATAGGAATTCATTTTCATCTCAGTGTCCCCAGCACAGTGCTTTAGATACAGTAAGTGCTTAATAAATGCTTGTTCAGTTGAATTCCTTATATCACTAAGCACATAGTAGGCCAGGACAAGTTGCTGCACCAGTAAGTAATGTCAGTTGATGAGGAGGGTGACAGCAGCTAAGGGTACTCTTCTAGCTCTACAACGATGACTGAACAAGAAATATTATATAAGGACCATCTGGTGACTCAGTGGATTGGAGAGAGCAGGTCTTGGGTTCACATCTGGCCTTGGACACTTCCTAGCTATGTGACCTTGGGTAAGTCATTTAACCCCTATTTGTCTAGCCCTTACTGTTTTTCTGCCTTGGAACTGATACTTATTATTAATTTCAAGGCAGAAGGTAAGAGTTTTAAAAAAGAATTGTTATATGGGAAGTCCAGTGTCAAGAAGGATGATGTCAGTGGGTCTGGGTTCCAGAAAGAAAGAAGAAAATTCATATGCTCTGAGAACTGAGATGATATTTAGGAAAGAGGAATTTTCATATCATCTGTGGCCTGGCTGTGAAAAGAACTGGAACCATTTCTTCTTCTCTGGTCTAATGCCTGTAGGAAAAGTTTTTGGGAAGGAAGAATTGGGAAAAGAAAGGAGGTTTACGAGAGCCCATAGTTCTGACATGCCAATCCTGGACAAACAAATGGAAACCCTCCCAGGATGCCACTTGGGGTGTGATCTCTACCTATTTTGCTCCAAACTCTTCTGACTTGCCTCTAATCTCGTATCTCCAACTGCCTTTCAGACATCTCAAACTGGATGTCCAGGAGAAACTCAATATGTCCAAAACAGAGAGCGCTGGTCTAGGAGTAGGAATGTGGAGAATAAATAAACAGCTCTCTTCCTAAATTGCTGTTAGATATAGAACACAGAACTCAGCCCTCTGTTCCCCAGACACTTATTTAGTATCTTCTCTGCTTTACAGAATGTGTGAGGAAGCAATTTGCAGATTTCCTTAGGGAAAGCAGCTTCTTAAATGGAGTAATATGATAATAGCTAGCTGGCTTAGCATAGTGCTGCACCTGTTATCTCATTTGGTCCTCCCAACAGCCCTAGGAGGTAGGTGTTATTATTATTCCCATTTCCAGAGGAGGAAACTGTCTTCCCCTTTGACACTTCCTTCATCACTGGGGACATCTGCTCTCAGAATCTGGGTTTGTTTCTCTGCAGACAAGATTTCAGATTTGGGAAGGTGGCCACCAATTTATTTGGGAAGACTGTTTTCCCAAGAGGGACCTTCACTTTGGGATTCAAATCTAGACTACCAACAGGAAGCCAATCTTCTTCAGGCCCAGGCTGAACACATTCATATTCTAGGAAGGAGGGCTGTGGTCACAGGCACATCAGAATCAGGAAGGGCACAGGATGTGGCCACCTTAAAGAGCATAAAGATACCTCTTGGCATTGCAGCCTGAGAAACAGAGATGCAGGTCCCCAATGGTCCATTCTTAGAAAACTGGACCTTGTGAAAACCCTTGTGAGCCTGAGAGCCTGGGAAGGTGGTGTTACCTTTTACAGTAACAGGGAAGGGAAGAGAATGGGAGAGGGCTTAGGGGAGAAAGAGAATGACTGACTTGGTTGCATTGGTTTTATTTGTGCAAAACCTTTTTAATTTAATGTAATCAATGTTTCCTATATCCTATTTAGAATAAATTCTTCCTTTATTCATAGATCTGACAGGTAAACTATTTTGTGCCTCCCTAATTTGTCTATGGTATCACCCTTTATTTTTATTTTTAAGTTGTTCCCATTTTGACTTTACCTTGGTAAGTGGTGTGAGGAATTGATCTGGGCCTACTTTCTGCCATACTGTTTCCCAGTTTCCCAGCAGTTTTTTGTCGAGTCGAGTTCAAACACCAGATTTTCTATTTGATGCTGGAGGTGATCGATATGACTGAACTATCATCAGCAAGGCAAGGATCCAGGAAAACTCCCGTGGACTCATGAAAAAGGCTCTTACCCACCACAGAGGGAACCGATGGAGTCTGAATGCAGATTGAAGCATCCCATTCTTTATTTCCTCCATTAATTTTTCTCTAGTTTAAGCAATATGTCTTCTTTCAAAACATGATGAACATGGAAATGTGTATTGTATGATAACACATGTACAACCTGCATCCTATTACCTGCCATTTTGGGATGGTAGAGGGGTGGGAGGTAGGGAGAGAACATGGATCACAAAATCTCTCTTAATATAACTATCTCCATGGACTTCAAATTAAGAACTCCCGATATAATGGCATCACGCCAGTCCCAACTGTGGTACAATGGAAAGAGTTATGTATTCAGAAACAGGTGGTCTGGGTTAGAATCCTGGATCTGAGAAGATGAGATTCAATGTGGGATTTCTTCCTTTTCTCATATTTTTTTCAGTAGCTTCCTCTTCCTCTTTCTTTTTGTCATAGGAGAGGTCTCCCTACTTGTCAGAAAGATTAATCTTTCTACCTGTGGATCACAAAATGTCAAAAAATAATTACTAAAATTTGAATTGGCATGTAAAAAATTTTAAAAACAAAGAAAAGTATGTTAAAAAGAAAAAAAAATCTTTTAGCTTTCAAAGCCCTTCCTAACCTTTTCTCACTCCCTTTCTAGTCTTCTTCCACTTTACCCCTTCCACATATACTCATCCATTCAGTGACCCAGGCGTTCTGGCTGTTCCTCACACAATATCCTTCACCTCCCAACTTTGAGCATTTTCTCCGGTTCTCCCCTACTTCTGGAATTCTTCTCCTGACTACCGGTTTCCGTCAAGTCCCAACTAAAATCTAAGCTTTTACAGGGAGCTTTTGCTGATCCCGCTTAATGCTAATGCCTGCTCCTAGTGGATTATTTCTTATTTATCCTGTAAACAGCTCATTTTACGTAACTATTTTGCATGTTGACTCCCCGTTAGACTACGAGTTCCTCCGAGGCAGGAACCTTTTTTTTTTGCTTTTCTTTGTATCTCCCAGCACCAACCAAAGTGCCTAGCATACAGTAGGTGTTTAATAATTGCTTGTTGATTGAGATTTCTTTAGCCTTAATTTTTCCCAGTCCTTCCCAGCCGGGCCCATCAGAGGTTCTAAATACAAGAATATTGAACTGGATATGGACTCTCTCAAACCTACAAATTAACCCACCTTGGCTCCGCCCCTATTTTTTACCTAATCTCCGTTGTCCCCACCCCTCCACAGTCTTGTCTCGCCCCCCCAAACATATAACCACGCCTTTATTCCCCCCCCCCCCACTCCGTGTCTCTGCTCCCACCCTTACTTTGCCCAGTTTCGATTGGTCCCGCCACTCCACACTCTTATCCCGCCCCTGAACCTCATAGCCATACCCTTATCTTTATCCCGGTGTCTCGGGCCCCGCCCCCATTTTGCCCAGTCTCGATTGATTCCGCCACTCCACACTCTTGTCCCGCCCCTGAACCTTGTAACCACGCCCTTATCTTTATCCCAGTGTTTCTGGCCCTGCCCCTTCCTTTTTGATGCCCATACCTCCAGGAGTGCTCCGGTTCCTACTTCTTCGCCAGGCAGAAGAGGATTGGACGCTTGGACTCATAAGCATCCTGGGTCAGAGAGACCCTGCAGACACAAATTGGCAGCCTTAGTTTAGGGCTGTGCCTATGCAGGATGAGTGACAGCCCAGAACTACAACTCCCAGAATTCCTAGGGTGAAACAGACTATTTCCCAGAATCCGGCGACGCCGTGGCTCTAGTAGTGGCTAGGGAACGTTCAATCCCGCTTAGGTTTAAAGGTAGTTGAAAAATGTTTAACAAAATCAATAAAAATACAGTACAGTATAAGTCATGTTAATTAGTGGTTTCTAAGTCATCCCGCACCCAGAAGAAATCCATTTCTGTCTGGATTGTTTCACAAACTGCCCTACATCAATTAAATCACATTTATTATTATTATTTTTTTTTTAAATCACAACATTTTTGATATTTTTGGAATCTGGATTCCCAAAAGAAATTTACTGGGCACAGTAAGCTGAATTTCTTTATATGAAATCACTTTCATCTGGACAAGACTTTCACCTGAAAACAAGAAGCAAACATTCAGTTTGTGGACTCCCAAATAATCATTTCAGGTCTTTGATTTTTCTCCCCCAAACTTGGCTAATAACTCTTCAGCAGCCCCATAATGAATTAGAAGGCAGATTCTGAGTCCCAGGAAGGCAATCCTTACCCAGAGAGACCAAGTTCTCAAAGTTCTCAGCATCACATCCTTATATAGCTTTCTTTGAGCAGTGTAGGTACCTCCTCTCCGCCTGGATGAAGTTTACAGCTCCATCTTTAAATGGCACCAGTTCCTAAAATGTCAAACAATCTAGGATCATCCCTACAAACAGAAAAGAAAAAACAGAATCAAAGGACCTGGATTCAGCTCCTACTTCTGTCATCTACCATTTGTGGGATCTTGGGTAAAATTTAATTTCTTTGGGCTATGACTTCCTCAACTGTAAAATGAGGAGATTGGATTTGATGGCCATTAAGGTCTCTTCCACCTGTAAAATCTATGATTTTAGAGGGCGAGTTGGTATCACACAAGGATTTATTAAGAACCGTCTGCCAGACCAACCTCACTTTTTTTTTTTTGACAGGGTTACAACTAGATTGTTATATTGGGGGGAATACTATATAGAATTTACCTCCATTTCAGAGAAGCCTTTGAAAAAGTCTCCCTTGCTATTCTTGTGGAGAAAGTGAGTGCAAGGGGATAGATGAGTATAAAATCAGGTGAAGTTGACTTTGGCTCAATAACTGGCCCCAAAAAGTGGTGGTTAATGGCTTAATGTAAACTTGAAAGGAAGTCTCTAGTGGAGTGTCTCAGGTTCTTGCATGTCCTTGTTTCTGTGTCATTTAACATTTTTAACAGTAACTTGGACAAATGACACGAGATGCTTAGGTAGATTGTGAGCCTTGGAGTCATGTAGACTTAAGTTTAAATTCTGCCCCAGAAACTCACCAGTGATGGGACACTTAGAAGCACAATGGACAGAGCCCCAGGTGTGGACTACCGAGGACATGGATTCAAATCTGACCTCAGACACTTTCCAACTGTATAATCCTTGTCAAATCCCTTAACCCCCAAAGACAGACATCTTAGAATTGAAACTGATAGAAAGTAAGGGTTTCAAAAGGAAAAGAAGCTTACCATTTGTACAGCACTGGGGGTCATTTAACTTCTCTATTCCTCCATTTTCTCATCTATAAAATGGTGATAACAATAGTGTTGACTATGTGGAGTTGTTCTAAGAATCAAATGAAATAATTTTTGCAAAGAGCTTTCAAAATCTGGAAATGAAACAGCTAGATCTTGATCAGTTTGAATTTCTTCCTAAAGTGGTCACAAGTTTGCACTTCATATTTCCAGTGGACTGGAACCAATTATTATACACGCATTCCTCATTTTATTGTGCTTTCCTTTATTGAGCATTGCAGATTTTGTGTTTCATTACAGATTGAAGATTTGGAGCATTCCTGCATTGAGCAAGTCTATTGGTGCCATTTTCGAAGAACTTAATAAAAGTTAAGATGTCAGTATGAAAGATGATCTGAACAGGGAAGTAAGTGAAGCTTAAAAGTTGCATTAAGAAGCTAATGCCAGAAGAAGGGGGTGGGTGGGAAGGATATTACTGGGCAGCAAAGTGACTCAATGATCTAGAGATGGGTTCAAATCTGGCCTCAGATACTTACTTCCTAGTTGTGTGACCCTGGGCAAGTCACTTAACCCCCATTGCCTAACCCTTGCCACTCTTCTTCTTGATTTCAAGAAAGAAGGTAAAGTTGGTTTTGTTTTGCTTTTTAAGAAGCTATTGTAGTAATATTATTGCAGTAATAGTCCTGGTGGGTGATAATGAAACTAGGGTAATGGAAATGGGATCAAAGAGAAGGGGACAGATGTGAGAGATGTGCTAGAAATGGAATTGACAGGACTTGGTAACTGATTGAATTTGAGAGGAGAGGAAAAGAGAAGACTCAAAGATAACCTCAAGGTTATAAGAATGCATGAATGAATGGTATTACCATAGGCAGAAATAATGGCGTCAGAAGGTGGGGATAAGATAAGCTTTATTTTGTACATGTGAAATCTGAGACACTAGTGGGATATGTGAGTAGACTTTCGTGGTGATGAAGGTCTGATACTTGCTGCTTAATTTCAGTCTGATACAGACAAGGTAAAGAGCAGAATATAAGGCAGTGAGATTCAGTGGAGAAAAGTAATGGAATGTGATATCTCTTGCTTTCTTCAAAATGTTGAGAAATTGGCTTCTTCCCAGGACCTAAGAATTGGACACATTAATCTCATGTTAAATGGTCCACCCAAGAGGATGTAAAATGGACAAATGTATTTAGATCTGGTAGATTGTACCCAAGGAAGCATGAAAAATTTGTCCACTCCCAACAGCTACATTTCCCCCTTTATTTTCCAAAAATGAGTGAAATGTTCAAATTTGCAAAAGGCCAACCAACTTATCACCTCAGGCTGGTAGGATGAACCCACTCATATATATATAAATCAATGCTTAATTAATTATACTGTAGGGTCCCCTGAGAGTTGGACATATAGTCAGTGCTCAGTAAATACCTGCTGAAGGAATGAAGGCATATTGGAAAAGGAAGGGGAGTACACTGAAGGCTGAGAGAACCGAATGAATGGCAGAGATCTGCCATAGGATGGTTCAGGGTCCAAGGCAAAGAAGCAAAGAAGTTTATGGGCAAAGAAGCTTGAGGACATGGAACATACTTTGTAAGGGTAAATTTTAGGGTTGAGACTGAATATAAATTAAATTTTATCCCCAGGGGTTAATTCAAATCCCAAATAAAATACTCAAGTCAGTTAGGAAATTTTATGGTGGTTTAATTAATATAGAGGGAAGGAATTAAGAAGAAGAGAGAGGGAAAAGGGTATAGGATTTCTCTGGCCTAACCTGTGCCAGGGGGAGTTCAAAGACCTCTGCCACAAGACCTCCTCAGAAGATTAGGGGCTTCCTAAGAGGATAGTGTTTTGGAAGGTAAAGGAAAAAGGAATCAGCCTAAACTCGGAGAGAGGTCAGAGAAGACACCTCACCTGACCTGCAATATTAAGCTTCTCCCAGTATTGTATCAAGGACACTAATCGCCAAACCTGGACAATAGCTGCAGCCACGCCAAGATGTCAAGATGATCAGCATGTGGCCACCAGCCATCTCTCTGCCTCAGGAGCCAGAGCCACCTCTCCGAGAAAAAAGGCCGAGAGAGGAAGTGACGTGAAATATGTGGACCATTTTTACATCACTTTCCTGCATCTCACATGTACCAATGGTAGCTTAAGCTTGACTTAGGACAGCCCAGGGGTCTGTCAGTTGTTTCTGATTTGTCATTTGCTAGCACATGTCTGTCATAGGCCATCCTTCTCAACACTTAATCCTTAAGTAGGGGTGTAGACATTCCTGTTTTGTTAGACTAAGCAGGGTGGAGTAAATTTAAAATTCACAATTTGAAAGTCCCTATGTATTGAGACAGGAGATGTTATTTCAAAATGTAAGATAGAAGTAATAGTGGATGGTCAGGGGACAGGAAAGACAGCAAAGAAAGATGCAATCGCAATCTATCTAAAGTCTTAACATTAGGTGTCCAGAGTCCATTCCTTTCTCTTTTGGATGCCCTTTGAATATAAGTAGAATCCTGAGAAACTAGGTTAGGGAAGAAAAACCAGTCAGGAGAGATGCCAGAAGCCCACAGAGATTCCCTAGCAGCCTATATTGCCCATCTTCCCAGTCTCAAGAGCTGCCTTTCCTTGAGTAGTTCCCCACCCTGCTCTAGCTGGAGCCTGGAAGGGTTGTGCATCTTCCAAAATATCAGGTATATATTTTCAGCCTCTCCCATCTATAGGAGTATCTCAAGGAGTCTCAGTCTCTCCCCTGAGGTCTTTGGCCCTGTTTCTGTAAAGCCTCTTCCATCCTGCCACCCCACTCTACCCCCAGGGGCTCCAGTCCTTTGGGCACAACTTCAGTAATCAATTTCTCTGGGTGTCAGAATTGGGGGAGCACTTTCAGTCTCTTCCCCATCACAGATTCAGTCTCTTCTGAACCATCTCCTCCTCCTCCCCATTACCTACTCCATTCCCTACTCCCGTGGGTCTAGAATCCATCTCCAGTGACTTTTCTCCACTTTGACACCACCCTGGCTCCCCTCTGGCTCTAACGCCCTCCCTCCCTCAATCCCCACCTCTGCCCCCTCCAATCTGCAGTCACTCCATACACAGTTGTTTCCAGGAAAGTCTCTCCTTCCACCCCCAATCCCCACCCAGGGCAATGTCCATTTCTCCCTAGAAGTCTCCCCACCTCTGCTCTGAGTCGGTCTTTCTCTCAGTTTCCTTCTCCAGTTTCCCCTTCGGTCTCCTATGCAGCCTCACTCTCTCCCTCCCACAGTGCCTCTTGGTATGCACATCTATGGATTGTGGTCAGTCTCCTCCGTCTACAGTGTCTATCCAAGCATCCTGAAGTTTCCCTGTATACCCCAAGTCTCTCTTGCAGTGTCAGGCCACACAAACTAGTCCCTCTAATCAAGATGGAGTAGTAAAGAAATGCTAGAGTCAGGAAGACCCGAATTCAAATCCATCCTCAGGCAGTGGCCAGTTCTGCAACCCTGGCCAAGTCACTTGAACTAACCTTGGCTTCAGTGTCCTTATCTGTAAAATGAGGATAATAATGACATCCACTTTCCAAGGCTGAGTGAGGATAAAATGAGATCATGAATGGAAAGTACTTTGTAAGCCTTAAAGGACTTACTTAATGCTTTCCTCCAGGTCAGTTACTCCTCTCTTTCTCATCTAAATTAACCAGATATACCAGCTCTGTCCGTGATGCTTATAGACATACTCTGGTTAAACAAATCCTTAAAAAAACCCTTGACTTCCTACCCTCTAAAACTATATTTCTCTGCCAAATTCTGAGAAGTCACTTCTGTCTCACTTCTCAACCCATTGCAATCTAATCTGGCTCCCATAATTGAAGTTGCTTTCTCCAAGGATTATCATGGATCTCGGAGACCAATGACCCTTTCTTCATCTTTATACCCTCTGTCCACTCTGGAACTTTTACTAGTATTGATCATCCCTTCTCTGTTGGCTTCCCTGATGTTGTATTAACTCAGGGCTCTTGCCAGTTCTCAGTCCTCTTTGTTCATCCACCATCCTAATCCTGCTGCCCTCTTTTCTCTCCATACACAGTCCCTTGGATGTCCCATTAAGTACCATGGGTTCTAGGATCCCGTCTACACAGGTGTCTCCAGGACCTTTATACCCAACCCTGATGGCCCTTCTGAAAATTCCAGCCACACATTGTTTACAACTTGCTGGATTGCTCCTCCTGGCACTCCTGGAGATGTTTCAAATATAGTATATCCAAGATGGAAAAAGACTGCTGAGAGGGAGATGTCGAGAGTGTCTAACAGCTGTCTAAAAGCAGAATGATTTGTCTTAAGAGGTGGTGGAGCCTCCCTCCATGGAGGTCTTCAAGCAGAGGCTGTTGAAGACTGCTTACTGGATGTGCTAGAGTGGTGATTCCTCCACCTATCTGTTGGTCTAAATGGTCACTGAGGTCCCTTCCAACTTGTCTCAAGTTTTATGAAGCTTCAAAAGTCAGGATCTGACATCTTTCTTTTTTTAATTTTTCATATGGTGAGCACCTAGCATCAGGTGCACCAAAGTCTGCTCCAGCTGGTCCCATTCTTAGCCACTGGAGCAACAAGGGCCAAGTAAGGGGGTCAGAGACAAAAAGGAAATGACATTCTACTGATGCCAGATCATGAATCCACGGTGTTGATCCCAAGTCCAGCATTCTAGCTTCTGCATCATGCTGCCTCTGCAGATTAATTGATGATAAGAAAAGACCTGACCAGGCACCCTGTGTAGGCTGTTTATCTTCTTCCACTCTCCCTTACAAACAAGATGGTAATCTGGATCAGAGCTTCATAGCCTGCTGTGTGAAGGGTTCCAGGTGTGAACGAATCATGAAAGTATTAAAGATGTATTCAAAAGCTGACTCTAAGGAACAAAGTGCTCTTGGACCAGACTTAGGGATAGTTTCTAATATTTGACTTGATTGATTTCTGAATCCTTAAATTTGGATGAGTTAAATTTTGTTGATCTTAAAGCCAAAGCTCTGCTGTTATCTCTTGTGTGTAAGCTCACAGACAAGTTTTAGAGTCCTTTGGAATATCAAAGATCCACACATGCATTCCTAAGGTAAGACTAGTGCCAGCTTTCCAGAAAGGAGAAGAGTCCTGGCCTGGACACCTGGTGACCTATCGTGTTATCATCCATTCTTTTGGTTTTGTCATTAAACTGCTAAAACTTTTAATGTACCGAATGGGTGATGGTCACTACGCCTGCCCCCCTTATGTAACTATCTTCAATAAACAGATCAACTCCCTCATTCAGAGTCAGTTGGACACTCTCTCCCTGACCATCGGAGTAAGGGCTGACAAGCTGAATGTGAAGCTGATGACTCCTGTGGCTCTTTGTCTATTTTTCTCTCTTTATGTTCTTTCTGCCTTAATCTTTAACCCTTCCACCCAGAGCCCTTCAGTCCCCAGCTTCCCTTTCAGGTGCTCAGTCCACACAAGACTATCTTGTAGCTGCAGGACAGCTACACTGTGTGTTATTCCTCCTTACAAACATCTAATTCTATGGAAAAGATGCCAAGACAGATTCTTGGAAAACTAATGGTTAATGATAATATAAAGAAAAACAACATTGAAAAATGTTAGGATTCTGATCTCTATGAAGACTTTATTGGTGAAACTTATCTCCCTCCTCTTGGGAGATGTAGGGGTATGGAATGCATTTTCTTTCTTTGTTATGAGGAGGTTACCACTGGACAGGGAGCACATTGGGAAATGACAGCAATGCAATTTGTACACAAAGCATAAAGATTATTTAAAATATGTAACAAGAAAGAAACAAAGGAGAAAAGAGGGAAGGAAGGAGAGAAGAAAGAAAGAAAGAAAGAAAGAAAGAAAGAAAGAAAGAAAGAAAGAAAGAAAGAAAGAAAGAAAGAAAGAAAGAAAGAAAGAAAGAAAGAAAGAAAGAAAGAAAGAAAGAAAGAAAGAAAGAAAGAAAGAAGAAAGAAAGAAAGAAAGAAAGAAAGAAAGAAAGAAAGAAAGAAAGAAAGAAAGAAAGAAAGAAAGAAAGAAAGGAAGGAAGGAAGGAAGGAAGGAAGGAAGGAATGGGATAATAAATAGGAACAAGACCCTCATCTTCTGAAATCTTGCATTTCTCTCACAAGTTAGCACTAGTTAAACAAAAAGAACAGCATCAGTCAACATTGATCACCTGTATTGGATCTGTAACATTCTATACTGGGCATCAGCTTTGTGCCTGCTCTACATCATTATTACTCATATTGTTATTTATTTACTTTAGTTCTGAACTGTTAGACATTTTTACTGATAGGAGTCCTCTACTGGGCTGCCTATATTTTAAAATCTTTATCAGAAAAACTTACTATGAAGATCACCCCACCCCAATTTCCTGCTTTTATTTTCATTTCAGCTCCATCGGTTTTGTTTGTACAGCTCTTTTTAATTTTATGTAATCAAAACTATCCAATTGTTTCTATCTCTTGTTTGGACATGAGCTCCTTCTCTGTCCAGAGATCTAGTAGGTAAATTTCTTCCATGTTCAACAGTTTTGCTATCTTGCTTGCTATCTAAACCATTGCCCCATTTTGAGATTATCTTGGCATATAGTGTGAAATATTGGTGTATGCCTAGTTTTTGTCAGACTTTCTAATGATTTTTCCAGTTTTTGCCAAATAACTGGGATCTTTGGGTTTATTAAACACTAGGCAACTATGCTCATTTGCTTCTGTATATTATGTATCTAATATGTTCCACTGATCAAAGTCTCTATTTCTTATCTAGTGCTAAATTGCTTTGACGTTCTAGGTCTTTTCAGAGGAGTCTGGGAGAGAGGGAAGCTCACTGCATGTCTTTCTGCTACTCCATCATATTGGCTTTGCCTCAGAAGCTAACATTCTAAGGGGAAAAGAAAATACACAAAGGGAAGCTAAAAAGAGAGAGGGAGGATGAAGGCACCAGGCGTGTAGGCATAGCGTTAAAGTCTTGAGGAAAATAGGAATGGGACTGTGAGAATGAAGGAAGTCAGACTTGAGCCTCCACGTTGTGGAGGCTCTGGCAGAAGCTCTCTACTAGGAGAAGGGGAGGTGGAGAAGATGCTGCGATGGTATATTCAATGGTCTGTCTTAGTTGAAGGCTATTCCAAGGTAAGAAGGTCCCAGGCACTCAATAAAGTTCCAGGATGAATCAGCAGTACTTTTGAAGTCCAGAAGCTATCTGGAACAGAGTGGAGACCAGCAGAGAGGCTCATGGGCAGGAGATTAGTGCAAGATGGAATGACATTTCTCCTTTTGCCACAACATGGGGCCTTTGGGACTTAGCTTCCTGCCATGCATGGTGAAAGGCTCCATTTTCAGGCACAAGTATGCTATGGCTATTTCCCATATGCTTACTGGATAATGAAGAAAAGCCTTTGAACTGGTTACTGGGTTTGAACTGAATATTCATGCAAAAGGCTTCAGTGGAGATACTTGACCTCTAATTTTCCTCTGGCAGCTGTTGAATTAGGGGAGAAAGGACTGTGCTGGGACCCCGGTAGGTCAGGGGCCTCATGCTTTCTCTTCCACTTTGGTCAAGTGGCCATAAACATATAGTTCCTCTTTCTTTGACTCACTGTATTTGTTTTTTGCCGATTGTAGGTGAATGAATGTTGGAGTTGGAGTGGACCATGTCATGACCTTGTGAGCTGTGAAAGGTTGGAGGAACCACGTGAGATCCATTAACTGAAGCCCACAGCAAAACATGCCACAGCCACGATAGCTGAAAAGTAACCTGTTGGTCTAACCCAAGACAGAACTGAATTAGCAGTGGAGAGAAATAGTGCTTTCTGAAAAGAAGGGCATGACTCATCTATTCGCCATGCCATCTTCAAAAGTTAACATGGTGAGAGGAATGCATGTGGCAGCCTTTTTGAAGTATGAACTTGGTCTCCTCAGGGACCAACATAGTAGCAGAGCTCTCTCAAGTTGGGATAGGAGGTACGGTGAGGGGAATGTTCTTGTTATATATACTGGGCAAATATCCTTTTGTAAAACCTAATTGATATTTATTGTTATCAGTAGTATTGAGGAGATCACAATAGATTAGAATATATTGAAGAGACAACTAGTCAATTGATACTGGGAGGAATAAATTGGATAGAGAATTGAGCCAATAGAATTACAAGTGTGTGTCCAACCCCTAGAACCTGAAGGAGAGATGTAGTTCTGGGAGCTTGACCTGAAAGTCAGAATATGAGTTGGAAGAATAAGTACAAAAAAGCATCCCAACAATGGAAGCCTTCCAAAAGAGAAATGGCCAGTCTTGAGGGAGGGGGAGTAGCTGATTCCCCTTCATTAAAAGCTTTTTTTCTTCCTTTAAAAATTATCTTTCTTTTATTTTTTCTCAGTTACATGTAAACAACATTTTAAATTATTTTTTATTTTAAATTTAAAATTTCTTTAATGTTTGTTTTTAAAAATTTGAGTTCCAAAATTTAAAAATGAATGTTAAATAAATTTTAAATTGATTTCCAAACCATTTCCTTCCTTCTCTTTTTTTCCCTTCCCTTCCTACTCCTTGAGAAGGCAAGAAATTTGATGTAGATTATACATATGGAATCAGGTAAAACACTTTCATATTAGCCATGTTGCAAAAAAGAAAATGCAGGGCAAAAAACCTCTCCAAGAATAATTTTTTAAAAGTGTGTTTCCCAAAGAAAAACACCTGTTTGACTACATGGATCAAGGGGGATATGATTGGGCATGTAGACTCTAAATGAACATCCTAGTGCAAATACCAACAACATGGAAATAGGTTCTGATCAAGGACACATGTAAAAACCAGTGGAATTTCTCATCAGCTATGGGAAGGGGTAGGGGGGAGGGGAGGGAGGGAAAGAATATGATTCTTGTAACCAAGGAATAATGTTATAAATTGACTAAATAAAAATTTCCAAAAAACAAAAACAAAAATAAAAAAGCAATGCCCCCCCCAAAGTGTGTTTCAATCTGCCTTTAGATTCCATCAATTCTTTCTTTGGAGGCAGATATAATTTTTCATTATAAGTTCTTTTTTTTTTTAACCCTTACCTTCCATCTTAGAATCAATACTGGATATTGGTTCTAAGGCAGAAGAGTGGCAAGGAGTTAAGTGACTTGCTCAGGGTCACAGAGCTGGGAAATATCTGAGGTCAAATTTTAACCCAGGATCTCCTGTCTCTGGGCCTGGCTTTCAATTCACTGAGCCACCCAGCTGCCCCCTATAAGTTCTTCTGAATTGCCTTAGATCATTGTATTGCTAAGAATAGCTGTCATTCACTGTACACTATTGCTGTTAGTGTATTCTACTGGTTCTGTTTATTTCACTTTGCGTCTGTTCGTATAAGTCTTCCCAGGTTTTTCTGGAAGCATCTTGCTCATCATTTCTTCAAGCACAATCATATGCCACAACCCAACCGATGGCCATCCCTTCCATTTCCAATTCTTTGCTACCACTAAAAGAGCTTTTATAAATATTTCTGTGCCATTGGAGGTCTTTAAGTAAAAATCTGGCTAATCTCTATTCAAGGATGTTGTACAGAGGCTTCCTGGTCTAGAGAGGGTTAGATGAAGTCCATATCAACCTGAAGATTCAGAATCTTCTCTCAAAAGGAGAAATTGAAACTGGAAGAGACTAAATGCTAAGCCTTGAGCTTGGTTAACCATTATAAGGAAGAAGAGTAAAGTACAAATGCTCCACCCATGGGGAACACCTATACCAATCAGGCACAGAAAAAATGGTCCAAGAACAATTAAAGCTACCCTGTGGGGCGAAGTCTATGAGCAGTGGGTGCTCAGAGGACAAAAAGAAGAGTTGGAGTCATCTTGGTTGGATTTCATGGATGTTGTGGAACACAAACTGAATTTAGAAGGACAAAAGGGCTTTCATTAAGCAAAGGGATGGGGAAGTGAATCATAGAGGGAAAAGGGAATGAACATGAGTCTGTGAAAATTGGATTGAAATTTTCTTTTATTTGTGGTGATATCAACTAATGGCATCTTGGGAATTTAAAGAAATTGTATTGATATCATCCTTTGTTTATACCACCTTCATGCCCAACTGCTGCAAATACCTCCCGTCTCCCCTACCCAGAGAACCATATCTCTGAAACAAAGAAAGACCAAAAGCCAATCAATTTGTCAACCGTGCTGTATAGCATATTTCCATGTGTATAGTTCCTGACACCAATGAGTAGCTTTTTAAAATAGGAGACTCCCCAAAAGGGGAAGGTGGAGCGTTCTTAGCTGTGCCCAGGAGAGGGCAGCCAAACAATTCAAAGGTAGATCTCTTTGAGGTGGAAGAAATGGAGGGTCAGAGGGAGGGAGGCAGACAGGGCTCTGCTGCAGCTACTTAAGGGCAGGGGGATGAGCGGGTTCCTTATGACTCAGCCCTGCTGGGCTTCTGGCCCAAAGAGTTCCCAGGCAACGTCATTCTAATCCGGTGGGGCGCTGTCCTTAAAAAGCCTTGCTGGCCGAGGTGTCTTGGGGGGTTTAAACTCCCAACTGGAAGCTATTCTAATCCAATGCCTCCTGCTCTTTAACTAGGTATCGATTGGTTACTAATCCAGTCCCTTTTTGCAACAAGCACCATCTAGCTGCAGGGGGTAGCAGCTCAGCCCTATCCAGGACCAAAGTGTCTTCTTGGCACGTCAGGGTTGCTATAGTGCCCTGTTAACTGGGGAAGTCATCCTGGGACTAGCTGAACCGGGAACTGGCTGGCTGGCTGGCTGGCTGTCCCTTTTTCCACCAGCCTGCCCACCTGAGGCTTAGTTCAGATATTTGTCCAGCATGGGTTTGCCTGTATGTCCCCGGGGTGCTCCTCTGCCAAGTGGGGGTGAGCCTTATTAAGAAACAGTATATGATACTGGATATCCGATTGGGGTGGGGGTCAAAGAGACTGGGTTCAAATTCCACCTCAATTATTATTACTAGGCATGAAACCTTGGGCAAGTTATTTAACCTTTCAACCTTTGTTTTCTCACCTGTGAAATGAAGACAATAATAGCACCTACCTCACAGGGTGGTTGGGAGGATCAAATGAGATCACATATGTAAAGAACTTTGCAAACTTTAAAGGGTTTTATACATACTAGCAATTATGTTATTGCTCTATCTTCTCCCCTCAATCCAGTTAAAGATGAGACACTTGAATTCAGAAGGATGAGGTATTTATCTGTCTACCTATCTACCTACCTATCTGTCTGTCTGTCTGTCTATCTATTTATCTATTTGTCTGTCTGTCTAGCCTCCCACCCATCCATCCATCCATCCATCCATCTATCTATCTATCTATCTATCTATCTATCTATCTATCTATCTATCTGTCTGTCTGTCTGTCTGTCTGTCTAGCCATCCACCCATCTACCCATCCATCCATCCATCCATCCATCCATCCATCCATCTACCCATCTACCCATCCATCTATCTATCTATCTGTCTGTTTGTCTAGCCCCCACCCATCTACCTATCCATCCATCCATCCATCCATCCATCCATCCATCCATCCATCCATCTATCTATCTGTCTGCCTGTATGTCTCTCTCTCTCTCTCTCTCTCTCTCTCTCTCTCCCTCTCTCTCTCCCTCTCTCTCTCCCCTCTCTCTCTCTCTCTCTCCCTCTCTCTCTCTCTCTCTCCCTCTCTCTCTCTCTCTCTCTCTCTCTCTCTCTCTCTCTCTCTCTCTCTCTCTCTCTCTCTCTCTCTCTCTCTCTAAGACAGGTAGGTGCCAAAGAGGAGAGAGCATTGGGCTTGTAATCAGGAAGACTCATCTTCCTGAGTCTATACCTGGCTTCAGACACTTACTAGCTGTGTGACTCTAGGCAAGTCACTGAACCCTATTTGCCTTAGTTTCCTCATCTGTAAAATGAGCTGGAGAAGGAAATGGCTAGCCAGTCCAGTATCTTTGCCAAGAAAACTCCAAATGAGGATGTAAAGATTCGAACACAACTGAATGTATATGTAAATTTGAGAGTCATCTACATAGAGAAAAGAACACAAGAAGAGATGGCCTGGAAGCCAGTCAAGCTTTTGTTTCCTTTCACCCTCTAAGGAATACTGGCCCAGTAACCTTGGACAAGTCACAGAGTCCTCTCAGTACCCCAGGCAAGTCTCCAAAACTCTAAATTGCACAAAGTGTCTTGCTCTGAATTGGCAAAGGGAGTTTCCTCACCTGGGAGTTCCTTATATGAATTAAATCACAGATCCAGTTCCTATGGTTATCCTGCCTTGAGGTAACAACTGAATCTATAGATGCTGTGAGAGTGTAGAAAGAGAGAAAAGAACTTGAGACAGAGCCTTGGGAGCCCCGCATGGGTAGGAAACAAACCTTGGATTAGGCCCCAGAAAAGAAGACTATGAAGATATGGTCAGACCGAGGGAGCCATGAAAGAGGGGCAAAGCAAAAGTCATGAGGGGAGAGTGTCCAGGGGAAGAAGGGTGTTTTTTGCTGTGTCCAATGCTACAGAGACATCTGTATGGGTCTCAATCTCCTCATTTGTACTCATTTGTTAGACTAGATGATCTCTGAGGTTTCATTTGGCTTTTTTATTTCTGATCGTATAAGATCTTGCCCCACTCCTCCATGGTTAACCCTTAGAACACAGCAGAGACTGTTTGCGGAGGCTCAGTGGCAGCTAGTGAGTGTCGATGTTTTTCCCCCTGGAGTGGAGTGGAACTTCTCCTTCAAAAGAATATGTTGTTTCACCAATTAATAGCTTTTGAAGATGTGGCTGTGGTTTTTACCCAAGAGGAAAGGGGGCAGTTAGACTCTGTTCAGAGGGAGCTCTATGGAGATGTGATGCTGGAGAATTATGAGAATTTTTTCTCTCTGGGATTTCCAGTTCCCAAACCTGATATTATCTCCCAACTGGAACAAAGAAAAGAGGTATAGATCCAAGATATTTGGGGTCCTGAGGAAAGAGAATTCTCTCAAAATGCTTATAGCGATTATAAGAACAGATCGGAAAATGAAAATTTGACTCTAAGGGAAATTCCTCAAGAAGTTGAATTACCTGGAAATGAGGCAAAAAAACAACATCAAACCACCCAAAAGATGTTACCCAAGATGCCAGAAGAACCCGTAATCAGGAAATTACCTTAAAGAAGCAGATAAGAAAACATAGAGGAAAGAAACAGAGTAAACCGTTTTCTCAGCAGAGGATTCCCCAGCAAGTTTCCCCAAAGAAAACCAATAGAAGAGAGAAAGGTCAAGAATATAATGATTTCGGTAAAAACTCCACTCAGAGTTCTAATATGGTTACTCCTAAGAGAGTTGAAAGAAATCATACATGTACTGTATGTGGTCAGAGTTTTCCCCATCATTCAATATAGGAGAGTTCATGATGGAGAAAAGAGCTATCAATGTAGTGATTATAGGAAGGACTTCAGTCCCAAATCACAATTTACAAAACATCCAGTAATTAACACTGATGAAAAGTCCTATGAATGTACAGAATGTGGGAAATCATTTAGTCGTAGTTCACCTCTTACTTTACACCAGAGAACTGGGGAGAAACCCTATAAGTGTAACAAATGTGAGAAAGCCTTTGGCACTAATTCTGATCTTATTAGACATGAAAGGATTCATACTGGAGAAAAACCACATAAGTGCAATGATTGTGGGAAAGCTTTTAGTCAGTCTTCAGTGTTTATTCGGCATCAGAGAATTCATACTGGAGTGAGTGCCTATAAGTGTAATGACTGTTGGAGAGCCTTAAGCAGTAGGGTAAGCCTTATTGAACATTGTAGAATTCATAATGGTGAAAAACCTTTTCAATGTGATGAATGTGGAAAAGCCTTTACTCACGTCACAAGTTTAATTTACCATCAAAGAATTCATACTGGAGAAAAGCCATATGAACGTAGAAAAGCCTTCAGTTGACACTCAAGACCTTATTTGACATCAAAGGGCTCACACTGGAGAGAAACCATTTAAGTGTAATGAGTGTGAGAGTGCTTTCAGTAGAAGGTCAGTCCTTAATGAACATAAGAGAATTCATAGTGGAGAAAAGTCATATGAATGTAATGAATGTGGAAAGTCTTTCAGTTGGAGCTCCACCCTTATCCAACATCAGACAGTTCATAATTCAGACAAACCTTACAAATACAGTGGGTGTGGAAAAGGCTTTGGATGCTGCTCACATCTTACCATACATCAGAGAATTCACATTGGTGCTAAGCCGTACAAATGTAGTGAGTGTGGGAAAGCCTTTAGTCAGAGCTCCATCCTTAAACAACACCAGAGAATTCACACCAGAGAGAAAGTGTATAAATGTAATGAGTATGGGAAAGCCTTTAGTTGGAGCTCCACCCTTATCCAACACCAGAGAATTCACACCAGAGAGAAGGTGTATAAATGTAACGAGTATGGGAAAGCCTTTAGTTGGAGCTCCAGCCTTATCCAACACCAGAGAATTCACACCAGAGAGAAGGTGTATAAATGTAACGAGTGTGGGAAAGCCTTTAGTTGGAGCTCCAGCCTTATCCAACACCAGAGAATTCACACCAGAGAGAAGGTGTATAAATGTAACGAGTATGGGAAAGCCTTTAGTTGGAGCTCCAGCCTTATCCAACACCAGAGAATTCACACCAGAGAGAAGGTGTATAAATGTAATGAGTGGGAAAGCCTTTAGTCAGAGCTCCATCCTTAACCAACATTAGAGAATTCATACTGGAGAGAAACTTTATAAATGTAGTGAATGTGGGAAAGTCTTCAATCAGAGATTCAGCCTTATCCTACATCAGAGAATTCATTCTGGAGAGAAGCAATGTACATGTAATACATGTGGAAAAGCCTTCAGTCAGAGAACCAATCTTATGCGGCATCAGCAAATTCATACAGAAGATGAGTCATGAATAAACTATATAAACAAAATCCTTTGTTGTCTGAAGATTCAACAGAGAGAAATCATACTCAGCTCAATTGGTAAATATAATGGGTATTGGGGAAAGCTTATCCCTAGATCAGAGTCCATTATGAAGCAACATCTCTTATAAAATTATAAGATCTTTTGAAAACAATAGCTGTTTTTCTTTATATATATATATATATATATATATATATATATATATATATGACATCTAGTCTTGGATGACCCACAAAATATTTATTTTATTTGAATGATACAAGTAATGGTTGTATAGAAACCTTCCATGAGAGATGCTTTCTTTATCTTTATATGAAAATTCTAGACTGAAAATCTCTAGGATGATAACTAAAGGGAATGTTTTATCTTGACTTGAAAATAGTACAAACTGAATAGGACAATCTAACTAATGTTCCTATCAGCATTATCCTAAGTGATCTTTTATCCTCCATGTAGTGAAAGGATGGTGCTGCAGTTCTTGTTGATTAAAGATGATGGAATATGGAAAGAATAACCTTGCATTGGGAAAAAGAGCAACCCCTGGAATTTTGAATGTTAGGGGATAATATATCCATACTCCCATAGGTAATAAGTAGTTAAAACAGAAACAAGTTACTAGCTGTGTTGTTTCCCAGGCAGGTAATCTTTTAATTATATTCTTCTGCCTTTCCTAATATTGGAACTGTACAGTATTGAGCAGTTAGGAAACACATCAGAAAAAAAATCTAGAAGATCAGAGTGCTCCGCTATTCTTGAATATTCCCCATTTCCACTGGTAGATGGAGGGGAAAGATGTAAATAGGGCTCCTAAGGGGAAAACATATAGTCCATGGTAGAAACCAACAGTATGGTTGCCGGCCAAAATCTGAAACCAGCTTTTGTTAGTTGTAGACAGGAGGATGACATAAAGAGGTAATTATAATTACTAGATGACCAATTGTTAAAGATTAGAGAATCAGGAAAGTTATGGCTTGGGTCTTATTTCCTAAAAGAGGGAATATGTAGTAGTACCAAAGGGAGCAGAGAGGTCAGTGAACTAAATTGGCAACACTTTTGATCTAGTTGGGAAGAGGGCATGGGAGACCTGAGAGTGATTTTTCAGCAACATTGTCTTTGGAGGTATGTTAGTCAAAATATTTTTATTAGGATCAATCAGTAGGAGTAAAACTATGTGAGAATATGCTAGAACCACTTATACAGGAGGAAGAACTAGATTATATTAGGGAACATTGGAACTCTGTGATGGTGGCAAGTGATTTGGATAATATAGGAATTTGATACCACTTCTGAAGCTATCCCTCTGCCCACTGAAGAGGAGAAATTATTGAAAAACCTGTAGAATGATTGCTTTCCAAAGAAGGAACAAGTGGAACTAATAGTTTGGGTATAATATTGGCCAATCAGTGCCACGACGGGAATGCTGGGAACTTTGGAAAGATGTTACCACTTCATCTTAGGATTTTATAATAGGTAAAGAGAGAAAAGCCAGGGATAGATGCACACTCTAGACTTTGAGAGAGTGAGTTCCAAATAATTTGAATATAGGGTAGGTTAATACTCTATAGAGAGGAAGTAAACCCATAAATGACCTAAAGGATGAAATGTTGACAATTTATTCTAGTGAAAGTGGGAATGTTTAGTGAGATGTGATTGACCAACATATTTCAAAGGTACATACAAAAGATGTAAGCAATGGCAGGTACCTTAGAACAGATTCAAGAGTGACAGTGTTAAGAGAATAGTGGAATCCCTGACAATGAAAAGATAAGGCATTTGAGTTATAGAACTTTTGCTGCATTTTATGCATTGCAATTCATTTCCTTGAAATTAAAAGTTTAAAAAACAAACAAACAAATAAAAAAACACAGTAGTAGGTATGATAATGCTGTCCATGAACTTAGACTGTAGAGAAACTCTGGGTTTATTTTTCCAATCCACACTGGTCTCAGTAGCTCAGGTCCCAGAGCATGACTAGTTATAGGTCTCCTTCAAGGTTTAGTGATAACCCTGAGGGATAGTGGGATTCTTGTAATGGTATTGGCTGTGCCCCCAACTAGTGAATTATTCCCAGTATTGATAGCCAGTAATTACTACACCAATATCATTTACTAGTATGAGTTAGTTTCTCCCTAGGGTCACTTAAGTAGCTGATATCTTCATGGTATAATCAATGGTTTGATAATCATGGTATAATCAATAAATCAAGGTACAGAAAAGTAAGTTAGCTTTTAAAAAGAGATATTTACTGGGCATCCTCTTTGGTCTACCCTCCAGACTGTGGGGAAAAAGGGCTTGGAATTGAAATGATAGTTACAGACATTCCTCCCTCCAGGTTCACTTCAGTGTGGCATTGACATAGCCAAAGGTTGAGTAGCTCCTTTGTTTTCCAAAGATGGCGCCCTGACCCCTGGGTTGATTTATTGCTCACACAGGTCAGGAAGTTCACTGGAAACCGTGTTGGCTTCCCCTAATGACTCTCTTATCTTTTAAAGCTCCCAGGGTCATTTCCTCTCCAGGACTCCTTCACCTAACACCAGGAAAGAATAAACACAAAGTCCTTTTCTACCATAAGAGAACAGAGAGATTAAGGTTTTAAACTGGAGCTTTTTATATATACATTCAGTTCCAATTTAGTATCCAATTAAAAGGTTTTCATCAGATTTTAAAGAATCAGTCACAGATGCTTACTGTACCCCCTGAAGGGGGTTCACCAAGTCTTCCAGGTAGGTTAGCACAGGGAGAGCAGTATACTATGCATGCTTGAAGGACAGGGGCTCCATTGGCCAGTTTCTCACTGAGAAACTCTAGTAAGGGAACATGACATTTCCCCAAATAACTATGATAGGAAGGAAAATGTATTTGCCACAAAGGGTGGTGGGGCTGGTGGCAATACTTGAAGAAATTTGAGAAGACAAAAATTCCAGGCAGCTTTCCATCTCATGAAAGAGATAGCATCTGAAATGGATGTTTAAGGAAAGAGGAAAAGGCTTCCATGGACAAACATGGCAGAGTAGAATGAGAAATTGTAAGAAAGCATAGTCTAAGTTGGCCAAAGAATAGGAGCACCTGAAGTTTAAGACTATTTGGGGGCAAGAACTATTGGGGTAGGGAGTGGGTACAAAAATGGGTCAAGGAAAGCCGAGAAAAGGAGTCTAATCCCAATTTAGGTGTGTGTAATTAAGGAAAGGAATCAACTGATTAACCAATATGAATTTACTAAACACTATATGACAAGAGCTCTTCTAGACCCTGGAGATACAAAGGATCTAAGGATAAAGTAAAGTAGAAGTTAAAGACAGTCCTTGCCTCCAATGAGCCTCTACTCTACTGGAAAGATCCCATGGACATAAATTGGCATATAAAATACATACATATAAACATATATGTGTATGTGTGTGTATATATATACACATACATTGTTCATCAGTCATTTCAATGAGGACCAGTGAATTTGCCAATAAAAGCTCCAAACTGGGTAATGAAGAGTCAGATATGGCTAAAAACAACTGAAATAATAGTCAAAGGCAGTTTCGTATATATATAAATATACATAAGCAATGAAGATAACCAGTGGCATGAATCCTCCTTATCTATTGGACTAGGGCATTTGCCACGGAGCTGGGTAGGCACGCTGGCCCTTTTATACTGGACATGTGCTTCAGGAAGGGGCCAAAACATATTCTCCACTGAAAGGGACCACAATTCATGCCATTGGGGGATGGAGGGAGGAGAAGTGAATGAAAATACTTTCTACAGGTGGAAGGAGTAAGAAATGATTCATCTAGGAGGTGGTACTTGAGTTGAGTTTTGAATAGGAAACTAGAGATTCTCTGAAGCAGAGAGAAGGAAGGGAATGAATTCCACACCTGAGGGACAAGCCCAATTCAAAGACAAGGAGATGGGAGAGGGAATGAATATGACTAAAAGAAAGGACTCTGCCATAAATTTAAGATCTTTTCATTAGGACCTGTCAAAGATTCAATCCTGGGGAAACTAGCCAGTCAGGTCCTGCGGCATCATTAACTTTGATCTTCCAGGAAATATCTCAATCAAGGTAAAATTTTAACTTTAGTGTGGCCATAAAAACGTTGTTTAGTATCAGGTCCTTTTCTGAGCTGTGTTGCCTAGAAACTAGACTATAAAGTTAGCCAGAGATCTAGGAGGAGTCCTTACAAGAAGTTGACCACCCACAGAAGAATGGCAGATCCCAGGCAGGGGATATAAGAGGAGTCAGCCTTTGACATAAGGCAAGCTCACTGGATGACTGGTTAGGAACCAACCCCTTTAAGTCTGTAGTTCAGGGATGAGCCCCTGGGTCTAGATGTGGTTGGAATAACATTGAAGACAACAAAAGACTAGTTCCTTCCCTCTTAGGTTTACATTCTAATTACATAAGACACAGAGGCATCAGGTAGCCAAATGGCCCAGCTACTAGTATCACCCTTCCCTTAAAAAGCCCTTTGTATCTGTTTTGTCCATATAGTGGATATACGTGCCTTTATGTGTACATACACATATTGTATGGGTTAAAATTAATAGTTTGGCTAAAATATGAGAGAATGTGGTTGCCAAAGTTGTAACTCAAGTCAAAAATGACTTTTCAGCAGCTTTATTTACAAAATGGAGGGAAAGTAAGGTAGATAAATGTGAAAGAGGGCAGGGTGAGAAGTCTGGCTTATCACCCTAAATATTTGCTCTGGTGCCTAGCTCTACTCTGGCAGGGCTCCAAAAGCCCCAGCAGGAAGGCCCAGAGGTAAATTAAGCAAGGGGTTCATCCACATGGCTTCCTCTGAGAGGGAGGCCTATTTGGTGTTAATCTCTCTGGAAGACAGGAAAGGAAAGTCAGTTTTTTCCACTCACCAATCTAAAGTCCAAGGGGAAAAGATCCCAGAACAGTCCTGCCAAATGCTACAGTCCCAGGTCTACGCTGAAGAAGATGATCCTCCACTGACCTCCACAGCCTTGAAAGAGCTCAAAGACTGCTCTTCACAGGAAGTTGTAGCCACTTTTAAAGACCCTTCTTTTCGTAACTTCCTGTGCCTTCCTCCACTTTACAGGGACCAATTGCAGTTTATGACTTTGCTTAGGACTCTCCAGGGGGCAGTCAGTCATTTCTGAGTTGTTTGGATTGCGGACCTCCCCCACTTATGCGTTAAGTAGGGTGTATATGCTTCTGGTCATGAATTTAAAAGTAGGTGAGGGGAGAGTTAATGCTATCTTTACAGATATGCTGTGATCCTTTGGGAGACTAGTCTTCCCAATGGATCATTTGACATAATCAGAGATTGAGGATTCAAGTCTTTTCATGGTCACCATAAATGTAGGACTTAAATTGATGTCCAATACTCCAAGTGTTATATTTTATAAAGTTTATTAATAATCACAAGAAATAAAGGAATAAAAAGGTAATTATCTAACAAAATAAGACCATGTGACCAAGCTCTCCTTGCCTGTTTAAAAGGCCCACTCCACCAAAGCCATGACAGGAAGACAAGAGAGCAAGAGGTGGGGCTATGCCAAATTTATATCCTCCCTATGTCAACACATCATGTGAGGAGAGTGGGGTGCTGGGACTTGTAGTTTTTAGGGTAACAGATTCTAATTACACAATATATACACTCAATATACTACTTTTGTAGTATATATATAATGTATATTTATATGTATACATGCATATACTTAATTTACTATTGTTGTATATATGTACATGTTATTCTTTCCAGTCAAGGAACAGACAATTTAGGAGTGGGAATTATTTTTTCTTCACTTACAGCACAGAGTGGGAGGAGATGAAGGTAACACTGGGGTTATCACTCACTCTTTCTGGCAGAAAATATTTCTTTACTTGTAGAAGGAGAGGAGGGGAGAGGCTGGTCCGTCCAGAATTCCTCTTTCTTCTCTCCCTTTTCCTCTCTCTCAAATATTGGTTGTGCGACCCTGGGCAAGTGATTCAACCTTTTTGTGGATATAGAAGTCACTTTCTAAGACTTTAAATTTCAGAGAAAGAGCTGCCGAACTCAATTGATAGAAGAGGTTTCTTCATTCTATATTAATAAAATCATAACTTCCCAGCTGTGTGACCCTGGGCAAGTCACTTGACCCCCATTGTCTAGCCCTTACTGCTCTTCTGCCTTGGAACCAATACACAGTATTGATTCTAAGACAGCAGGTAAGGGTTTAAAAAAATGGCTTAGGTCTGGCCTCAGATGCTTTTTACCTATGTGATCCTGGGCAAGTCACAACCCCAATTTTCTTGCCTTTACCATTCTTCTGCCTTGGAACCAATACTTGGATCAATTCTAAGACAGTCCAGTCCTTATCCTTTCCCTTTTAAAGTTTCTTTTTTTAAAAATTATGAATTTAACATACATTAGCTAACATGAATATTTCAATATACAAAAAAACAGGAAAGTATTGTACATAAAATTGAATTTTGGCCATTGTTTTCAAAGTATGTATTAAATCTGAGAGGCAGCTTCGTGACTCAGTGGATGGAGCACTGGGCCTAGAATCCATTGTTTCAGTCATGTTTGACCCCATTTAGAGTTTCCTTAGCAAAGATACTGGAGTGGGTTGCCATTTCCTTCTCCAGGTTGTTCTACAGATAAGAAAACTGAGGCAAACAGGGTTAAGTGACTTGTCCAAGGTCACAAGCTAAATTATAATATAGTTGATTATATGTCTCTAGATTGATATCCTATCGCTGTTATTCAGTCATTTCAGTTGTGTCTGACTCGTTGTGACCCCATTTGGGGTTTTCTTGGCCACACAGGAATCGTCACACTCTGGATCTCACCATTAGCCACAAGAGTTTCACTTCCTCTACCAAAGACTTGACATTTCTCTGACTATAACTCGTGATTCCATCACTCTCTCCTAAACCTGCTCTTCGCAGTCAGCCCAACCTTCAGTCTCTCTCCTCCTTCAGGACTTTCTCAGACCATTGTTTCTTCTGCATTTAACTCTCCTTTCTTCTTTTGACTCGAGAGTTTCAGCCCCCCATTCTCCTTTCCTCTTAGAAGGACATGCAGAATATCTTTGAAAGTTATATATGTAATATATGATATTATATCTATTATATCATGATACCATTACATTATATTTAACTACATATAAATCTTATATTTTACATTTACATATTATATTTATATGTAATAAATATATCATATGTGATAAGTAGAATACAAATTAGACATATTATGCATATTTATTATATAAATATATCACACATTATATCACATTATATATCATACTTACTATATTATACTTATATATTATTATATGTAAAAGGAAAAGCAAGGTGTATATACCACAGATTCCCCACTTTCTATCCAATCCTCCAGCCTTCCCTTTCTGTTCGGCTTTGAATATAGAAATACTTATTCTATTCGGTGTTATTTAATTTAGAATAAAACATTTTAATATTATTAAAAAAAAACAAACCAAAGTGTACTGAGTCCAGATTACGGTAGGTTTCAGGTGGTTGGTTCTGGAGTTTGAGTTTCATTCTGAAGGCAGCTTTAGCCTTCATTTCCACAACTTCTATTGGTCTCCCTGCTGGCTTCTGGGATACGGTTCTGGGAATAGTCTTTTCACTTGGAGCCTCAAAGACTGACCACAATACATACAGGCTGTTGACTTCTTCCAAGTACAAGTGGCCAAAGCTCTCAGGGGGAATGTCCACTAGGTTAAAGGCAATCAAAGTGGCCCAACTCCTTAGTGCTCAATGGGCTCTTCTCTCAGTTCAATGGAACAAACATTTACTAAGTGTCTACTATTATGCAAGACCCTGTGGTAGGTTCCAGGATTAAAAAAAAAAAAGAATGATGCAATTCCTGCCCTCGTGGAGCTTACAGCCTACCAGAAAGGGAGAGCAGGAATATGTCCCCATATGTGTATTGCAAGTATGGCAGGGGTATGATATTGCATTCACCTTTTCTCTGGGTTGACATTGTCCTGAACCTCCACTCACGCTGACAACTATATTGGGTGTTTTATGAATAGGGGAGGAGGCAGCCATAGCACCATACTGCTGAAACTCAGAGTCCAAAAGTTAATCCTGCTATAGAGGAAATATCTGATTACACTCAGAACTGCAGCTCTTGAACCCCTTCTGGTAGGTCTCTGATCTACACATATTAGTCATAAAGACAGAGTTAGCTCTTCTTAAAAAATAGATTTTATTCATAACTTTTGTTTTTACATCAGCTAGATTTCCCCATGTATCCTTCCTCCTTCTGCCTCCTAGAGCCATGTCTTATAACAAAGATTATTATTTTTAAAGGAGGAAAAAAAAGAGAAAGAAATTTAGTAAAACCAGTCCACACATTGACAAAGTTCAACATATGTAGTGTTCTACACTATAGAACATTGACTTTAGCAAAGGAGCAAGGACTTCTGGTTTCTTTTCTTGAGGGCCAAGCATGTTCTTCACAGTTTTGCAACATTCAATTTCAATTTTTTGTGGTACTTTAATGCCTTAAAAAAACAAACACAAACAAACCTTCAGTCTTAGAATCAATACTGTGTATTGGTTCCAAGGTAGAAAAGTAGTAAAGGCTAGTCAACAGGAATTAAGTGATTTGCACAGAGTCACACGGATAGGAAGTGTCTGAGACTAGATTGGAACCCAGGCTCTCCTGTCTCTAGGTCTGGCTCTTTATCTACTGAGCCACCTAGGTGTCCCTTATGATTAATTCTAAAATGTGAAACTTTTACTAAATGAAAAATCAAAACTAAGAGTAATCAAAAGATTATATTTATGCCATAGATGACAAAATCAGGAATAATAAAAATGTAAGAGTCCACCTATAAGCCTAGGTCTAACTCTCCTACCAAAAGACATAGTTTTTGTGTGGGCATAAACTATATAAATGGAGATTCTGAGTCGTTGGACTTCATCCCCCAGAAGTCCCTTAGTATTTCCCAAAATTCCCTTTTCCTGCATCCCTGAGTTTTGTGTGCTTGTATTTAAGTGACGGTAATTCCTCTCTCTTCCTCTCTTGGACTTGCAACCAGGCTGAAGTCAGGCAGTTCTTTTGTTTTAGTTATTATTAATAAAATTTTATAAAATATAATATTTAGTTATTGAATATTAATTTTAAAACTCACAAAACTTATAGGAACTTGAACAGAGAGGCAGCTAAGTAGGGAGATCCTGGTGCCTAAGGCAATTCATGAATTGACTGTAGTCTGTGTCTATATTCTTTCTGTACTAAGCAAGATCTGCTGGTGGGACCACTCCTTTCTTGAATCTCTGCTTCTCTGCTACTCTCAGAGTATTGAAACAGCGTCAAGTAGGAGTAAACTTTGAATCTGTAGAGCTTCTTCAGGTCTGTTACTAAGCCCTGAGGTAGCATTACACTCTCAAAATGAAAAGCGGTTCTCATTAAGTCTCAGATGAGCAAAGCTATAACAAGTGGGTTTTCCCCCTCTTGAGTCATAGAAGGAAGTGACAGACTATATGGAAGAATCCCTGGGAATTTCCCCTGTCTCAAAGTTTGGCAGTAATAGAGAGCAAAGAAATCTTTTCCCAGGTAATTTCTTCAAACAACATTAGGATGTTGCTTTTTCAGTCAGCCATCAACACAGCTCCTCCAATCAGATCAACTCATAGTACCAGCTGCAGAGTGTTTGTTGTCTGCCTCTAATCAACTGGCATTGGCTTTTTTCAGCTTTTCAGCTCTTTTGATTTCTGTTTTATCTTCAGTTTCTGAAAGCAATTTTTCTCACCAGCTTCTGTCTTTTTTTTTTTACCTCAAATCATGACCTCTAGTCATAGGTTAAAAAAATACCAAATCCAGATTTCTGTCAGATGTGCCACGAAGAATTTCAGTTTTTTCATTTGGTTTTCCAACAATAAACTTTCAAGTCCTTTTAAAAAAAGTCCTCTGGTGGGCAGTTGGGTGACTCAGTAGATTAAGAACCAGACCCAGAGGTGGGAGGTCCTGGGTTCAAATGTGACCTCAGATACATTGTGATCTTGGGCAAGTCACTTAACTTCCATTGCTTAGTTCCTACTGCTCTTCTGCCTTGGAACCAATCAAGACAGAAGGTAAGGGTTTAAAAAAAAATCCTCTGTAAATTAGTTTATGGAAAATTGCACTAGTCGTTTTTACCATCAGCCAGTTCTTTGGCCTTTGAGCAACATGCTTTTCCTCCAGGCCTCTCAGAACTTTGAGTCTCTCCTCAAGGCCCCTTTGTGTCAGAGGGAGTGCCTTACTTCTCAAAATGCCTTTCAATATTTTTAATCCCAAACAGTATCTTTTCACTTCCTCTTTTCAGTAAATAAGACAGGGAAAGTATCTGCCATATATTTGGCAGGTATAAAGATAAGACATGGTAGAATGTGATTGGAATTTTAGAGAGATCCTGATAAATAAAGAAAATCTGAGTAGGCAGAAATACTGTATATATTCCAAGGATGGGGGAAGGCCGCCACCAGGAAGAAATAAAACCCCAAGACAAAGATGAAAAGGAAGCACATTCCAAGCCTGAGAGGCAGAGTATCCTAAATCTTGAGGGGCCCAGCTGTGCCCGTCCCCCTTTCACCCTGGTATAATATCTGAAAGAAGAGTATTTTCTTATAACACAAATTTGAATTCTGCTCATCTTGTCCAATCTGGCTGGCAAGACCAGTGAATAAAGGGTAATGAACCTCTTTCCCAGGATTGTGATGAGGATCAAATGAGGTAATCATTTTAAAGTGCTCAGCACAATGTCTGGCATACAGCAGGTGCTACATCAGTTTCCTTATCTATCTAAGGGAGCTAGGTGGTTCAGTGGGTAGAGTGCTGGACTTGGAGTCAGAAACATTACTTTCTGAGTTCACTCTGACCTTAAACCCCTACTAGCAAGGCACTGGTCAAGACATTTAGCTCTCTTTGCCTCAGTTTCCTCATCTGTAAAATGTGCTCGAGAAGGAAATGGCAGGATCTTGGCAATGAAACTCCCCAAAAAGGGGTCAAGAAGAGTTGAACACAATTTAAACACGACTAAACAACAACAGTCTGTATAATAAAGGTATTGGACTCTCTTCCAGCTCTGGTTCTGGAGCTTTATTTAACTTATTCATTCCATTTTTTTCCTTCCATCTATCTAGTTATGTAATTTCCCCCATTTTATTTTTTTTCTCAGGGAAATCTCCCTTCCTGCCTTTCCCAGTCCTCTTTCATGGGAATTAAATTAATTGATTTCTATAAATTATTTTGCCATTGTAGTTGAGGCAATGTGTTTCAGTGGAGAGAGCTACTGGATTTGGAGGGAGAGGAACTAGGGGCAAATCCCAACTTTGCCACTTACTAGACACGTAACCTCAGACTAGCTACTTAACCTTTCTGGGCTTCAGGTCCTAATCTCCAAAATATAGAGGTTAGATAAAATGACCTTTTAGGTCCCTTCTGGGTCTATAGCTATGATTCTATAAGTCCTAGGTTTTTCCCTGGATGGATGAGACTAGATAGCTGCTGATGTTCCTTTTAACTCAGATTCTTTGATTCTATGTCTGTATGTGCCTTTTTTCTCCTAAAAGAAAGTAAGCTCCTCTATGGTAGAATTATCTCTCTTTTATCTTTGTATCCCCAATGCTCAACATAGTGCCTGGCACACAGTAGGCACTTAATGCTTGTTGAAGGAATGAGAGTAAGGCTAGAAAGGCAGAGTGGAGCCAGTTCTTGGAGGAGTAAACAAAGCTAGTCAAATGAGTCTGAATTCAGCCTATTAACAATTGGGAAATACTTAAGACTTGAGCAGAGGAGTAATAATTTATGTATAAGGATGATTTTGTTGACCAAGTAAAGGTCAGAAGAGAGAGAGTTAAGACCAAAGGCAAGAGAGAGCCCTTTGCAGGCTATGACAATAGCATGGAAGAGAAGAGATGAAGAAGACCTGGTCCAGGGTGGTCCGGGGTCCCTTGACTTAAGGCTTTTGCTCCCCTCACTTTTCCCTCCTATTAAAGACAATGACTGAACTCTCCTGAGCTGGGTTAGGGTGTGGAGAGAGCTCTCTGGGTTTTGAACACTACCGGTAGAACCAGTCTGTTTCCCATGAGTCACACCCATGGGTCTCCCAGATGAAAACCAAGCATTAGTTCCCAAGATATCCATAAGGGACACATGAGGTGTGTCCCTTTGGCTATCCACAGTCAAAAAAGGAACTGATGGGATCTGATTGCATGCCATCTTCTACTTTATTTCCTTCATGAGTTTTTCAATGTATGTATAAGTGTCTTCTATCATGGTATAAGCAATATGGCAATATGTATTGCATGAAAGCACTGGTATAACCTAAGTCAGACTATTTACTGCCTCGGGCAAGGGGAGGGAGAGAAAGAAAAAAATCCAATTCCTAAAATAGGAGAAAACAATTGTTAAAAATCGTTTCTCTATTTAACTGAAAAATGAATGAATGAATTAAAAACAAATAAACAAAAGACCCCAGCATTAATAAACCTAATCCCAAGATTTTGCTGAAGATTCTAAAGGGAACATAGGCATTTGCTCATTTTTCTTCCCAACACCATTATTAGCTCTTTTCTCTGAGACAAATTACTTAACTTTTCTGAACCTGTTCAAAGTAGAGAATACTTAGAGCACCCATCTCATGGAGTTGTATGGCTGAAATGAGATAATTTATGGAGAGTGCTCTGCAAACCTTAAAGCTTTACACATGCCACTTGATTACTAGTATTTCCTGGCGAGAGGAATTAGTGAGATGTAAATGTCAATCTGTACTGTAGTTTAAATGTGGGTATGTGAGAATAGTTGATTTCTTCATCTCCTTTATCTCTGTATCCCTAGTGACCCCATGGACTATAGCATATCAGGTCCTTTCATTCTCCACTATTTCTCAAAGTCTGTCTAAGTTAATGTTCATTGTTTCCATGACACTATCTATCCATCTCATCCTCTGTTGCCCCCTTTTTATTTTTAACTTCAATCTGTCTCAACATCTGGGTCTTTTCCAATGACTTCCATCTTTTCATTATGTAGCCAAAGTATTTAAGCTTCAGCTTCAGTATTTGACCTTCCAGTGAATAGTCCAAATTAATTTCTCTAAGTATTGACTGATTTGATCTCCTTGCTGGCCAATGTATAAATGGAGATTTTGAACCTTTGACTTCATTCCCCAGAAGTCCTTAGTATTTCCCAAAATTCCCTATAATCTCTCCTGCATCTTCACATTGGCAAGATCATGTTATTGATATTTAACTGGCAGTAATTCCTCCCATGCCCTCTTTGACTTGCAGCCAGTGGTGATGGTGGTAAGGTAGGGATTTTGAAAATGACTAACTAGCCATAGGCACATGGTTTTTATTTTGTATCCTCTATATTCCTTGATTTCTAATAATCATTTAATAAACCTCCTAAAATATAATATTTTTATTATTTGAGAGTAAATTTTAATTTTTACATCAAGGGACTCTCAAAAGTCTTCTCCATCACCACAATTTGAAAGTATTGATTCTGCAGCACCCACTTTCTTTTTGGTTCAACACTCATAGCCATATATTGTTAATGGAAAATCATAGCTTTGATTTTGAGACTTTTATTGGCAAGGTGGCATCTCAGAATTTTAGTATGTTGCCCAGATTTGTCATAGCTTTCCTTCCAAGGAGAAAGTGTATTTTAATTTCATGTCTGCAGTGTTACAATGAAAAGAGCAGTTGCCTTAAACCGTGGCCGTGAAAATATGGTTTCAAGACTTTGAATTGCCAAAACTGTAAAGATAATTTTTAGTGTCTTGATTTTATATTAAAAAATAAAGTGGTCTGGGGGCAGCTGAGTAGCACAGTGGATTGAGAGTCAGGCCTAGAGATGGGAGGTCGTAGGTTCAAATCTGACCTCAGACACTTCCCAGCCGTGTGACCCTGGGCAAGTCACTTGACCCCCATTGCCTAGCCCTTACCACTCTTCTGCCTTGGAGCCAATACACAGTATTGACTCCAAGACAGAAGGTAAGGGCTAAAAAAAAAATAAAATGGTCACCATGGAAAAAATTCCCAAATATGAAATACCCAAGTCAGTTGGGTTTTATAGAAATTTTAATTAATATAAATAAGGAATCAAGGAAAGGGAGAGAGAAAGAAGAAATAATGTATGAGGGGCCTAGGTCAAAATGGCCTAGGCCTGAGCCTTAAGAGAGACCAGTCAGTCTTTAATCCACTCACCACAAGATTTGTCCCAAGCAAGATTCTAGTGTTCAGACAGACCCTCCAGTTTAGCTCCTCAGCTCCACTAAGTTCAGCCACTGAGCCCTCCAATTCAGCTTTTGCAAGATGAACTCAGTCTAGAGGCCTCTGACCTCCTTTTAAAGAGAATTTTCTCCTATGTCACCTCCCCTAAATGTTTACATCTACCAATCACAGTAGAAGTTTTCCAAAGGACTGACCATTCTTAATTCACATCTTGTTATCACCTTTTCTGGGTAAACTAAAACTTCTGAGTATTTCACACCTCTTTGCTAAGGTTACCCTTTTAGTGATTAATTTAACCTTCATAGGTACTTAGCACCCTTTTGTATTAGATCTAAAAATAGACCTAGCTTAAGGGCTTTTGCCTCACTATAAGTATGGGTTAAGTATTTTTCATTGTTCAGTAAGGAGTTTACAACTTTATCTTCCCCTAAAGTGTGCTTAAGTATGGGTGGAGTAATGTTAGAGTTCTCACATTCCTGATCAAGTACCTTCATTGTTTAAAATGGAGAATGGGCTTAACCAAATGTTCTAAGGTAGAGTCTGAGAATTTTTAACATTCACAAGTCTGAGAAATTTTAAGATTCACAGCAGTCATCAACTGCAGTGATCTTTGAGCTCAAGAATATAAAAAAAATCTGACACTGTTTCCATTTATCCTTCCCATTATTTGCCAGGAAGCAATAGGACCAGTTGTCAACATCTTAGGATGGTTTTTTGTTTGTTTGTTTATTTGTTTGTTTTTTTACGTTAAGTTTCAAGCCAGCTTTTATGCACTTTTTTATCCTCATCAAAAGGCTTCTTAATTCTTTGCTTTCTGCCATCAGAGTGGTATTATCTGCATATCTGAGAGTGCTATAATTTCTTCAGGAAACTTAGAGAATTCTGGTTTTTTACTTTTTCCATCTGGCATTTTGTATGAACAAGGTGACAATATGTAGCTTTGTTGTACTTTTTTTCCAATCTTAAACCAATCAGTTGTTTTGAGTTCGTTTCTTTCTTTTTTTCCCCCCTAAACCCTTACCTTCCACCTTGGAATCAATACTGTGTATGGGTTCCAAGGCAGAAGAGTGGTAAGCGCTAGGCAATGGCAGTTAAGTGACTTGCCCAGGGTCACACAGCTGGGAAGTCTGAGTTCGTTTCTAACTGTTGCTTCTTGACTCACAGCTTCCACAGGAAACATGTAAGATGATCTTGCACTCCCATTTCTTTGAGGATTGTCACATTTTGTTGTGATTCATACAGTTGAAGGCTTTAGTATAGTTAATGAAGCAGAAATAGGTAGCAAACACTTAATAAAAATTGATTGACAAAGGGATAAGGGACCAAGAATGAGAGATAAGAAGATATGGTTGAGCTATGAGTGGAGGACCAGATAAAGGGTGAGGGAGAATATTGATAAGAGTTAGAGGGACAGAAGGATAAAGGTATAGGGAGACAAGAGGACAGAGGGATGAGGTAGAGAAAGTACAGGAAGATGAGGAGAGAAAAGAAGACAGGAAATTAAAAAAGAGGATGGGGCAAAGATGAATTAATGCAATAAAACAACATTATATTCATTAAGTATGTCAGGCACTAACCTGGTACTATTGATACAGAGAAAGTTTCTGATCTTGTTTTAGCAGAAGGATGAGGGGGATGAAAAGAGAGGTTGAGAAGAAAGGGAAGAAAATATTCAGGGGGGTGCCTTGAAGCATGCTCCTGTAAAAATGGAGACTTGAATCCAGGACTTCAATCCCCAGAAGTCCTTGCTCCACTTCCCCAGAATGGTTTGTAATATCATTGAATTCTAACCTTGGCCGAGATCGAGATGGGGTATTTAAACTGATTGGAAAGGCTTCTGGGCCTCTCTTTTTTCTTTCCTGTTTCCGCTTGCAAGCAGATGGGTCTTTCATGATGTAGGTGAGATTGTCTAGGCCTCTCTCTGGCCTAGACACGTGCTTTTCTTACTTGTGTTTTCTTGAATATTATGGTTGAGACTGAAAAAAATCTAAATTTAAATGGTCGCCAAGGGAAATTCCAAATAATAAAATACCCAAGTCAGCTGCCAAATTTTTATGGTATTTTAATTACAACAGGAGGAAGAAAATATTAGGGGGGAAGAGAGAGAGAGAGAGAGAGAGAGAGAGAGAGAGAGAGAGAGAGAGAGAGAGAGAGAGAGAGAGAGAGAGAGAAGGAAAAAGGGAGAGAAGGAAAGAGGGAGAGAAGGAAAGCGTTAAGGCCTTGGAGAGCCAAAGCAGGGAAAGAGATCAGTCCTTATCACTCACGAGACCAGTCTGAAGGAAAACAGTCTGCGGGGCTCCTCCAACCTCAGGCTCCAGGATCCAACTGACTCTAGCCCTCCTCATAGGAAGTCCTGAGAACTCTAGAGGCTGTTCTCTACCTCACTTCCTGCGTCTCACATGTGCCAATGCTGGCTCAAGCTTGACTTAGGATCTCCCAGAGGTCTGTCCTTTTTTTGCACATGTCTGTTGAAGGCCATATTCTCAAATAATTAAATCTTGAGTTTGCTGCAGCCCTTCCTAATCTTGCTACAAGGAATAGGGTGGAGAATGTAGTTTCCAAGACCTGATTCTGTTATTCCAAGTATCTCTATTGTTATTGATCAGGAAATAGCTAAATCTTCTAAAGAATGGTCTGAATAGGATAGAGTAGTTTTGAAATTCACAATACCCCTGAGGCCTGAGGAAGACTAGTCTATCCATGGGTCTTATAAACATACCAGCTATGAAATTACAATAGTTAGAGATAAGGGGAAATAGGAGAGATAGAGAGAGAGACAACAAAACCAATGTTTTGCTGGGCATATTGACAAGAGCCAATTAGGGGGCAGTCCCCTTTTGGCATAAGAGTGTACATTCAAAATAAATGTTCAATCATCCTTCTGTTCAATCAACCACATCCCAACATTCATTCTTGATCTTGATGTAATGTAGGTTTTCTGGCATCTTTCTGCAACAGTCATTCTCTGGATTTAGGAGTTAGGAAGCTTCTTCTCTGAAGATCTTTCTTGAACAAAAATTTAATCTTGGATTTTATGAAAATACAAGGCTAGGTGGTTGGTGTCAGGAAGGCCCAAGTTCAAATGCTGCCTCAGATTCTTAATAGCAGTGTGATCCTGGGTAAATGACTAAATTTCTCTTAACCTCAGTTTCCCCATCTATAAAAAGTACCTACCTCATAGATTAGTGGAAAGGATCTAATAAAAAATGTAAAGTGTTTTGCATACCTTAAATGCTAATTAATTACTAAGATAGTTGATTCTGATCTTAGAAGATCTGGTAACCTTGACCAAGTCACTTATTCTCTCTAATCCTCCTCAGTTTCCTGGTTTATATAGTAGGAGATTGGACCCTATGACATTTAAGTTTCTTTTTGCTCTAATTTTGGAGTTTTAATGATTAATTCCCCTTTCTTTCTTCCATTTATCTAGCTTTGTAAATTTCCCCCTCTTTATTTTTTCTCTCAATGAAATTCTACTTTTTAATTCTCCTGTTCCTTAATGGTGGAGCCTTCCTTCTGAGACTACTTCCAGTGCATCCTGTCTACAGTTTGTTTATACATAGCTGTTTGCATGTTATCTCCTCTGTTAAGAGTTTGAGCTCCTTGAGGTCAGGGACTGTATTTTGCCTTTTTGTGTATCCCCATTCACAAAGCAGTGGCTCAATAAATGCTGGTTAACTTCATCTTCAACTTCTAAGGTTTTTTTCTTTCTTCATTTTCTCTGCATCTTTTTCCTCAAAAAAAAATTTTTTTTTCATTCTACTCGTTTATTCTCTTCCTTTTCTATTTCTAGGCTTTTATTCCTTGTTTTGTGGCCTTTATGCTTACTTATTCCTTCTTTAGACGATTAAAGCGTTCTGCTGTGCCTACTTTGGGTTCCTCTAAACAAGCGGGGTTAGGTGGGGCGAGGTCACAAAGACGAGTTAGAATCCTGCCTCAGACCCATTGTGGCTATGCTCTATCTTCTAGAGTTAATGAGACGTAAAGCTTTGAGAACCTCAAAGCGCTACAAACGCTATTATCATTATTATTATTATATCTGGGATTCTATGCCCTAAATCAAACCCAGCTTTGGACACTACAACCTGCGTGGCTTTGGGCAAGTTAAATGCCTCAGTGAGCCCGTTTCTCCCACAGATTCCCAAGCCCCTCCCACCTTCAACCAGGGATTCCAAGACACAAAGGCCGCCCCAGCGCTGCCGAGATCTCGTGAGCTTCGGCGGGAGGATCTAGAACCAATAGGCGCGCTAGCTTCTGAATATCTGCGCCGTGATTGGTTTAATTAGTACCTGGTTGATGATGTCATGGGCAGCATCTCCGAGCCGCTGGCTGCCTGTGATTTTGGCCGACTTGGATCGGGGCGCATGGAGGACTCCCGCTGCCATTGGTCCCCATCGCGGCGGGGCGGGGCTGCTTCGGAGGAGGCGCGGTCGGGCTGGGATGGGAGAGTAGGAATCATCTGGGAATCAACGTCCTGAGGAAAACTTCGGGGCCAACGCGGAGCTTGGTGAGTGATAGGCCTGGGAGCAGGGGAAGGGAAGGCTCGGCCTAGGCTGGGGCAGGCCACGTGGTAGGGAGCCCCAGGAGGGGAGGCGTGGAACTGAAGGGGCTTGTGGGGGAGGGGAGACTAATGGTGTTGCTGAGGGCCTGCGGAGGGAGGGGAAAGGAAAGAAAGATGGGGAGGGGCAATGGGTTCCGGAGGCTGTAGGGTCTTTTCAGACACCGGGACTCTGACCAGAGGTATTTGAGGAGGTTGGAGGAGGGGCTAGCAGGACGTAGGGCTGATGATCGGGGGAGGGGGGGTGTCCAGAGGCTATGTGGGAGGGAGTGATCGGAGGGATATCCGAGAGTCTGGGAGGTGTCTTGTATGAAGGGGATCTGGGAGAGTCTAGTAGGAGAGATGGCAGAGGGTCTGGGAGGTGTCTAGTTGGAAGGAGTTCTGGGGGGCGGTCTAGCAGAAGGGGTGGCCGGAGGTCTATGTCGGGGAGCGGCCAGAGGGGTGGTGAAGAGGTTGGGGGGGGTCTGACAAGAGGATCTTTGGAGGTCTAGCAGGAGGGGGCTGAGGATATGTGTGGGGGATTAGAGGAATGTCTGAGAGTCTGGGGTGGGGTGTCTAGTAGGAAGGGGGTCTGGGGTGGCGTCTAGCAGTCTGTGTGTATATGTGTGGGCCGAGGAGGATCTTTGGGAGCATCTGGAAGGAGGGGTGACTGAGGAGCTCTAGTCAGGGGTATTTGACAGACTGGTTGGGGGGAAATGGCTAGGAGGAGGCAAGGTTTCTGGGTCTGCATCTGTATGAGGGTGCTGAGGAGAAGGAAGGGTGACCGTGAGTGGGGGGGGGAATTGTTAGTCTGGGGCCCCTCCTGGCCATCACTTTTCTGGCTGGAAAAGGAGAGAACCCAGCTGAGCATGGGGACTTGTCTAGGAGGCTTATCTAGCTGCAGGAGGCCCCTAAGGCAGTGCAGGATGCAGAGCTGGCTTGAGGAGGACAATGTGTGTGTGGGGGGTAATGGGTGGTAGGAAAATATAACTTGAGTCCTGGGTTGAAATCTAACCTCAGACATTTCCTAGGTATGTGATCCTGGGCAAGTCACTTAGTGCCCATTGCCTAGTGCCTACTGCTCTTCTGCCTGGGAACCAATAGACAGTATTGATTTTAAGACAGAAGGTAAGGATTATTTAAATTCTTTTTTAAAGTTTAACTTGGAAACCCTGTTCTGCTTACCTAGCTTTTCATTCTGTGGGGCTGGTGGGGTTTGGTTTCCTGTCCTTTGAAGTCAAGGGAAGGGCAGGGCTTCTACTTCAAAGATTGTGTCTCCTGAAAAGGGAGTTAATTATTACCTGAAGCCCGACTGAACCCACCTTTTCTGACTGTGCTTTCTGTGTTTAACTTCCCTTATCTTTTTGTTCCTGGGATTTGGCCCCAGAGTGGGGATTAGTCATCCATCTCCTGCCTGAGGCCAGGTAGATGAAATACCCTTGTTGGCTTTCTCATAGGGCCTACAGAAAACCAGGCCTTCCTCTGTTATTTAGTACGTTCCTCTGTCTGGAGGAAAACCATTTTTATGTTTTGTAATTGGAAGGTTTCTTTGAGATCAGAGGTGGTTTGATGTAGTAGAGATAACAGTAAACTTGGAGTCTGGAGACCTGGGATTGCATCCTTCCTCAAAGAGCTGTGGACCTAGGGCAACTTTCCTCTTTTCAAAGGAGATAGTACCAGCACGTATGTCCCAGGATTGTTACGAGAATCAAATGAATTTAGGAAGGCCTTCTACAAGTCTTAAAGCAGTAGACAGATGTTATCCGTTATTGCCTACTTTGGGGGCCTAACTCTTGTTTTCTTTTAGAGCACAGGAGACAATGTCAGTCAGCAGCCACGAGACCAGGAAGTCTCGATCCAGCTCTGGCTCCATGAACATACAGATTTTTCACAAGCCAGGCCATGCAGACAGCCTCCTGACCCATCTGAACTTGCTTCGACAAAAGTGTCTTTTCACCGATGTGGTGCTGAAGGCGGGGAGTGGTGTTTTCCACTGTCACCGAGCTGTGCTGGCTTCTTGTAGCTACTACTTTGAGGCCATGTTTGGAGGGGGCCTGAAAGAGAGCCGAGAGGGCCTCGTAGACTTCGGCGACAGACTGCATCCGGAGGTATTGGAATTGTTGCTTGACTATGCCTACTCAGCGAGGGTGCTAATCAATGAAGAGAATGCAGAGTCTCTCCTGGAGGCGGGAGACATGCTGCAGTTTCATGACATCCGGGATGCCGCTGCAGCCTTCTTGGAAAAAAATCTGCATCCAGCCAACTGTCTCAATATGCTGGCCCTGTCTGATGCCTTTAATTGTGAGAGGCTGTTTGAGCTGTCCTGGAGGATGGCCTTAGCTAACTTTGCTTCTTTGTACAAGTCTGAAGATTTCCTCAAACTCCCCAAAGTGAGGCTGTTAGAGCTTGTGCAGAGTGAAGACCTGGAGGTGGAGGAGGAAAGCCTGGTATATGAGGCAGTTGTTGGCTGGATCAAACACGACCTAACTGCCCGGCACGATGACTTACCAGAGCTTTTGCGCTCTGTTCGCCTGGCACTCCTGCCTGAGGCTTATCTCAAAACTCAAGTAGCTCAAGAAGAGGTCGTAACAAGCCACAAACTTGGTGGGGAGATCGTGGCAGATGCCGTGCGCTGTAAGATGAGGCTCCTGCAGAATGATGGGCTGGTGACGGGGTTCTGTGCTCGGCCCAGGAAGGTCAGCCAGGCTCTCCTGCTCCTTGGGGGCCAGACGTTCATGTGTGACAAGATTTATACCATCGACCAGACCACCAACGACATCATCCCTAGGACGGATATTCCAAGCCCCCGGAAAGAATGTAGTGCCTGTGCCATTGGCTCTAAAGTCTATGTCACTGGAGGCCGGGGTTCTGAAAACAGTGCCTCCAAGGATGTGTGGGTCTATGACACCCTTCATGATGAATGGGCCAAAGCTGCCCCGATGCTAGTGGCCAGGTTTGGCCACGGCTCTGCTGAGCTGGCTCATTCTCTCTATGTAGTTGGGGGCCACACAGCTGTGAGTGGTTCCTTTCCAGCTTCCCCTTCTGTGTCACTTAAACAGGTAGAACATTATGACCCTCAGACTAACAAGTGGACTTTGGTGGCCCCACTCCGGGAAGGGGTCAGCAATGCTGCTGTGGTTGGGGCAAAGAAGAAGCTTTTTGTTTTTGGTGGTACCAGTGTGAACCAGATCCATCTACCCAAAGTGCAGTGCTTTGATCCCTGTCAGAACCGCTGGACAGCACCTACCACCTGTCCCCAAGCTTGGAGATACACCGCAGCTGCCGTGCTGGGCAGCCAAGTGATTGTGATTGGGGGGGACACGGAGTTCTCAGCCAGTTCTGCCTACCGCTTCCACAGTGACACCTTCCAGTGGTCTAAGTTTGGGGATGTGACGGCCAGAAGGATTAGCTGCCGAGCAGTCACCTGTGGAAATAGACTCTTTGTAGTGGGGGGCTACTGTGGAACTCAGCGCTGCAAAACTCTTGATTGTTACGACCCTACCTCAGATACCTGGAGCAGCATTACAACCGTCCCTTATTCTCTAATCCCCACGGCATTTGTCAGCACCTGGAAATACCTGTCTGTTTGAAGATCTCTCCTGCAGGAGAGGGAATGAAGAAGGTAAAAACCCATGTTTCCTAGTGAAGCCTTGGCTAGAGCCTCCCTCTTGTCCCCCTGTCTCCCGCAGGTTTGACTAAGATGGTGACGTGGGCCCTTCCTACAGCCACTCTTCCACTATATTGCTGCTTTCTCAATTCCTGCGGTAGTTTTGCTTTCAGTTATGTTTCTTGAACTATATTTAGATCTCCTTAGCTCTGGATTTTTGAAGTGTGGTTTGTGATGAAATGCCATCAGTAACTCACACTACATAGCTGGCTTCTTCTAAAACAAATGTATCGTATCCAATTGCAGGGTTCATTATCGGTACGTTGGGGCAGGCAGACTGGTTCAGTAATACCTCAAGGCTCAAAGAGTGAAAAGTAATGTGAGTGGGTTGAGAATTCTGAATGGAGGCAAAGCCTTGGGTGGGAGCAGTGAAAATGGAAGTGGCCACACTGCTTATCAGAGCTTGTCCGGTTCCCATGTGGCCCCACGATGGCTTTTCTGGGATGTGCCTCTCGTGCTGTCCGGGGCATTTTATGGCCTTTTCACAGCTTGAGTGCTTTGCTTACATTCATCGAAACCTTTGAAGTGCTTCTTAGTCATGTCCCAGACAGAACCTTTAACTTCTTAATGAGCCACGAATTACATTATAGAAACTGCTTCCAGGATGATGGCTGTAGACGAGAACCCGATTTTCTCAGGGCCAAGGGCAGTTAGCTTTCATTTTCCTTTGAAAAACATGGAAGCTTTTTTTCTGTCCTATAACTAAACCTGGGAAAGGAAAGGACCTTGCCAGGCATTTTCTGTAATATCTCATGTGGCACCCATCTCAGTGTTGTGCACCTAGCAGATACTTTTTGAATTGAAAGCATTTGTCTATATGTACTAAAAGGAGAGCCCGCTTCTCTAGCCTTGTGATTCTAATTGGGATCTGTTCGACATATAGGTTCTCTGCCTCTTGTAATGTTGGTCCCTTCTCTCTCCTGCTTCTTCTATAACCTCCCTTCCCTCTGTAGCAGTTAACTACATGATGCCTTCCTTTACTCTCAACAGGTGGCCTGGGCATCTGCTACCATTTTCTTGCTAGAGGATCCTCTTCAGCAGCCACGTGTCACCTGCTCCTAGAATGTTCCGTTGGCCCCAGAATCCTGCCTTGCAGTTGGAAAGGTGGCATCTGTTGTGTATGTGGTTCTGGGAACACAAGAAGAAAGTGGGCTTGCCACCTAATGAGTGAAGCCTTTGACTTCTGTTGGTTATGTAGAATTGGGACAGATGCAATGAGTCCAGTTGGCTGGTGAATAGAATTGGCTAAGGGAAGAAGGGCCTAGAGACTACAGTGCAAGACCCTCGTTGCAGGGAGCGCAGTAGTCATTGTCATTGATTGTCTGCTCTTACTAAGGATAAGGTGTGACAATAGAGAAAAGCAGGGACACTGACTTTTGAACCAACTCACCAGCACCTCCCTATTCCCAAGGACGGCGATAGCCCCACTGATGTCCCCGATGCACTCTGGGGCCTGCTTTGCCAGATGTGACATATCTTTGTCCATGATGGTGGCTTTGGGACCGGGAAGAATGTTAACCAGTGTCAACCCTTCTGGTGGATATGGCGAATGACCCTGCTTGGATCCAAAATGAAATGACATCTGACTTCAAGTGACTTGAAAATGCCCTAGAGGGAGCTCCCCAAGAGATCCAGAGTGGAAGTATCTCTGTAGAGTCTGTGTGTAGCTTTCCAGGATCAGGCATTTGAAGAAGACTCCTTTTGGGGGTACTATAAGACTTAATTGCTGTAGCCATCCCTTACTTTAAAAAAAAAGTCTTTGGGGACATTTCCTGTCTTGTTTATTCCTTACTTTGACTTTGATATTTTCCTAACTATGAAGTTTTTTTCTGTATTATTCTTATTATTCTTTATTAACTTTTAATTATTAATTAACTGCTTCATTTATTTAAAAATGATTAATGGCATCTGTTTTAAAACATGTTTTAGCCCAACTGTGGATAAGCTTTGATTTTTGTAAATTGAGTCCAGAGTAACTTAATAAAACAGTCATGAGAGAAGAGAGGGCAGTCACTTCTCTTTGATGTGCCCTTCATTCTGGCTGTCTTTCTGCAACCCAAGATTAGGAAAATAAGAGATTTCAGTTGGGCTTTTAGGCCACATCACAACTGCATGGGACACAGCCCCCCCTGAACTGATCTAGGGGCTGCTGCTGCAGGGACAGTGCTTCTTAGAAAGGCAACTTTCTAAGAATCAGAGGCTCTAAGCAGGAATTCTCTGAGGTTTAATCATAATATTCTAGGGCTTCCATACTTTTCTCCTCTCCAGAGTTGCAGAGACAAGAAAATAGGTATTGACTCACCCACGATCATTCAGCAAGCCTGGTCAGGCTGGCACCAGAGCTGACCCCTACTCATTCAAAACTGTTTAGACCTAATGAAGTCAGGCCAAGCATTTCAAAATGTGGGGTTGAGGGCCCGTGTCCGTGTTGATGAACTATTCAAGACTTTTAGAGCCGGAACGTGTCTCAAAGATGGAGCCTCATCTCGTTTTATAAATGGGCAGACAGGGTTTTGGCCCAGAGCTGGTGAGTTTGTACCTTGGCTTGGATCTCTGCCCTCCTGTCAGCAGTAACCCACGTGCACACGATACCAATTTAGAAACTTGGTGTGCTTCAGATAACAAGACCACTCCTGGGAAAGGAGAGCAAATGAGAGAATTTGCCATATTCAGAATTCTACTCTCAGCAACTGCAGTGGCATATAGCGAATGAGACCTGGGCCCGGTTTGAATGTCACCTCAAACACTTCATAGCTGTGAATCCCTGGGACAATCGTATAAGGCTCAGGCCTTAGTTTTCACACCTGTAAAAGTAGGAATCATCTTAGCACCCAGCACACAGGGTTGTGAAGCATCGAGTGAGAATGTATGGAACAGGTGCTTTGTAACCTCGATGTGTGTGTTGCAGAAATACAAGCATTTATTAAAGGAGAAAGAATGATGCTGAACGTGGTACCTCTTTCATTCTAGAATTTAGGCTCCCCCCAAGAGCCAATAAGCACCTGGATTTTGAGTGGAGGCTCTTTAGAGCAGAGCAGCTTGGCCTGGGCAGAACCAGTTCACAAAGGTGCCTGCTCTGTGCTGAAGGCAGGGGGCCCACCTACTGCCCGGGGGTGGGTGGGTGGGGGGAAGGGGAAGAAGGTGTTCCTAGGTGACTGACTCTCCCTTAGCCATCAGCTGACATTTACACATTCAGGTTCTATCATGTGCACTTTACAGAGGAGGGAGGTGGGGCTCTAGAGTTGCGGTTTAGCGTTATAAACTCCATGAAGGCAGGAACTAGGTTTTAACCAAACCTCACATCTCTAACAGGACAGCACTCCACAGAGCTGGACATGTCCCAAATAATTTGCAGAGCCAGCTCCCAAACACCCTGCCCTTCTGACTGGGGTTCTTTCCAGGGCACCATAGGCTGCTCCCCTAAATAAACAGATAATGTGGTGGGGCGAAGAGGCTGGGGCTTCTGGAACTGCTTTTTGGTAGTTTCTGAAAGTTTCCAGAAACACCAGTGTTCAGTAGACAGATTGCTCCCATTCTGATTCTCTGCTTGGTCCCAGGCCTGCAACAAATCATCTCCCCCAGCTCTCTCTGGCTCACACAAACGTCTGGCATTTGGCTCGAGCACTTTGATGAATGCTCCATCCCTCAAAGGACTCTTAGGGCTCTCTCCCTGATGAAGGTCCAGTTCTTGCCGATAATAAGGATGTTGAGGTTGCTTTAACTCTTCCCACCTGACAGGAACGTTACCTACTAACACATCTGTCCAGTCGTCCAGGAATACCTTCCTTCCTTCCCCCTTTTATGCCTAGTCCCATCCTTTCCTTCTTCATGAGGTCCTTACTGAGACAAACAACCAGACCCTTTCTCATTTCCAGAGCCCCGTGCATCAGAAATCCATTCCCCACCCCTGTTCTGAAGTGTTATGCTGGCTTCGGTACAAACATTTCAATTATTAGCTCCCCATCCCCCAAGACATTCCTTTCATTTTAGCTGCAAATATCCAGCATTGTCATCTACTTTATTATGTGCTTGTATTTATGTATCACATTCCTCTAGTTGAGGGCAGGGACTATAATACCCCATTTTTGTCTTCACCAATGCCAAGAGGCTTAGGGCATTAGAAAGAATGCTAGATTGAAAAATCATGACTTTGGTTCAAGTTCTGCCTTTCAAATCATGCAATGAGGGCCGGATCTCATTTCTTGATCAGTAAAATGGGAACAATGTACAAATACCTACTCTACTGAGCTGCTATTTGGACCACAATGAAGGTCAAGCAGTTGGTAAACCAAAAATGTCATCTTTTATTATCATATCACTGTAGGTGCTTCATCCATTTTTATTGAATTTCACCAAATCCAAGAGAAAATCTTCCTATCCAAGTGGTATAAGGTGGGGAGACCATTAGAAAACTAGCCCAAATCAGGCTTGAGCATTGTAGTGGCCCCCATGGAATATCCTAAGGCTCAGAGACTTCCAGTGCATCACACTGGGAAAACAAAGCCTCTTTGAAGGGTTCGTGGAAGGACGTGGATTCAAACTGCTCAGAAGGAGGCATGGGTGAAGTACCTGACCCCAAGTTCATGGGTCTACATTGAAGCGTTTATTATTTAAGGGCTTGCATGTGCGGTGCAGTGTGAACTCCATGAAGGAAGGGAGGCAGTGCCTCCTTTAAGGGTTCTTTGTCATCCCACACAGGACTCAATAGAAGGCGCTAAATAAGTATTTGTTTATTCTTTAAAAAAAGATTTACACAAGAACACTGTAAAGAAATACAAGTCTGAAAGATTTAACTGGTCAACGATAGATTGCATTTCCCGAATCAATGAAGAAACTTCCTGACCCAGGAGATGGATACCTACAATATAGAAAGGGGCCAATGTGGGAATTTGTTTTGTGCTTGTTATACAAGTTTTGTTTTTAATCTCCCCCTCCCCCCCCCCCCCGGGGTGAGTGTGTGAGAAAGATTTTTGTTCACTGAAAAAGAGAAAAATTTTACACCAACCAAAATAGTTGAGGCTGGGAGACTGATTTGCTCAAAGCCTGAGGTGCAACTTCTCAGCTTTATCATTACCTTAAGATATCTGCCTAAAGGAAAACTTGTTTCCATGGACTACAAACCCCTCCTGCTGGCTATCCCATCAAGTTGAAGGGATGGGGGTGGGGGGCACACAGTGTCTCATCAGTGCCTTGTCACAGCCCTACACCCAGCTAAATCCAGCGGAGAAGCCACAAGACTAACTACCCCTCCCGAGTCCACCAAACTTAAGCTCAGACATATTTCAAACTGAGACACAGGCTTATTTTAGTAATTTTTTATTGCTAGAAATCAGTACTTGGGTTCCAAGGCTGTTCTGAAATCGTGCAGTTGAGAGTTAGCACAATCATTATTAAAAAACCCCAAACAAAAACAACAAACCAGGGGGTGAACTAAAATCACAGAACAATTAACGAAGTGCACGGGTCAACAGAAATATTAACATGTGCTTAACCATCAATTTTACAAATAGATACTAACAAGAAGTGACAGGGCTATTACTGGCAGGAGAAGAACTATGTACAACAATGCCATTCTAGCAGAACCAAGGGCCCTCCCCAACCACAGGGAAGAACATATGGTTGAATTTCAACCCCCTGAACCTACTCGCAGGAATATTCACTAGATCAGAGTCACTGGACTAGACATCAAACTCTCACAGCTCAGTAAAGAACAGTGACGCAAGCACAGCAACAGAATTACAGATAAGAAAGTTTCCTTCCAAGATCAAACAAATTTAAACTTTTCTAAAGTGCTCCAATACTTCAGTACAAAAAATAGAAAACACTGATTATGAAGATGGCACAAACAAAACTGAATGTGTGGTACATTTGTGGTACAAAGGGCAATGAGAACTGCTGATGGAAAAAGTTTTAAAAAGAGAACCTGAGCTTTTCTCTCAGAACTTCACTTGCTGAGCAGGATCTGCAAGCACAACAGGAATTGGAATGAATGATGTGACACTTGTTAAATCCTTTCTTCAAGAGGGGTGAGAGGAAGAGATTGGGTAGAGATCAGAAAGAAGCATTAGGAACTCATTTCTGAGCAAATAGCAAAGCAGAACATCCCAAATGCCAAAAAGGGGATTTCCCTTGCTAGAGTGAACGTAAGAAGGAAGACGGTTTCTGCTTTCAGTCCCTGTTGCAAGTTCACGTGGAATAGGTTTCAGCAAAACCAAGCCCACTTGCTTGCCCTGACTTCCCAGATGAAACATGGGACTGCTCTGGGAATATCTAGTAACACAGCGCAGCACTCTGGTGGACAAAGCAAAAACAGGAGAGCCATCAATTTTTATAGGGGGAAAAATGTGGCCACAAAACGTTGGGAGAACGGAAAAGAAAAAAGAAAGGTCTCTGATTCCAAAACTGTGGTGCCAGGCAATCTAATCTCTCAGGACTATGGCCTTTTCTTCTAACCAAGAGCTTGGGCTTGGCTGTTCTCCAGTCTGCCTTTACCCCACCTCCCAGGGATGTTGTGTGTGTAGTAAGTGGTAGGCAGACAGCACATCTGGCAACAGCAGTGGCAGAATCCCAAAGGCTTCAACAAGGATGTGACTGGAACCTAATCTTGCAGGTGGCAGTTCCCAAGATGACAAAAGGAAAGCCAAATGGCTGGGTCCCAATGGAGCCAAAGGACCTGGGTTCTCAGGGATAGGCCCTAGAGAGGTCAGTCCACGGCTACTGTTGAAGGAGTCCTATAGTGCCTCTTTACAAAAAGCTCCAGGCAAGATAGATGGTGGCATATAATTCAGTTTCCCATGATCTATAAGGCTCTTGCTTTGATTAAAATAGGAGTTGGTCCTTAGATTATAACAAAATTTATTAGGCTTATTTGGATAAGTAAAGATCAGAGAGATAGAAAAGGGACCTGAATCTAATTTTTCCCCATGGCTCCTCCTGCAGTCCCCAGCATGGAAGTTTGTAGGCAGAGCACCAGAGTCAGAGAGCGTGAACTTCCTGCACAGCCTCTTTTATAACCTCCTGACTCCCCTGCTCCTGTCCTAGCCGTCCAGGTCAAGTTCAGGTGACTCCAGGTATGCAGGTAGTCGACAAGAGATGATCTCACCTGTGTGACCTCAGAAAGGGGGAGGGTAAATTTCCTTCACACACATGGCAGTAATATACCAGTGCCAGCACTAACTCATTTTCTTATATGTGCCTATGTTCCCTTCATTCCCAATATGTTTGCTGCTATTTAGCCAGCTGCTGATCTGTGTAGACACCAGCACTGAAATCTCCTATTTTGAATGGCAATAAATGCCTCTTTTAGCAGGACATCTACTGTAACAATCTAGAACACAAAGGATCATAAAAGACAGTAACCTATTGCACTCTCAACCTTGCTAACATTTTTTAGATTTAACATCTTCAATGATCAGGAAAATATCCCAATCTTGAGGTTCACTATGAACCAACATATAATTTGCTTTGGGAATTTGTACCACACCCAGCAAAGCCTCAGAAGTAGAGAAGAGCCTCTGACTGCAAATCTGGGACAGCCAAGAAAGCACCTCCAACAGAATGGATACACTCCCTCCATTAGCCTATGGGGCCTTGAAGCTAAATGTTAAGGTCCAATTGGACTCCCGCACTCTAGGTACACCTTCCAGCTCACATATGGGCCAAGAATCGATGGCCCTAAGATCACCCTAGAACGGGTAGTTTGCTAGCTTGTTGCCTGACTGCTTTCTGAAATTGCATCCACTGGCCACAGCTCTGTAAAAACAGATTCAAAACAGATTTCTACTTCTTATCCAAACAGGATCCTATTATTCAGAATAGCTCCTTAGTTCATTTATGGTTTAACTTCCAATTAAAACTTTTTCTAAAAGAGATTAAAAACTCAACCAAAGAATCATTGCAAATTCACCAAAAAGAGCATATTATGGTGGATGGCAACATATCATAGATTTGAAATTGATCTCCTTAGGCCTGTGATGGTGAACCTTTTAGAGACCGATTGCCCAAACTATACCCTGTTGCCACATGTGTACTGCCTCCTTACTCCAGGTAAGGGAGGGAGGAAGTGTTCCCACTGGGCTGCTGGGAAGAGGGGCAGGTGATGGGAGAAAAGTCCTCAGGAGCAGTGGAGAGGGGGAAGGGATCAGCCCCCTCTGGCAGGCGTGCCATAGGTTCACCAACATGGTCCTAGGCCATGTTCAAGTCCATAGTGGTTATGCCTAAAAGAGAAAAGCAAATGCCCAAATTGTTACAAAGACCTTTCTGGAGCCTCTAGGTGAACACTGTAGCAAAGGAAATCTGGCTTCATCTGAAGCAGATGTCACTGTGGAGGAGATGGAAGATGCCAGCCAGCACAGGGTATCCTGGAGTCTCCATAGAAAGAGGATAGGACCAGGCACACCTGGAGCAACAGTAGTTTAGAAAAAGATAACATCTTCCTTGTTGGCATCTTCTTCAGAGGTGAGGTGCACAGGTAGCTGGGCTGGAGGGGAGAGGATAGGAGTACTGTTTGGCCTGAACATGTTTCCTAGGTTGAGATGGGAGATCTCTGAGGGCTGGATGTCTGCTGGGATACATGATTCTGAAAAACACAAGATCCAAGTATTGATCCCAACTCAGCAGTCATAAGTCATTCTAGAAGATTGCCCATTAAACATCCATGAGACCCTCCTTGTCAAAGCCTTACCTGGATGTATAATAACATTCTGGCTTGTCAGGACAGGACTTAGGGACCGGCGGTTTCTTATAGTGTTTTCTTCTTTGCCCATAATCTTATTGAGCATCAGTTGCTGTTTTAGGTCAAATGAGGCTGAAAAAAAGGAGAGGGATTTCCAAGGACTCTCCATGGAGGTTCACAGATTGTCTCCCCCTACACTGCCTCCTAGGTCTAGGGATTGATGAAGGACTGTTGCCAGGTTCTGGGCAGGAATATTTTAGATAAGGGGAAGGAAAGGGTTTTTTTTTTGTTTTTTTTTTAGCCTCCATTTATTTATATACAATTAGATATGAGATAGTATCTCTGCCCATGCACCCAGTACCTTTCATCATGGATGTCACAGCCTATCAGGCAAAGCCAAGAATCACTTCCTTATCTCAGAAGCCTATCCTGAATCTATGTTTCAACCTTAAATTCACATCCAATTAAAACAAAGTATAGTAAAGACTCCACCAGATACCTCCAGTTCTGCCTCCTTGGTCTACTGCTAATCAAACATTGAAAAGTTTTGTGGCAATTATTTTATTTTTGGTGTATATCCATTTAGCATAGAGTCCCTTCTCTCAATTTTTCTCCCAAACAGCAGTAACTGTATGAGTAACAATCTACCTTATGAAAATCTAAATGAAGGAGACAAAAGGTTTAGGACCTGGATTGTGTGATGCATGAATAACAAGCCAAAGAGAACCAGGGGTTCTTCTTTGTGTCTCATCTCTCAGCTTCTGTACCACAAGTTAAAAGAGCTTCTGATTCTAGGGAAATTAAGTACAATCTGAATCTCCTACTTTTTTTTTTTAATTTGTGAGTACAGTCTTCTGCGCTCTTTGCTATAACCAAGGCCTAGTCTGTTGTGGGGACCCATGCAATAATGGACTATAGCCATCAAGAAGGATAGTAGGCAGACCACAATTACTCAGGAACAAACCACACCCCAGGATTCAAGAGATATCATTCTACTCTGTGGGCACCAGTATAAGGGGTTCCCTGACTTCACAGCTGAAACATAGCTAAAAAGGATATTAAAGTGTCTTTCAAGTGGCCACAGCTGTGGCTTTAGTGTTGTCTCTCACTGGCAGAAACCACAGTCTTAAACAATCTTCTCGGGGGCAAATATAGCTTATGCTTCTATTTCTGCAACTTAAAAAGCCATTTAATGCTGGCCTAGTCTAGCATGGCCTCCACCCTAAGGCTAATGTTAGCTCATTTGAGAAGTTCCCTCTCTTCTAATCCCTCCATCTCCCTAGTGACCAAGACAGAAAAAAAGTGATATCTGTAAATGGGCGACCTCAGTATTGTCACTAGATTAAACAGGTTCCATTTTCTCTTCAAAGTTCTTCTTTCAAAGAATGAGTCTGTGGTAGTTTGTTACTGATAAAAACTCCCAATTAATTGTATTCAACAAAAGCATTGACTTTAAATTCCTTTCAAGGCTCCTTCTCTGCCTAGCAATTGACTGGCTTCTCCTCTGTCTCTGGGAAAGTGGTCAATGAACCTTCTACCAGGACTCTAAGGTTGGGGATTAGTCATCAGCTGTGATTTCTGATAGAGGAGCCTGGCCCAGCCCAGAACTAGACACAAAGACTGCTCAGATTTCCCAAAGGACTTTCTGCTTTGGACATTTCCTGAAAGCCCCAAAAGGAGAAGAGAAGCAGTACAAATACTAACTGGAGCTGTCAGATCGCTGGGAACCTTTGCCTTTTCCTCCCTTCTCTTTGCTCCCCTTGGTGAACACAGCGAGCTTTGTAGGAATCTGTTGCTGGACAGCAGCTTGCTTTTGGATCTGGTTGGTGGCACTCAGTAGCTGAATCGGCACATCATTCTTCACTGGGCGACCCTCTGCTGTTGTGCTGTCCCTACGAGCCATCTCTGGACGCTCCACATAATCAGATCCAGACAACAGTGTACTGGTCCTCCCTAAGGTCTTGGCTAGGTGTCCAGCCCCCTCAAGGCCTTCACCATTGAAATTCAAGGAGGTGCTCAGAATATGGCCCTAGAAGAAAAAAAATCACATTCAATCCTGACCTGGCTCAATCATTGTCATTGTTGCTCCATTCTTAGTGTTTATTTTAGTGCTTTTCTATTTAAGCATATTAGGAAACATTGCTTCAATGTGGAGCCCAAAGTTCTCTTCTAAGAAACCTTCCTTGTAATGATACCAACAGAAAGTTAATTCTCCTTTTGTTGAATTCCTGAAGCATTTATTATCAGCAGAGCTAATTTAGTATCTACATCTATTAGCTGGTAGTACAGCTATCAGCACATGTGGCCTCTTTCCTCAACTAAACCAGAATGATGGGCAGGGAGTATGACATTCAAGTATTTTGAATAAGTGAATATTCAATTAGGGTTCTTCAGGACAGTCAGGTTATACTTTGGTTTGCTTCAATAATTATTTTATTCTAACAAAGACTTTATGATTCACTTTCCAAGTCTCTTAAGACTTAGGACTTCTTTTCTAGGTCTCATTTTGAGTTAAGAAATCATATTGATCCTAGAGCTGGAAGGACTTTATCAAATGAATTATTTTCACCAACAATTTCCCTGTCAAATGACAAAATTCTAGAATACATTAATTCAATGGTTAATGTCCATCTAGAAAAGGGAACTGTGGTTTACAAAGAGTTGGCATGATAAACTCCATCAATCTTGCTCTGTTCATGAAAGAAAGATGGGCAACCAAAGTCAGAGAGTTCCATTTAGAGCAGACTAACCGTGTTTCCTTTTTTTGGACACGGTTACTAACTTAATAAATCAAAGGAATGTTGCAGTTATAGTTTAACTAGATATTTTGCAAAGTATATGATAATACAAGTAGATGGATTTGGAATTGGTTGAATGGCTAAGCCCAAAGTCTGATGGAAGGTGGTCTCTGGTGGTATAACCCAAGGATCTATGCTATTTAACATTTTTATCATTGACTTGAATTAAGTCATATAGGACACATTTTTTCAAATATGCATGTGACAAAAAGCTGGGAGGATTAATTAGCGCACTCGACGACAGTATCAGTATTAAAAACTACCCTAAATCAAAAGCTCAGTCAACAATGTGAGACAGCAGCCAAGAACACTCAAGCTGTAGTCTCATCCTTTATTTGTGCAATTTATTATGAGACTCTGCAGTTATCCCTTTTGAATTTCCCAATAGATTCAATTTTAACTACTTCCCCCAATAAACTAGTTCTGTTATCAGAGCCAGAAAGTCCTATTTTTGATGAGAAAAAGCTCAACATTCAGCCAAAGACTAATACAAAGAATAACCCTTTTCCCATGTCTTCTCAAAACCAAGTTCTCCAAAAGAATTTGATGACTATACCTCTATTCCTTCAGGAGGTAAGGTGCCAGACACAGTGTTCTGTTTTTTCAATTTTTTTAGATGCTCAATCCGGTCCTTTTCCTTTTCCACAGCTCGCTGGGATTCCCGGAGCCTCTCCAGGTCATGCTGATAGGCTTCTCGCTGCCTGTCCAGTTCCTCTTTATCCTGGGTCAGCCGTTCCTTAAACTGCTGGGACTCATTCTCGCGCTCCTGGAGCCTGGCCTCAGTGTACTCCAGTTCTTTCTGCTGCCGCTCACGCTCTCGCTCCCAGCGTTGCTGTTCCTGTTTGAGCTGATTCTGGAGTTTTTGGACATTGGCCAGTTCTTCTCTCTGTTTTTCAAAGTTCCTCTGTTTCTCTTGTTCTAACAGGAAGTTTCCACGTGTTGACTGCAGCCTATACTGCTTTTCTTTCTCCAGGATCATGGCCCTCTGCATTTCAATGTAGCTGTCCTGCTGAGCAACCACAGCCTGAAAGACCCAGCACAAAGCACGATCAATGAGAGTCAGAACCATCAGGGGCCTCTGTTAAACAAGGCTGAGTCTCTGTGACCATTAAATGGTAGTCAGAACTAACCACAGCCTTCTTTTTTTAACCCTTTCCTTCTGCTTTAGAATCAATACTAAGTATCGGTTCCATGGTAAAAGAGTGGCGAGGGCTAAACAATTGGGGTTAAGCCATTTGTCCAGGGTCACACAGCTAGGAGGTATCTTGAGGTCAGATGTGAACCCAGGACCTCCTGTCTCTCAGTCTGGTTCTCTATTCACTGTGCCACCTAGCTGCCTAATTGATCATAATTTTAAAAAATGATTAAAAACTATGCCCTGCCTTGGACTCTAAGTTATATAAAAACAAGCAATTAATTTCTTTTCTAAATGTGCATGTTTTACCTGAAGGTTGAGAAGTAATTGTGACAGCATCTGTATTCTCTGTATAAGCTACGGAGAAGGAAGAAAGCAAGGTTTTTAGAAAGAAAACATCACTGACTTGAAACTGTATTTAGGTAGGGGGGACAACAACAATGACCATTTATCAAGTACTTACTCTGAACAGGCATTGTGCTAGGTGATGTGCTTGGTGATGATACAAAATTTAGATAAAGACTATATGGAGCTAAGAGTCTAGCAGAGGAAAAAGACATTCACTGTTGCATCATAGCCTAAATGCATTTAGTGATTCGGTGAGGCCTGAGATAGGTCATTATTGACCAAAGGGATCAAGGAAGGTACAAGGAAGAGGTGGCATTTGAGTTGGGCTTTATTATCAGTATCATTTTTTAAAAACCTCTACCTCCTGTCTTAGTAAAAATTCTAAGACAGAAGAGCAGTAAGGGAAAGACAATTGGGATTAAGCGACTTGCCCAGAGTCACACAGCTAGAAGTGTCTGAGGCCAGATCTGAACTTGGGTCCTCCTGACTCCAGGTCTGGCACTCTATCCATTGGGCTATCTAGCTACCCTTGAATTGAGCTTTAGAGGAAAGACGGGTGGTATTCAACAGACAAGAGGAAATGGGAGAGCACAATGTGTGCTTTCAGGTTAGAGAGGTCAAGACCAATTCAATGGGAAATAGTGTAGAAGAGTAATACAAGTTAAAGTTGGAAAAGGTGCCAGATTGTGTAAAGTCTTGCCCATTGGACAGAGGTACCTAAATTGTGTGCAGTTATGCTCAGGTCTTTTAGATCTCTATATAAAAAAGATGTTTCCTGGCATATGTAAAAAGGGTGAACTGGAGCAGGGATGAAGGTGAGATAGGAATATCTTAGGACACTTGTAATAGCTCTGGTGGGTGGTAAAAAATAAGGACCTGGAAATACAGGAGAAAGATAATGCAGAATATACCATGGAGGTGGAATTGGCAGGCCTTTGTAAGGGACTAAATACAAGAATTCAAAATAATTTCCAAGATAATCAAAATGGGAAACAGGGTGAATATATGCACCAAACAGATACATTGGCAAATGGAGGAATAGGTTTAAGTTTGATTTAGGACATCTTGATAGAGATGTCTTAAAAGCAGTTTTTTAACCCTCTTTTAAAAAATGACAAGCACTTCATATTAAAAAGAAAAAAGAAAAGCCAAAGCCTTACAACAAACGAGTAGTGAAGCAAAATGAATTCCCATACTGGCTATGCCCAAAATGCTCATCAGGAGAGGAGATGAACTCTAGAGCTCAGAAAAGAGGGCAAGATGAGAAATAAAGGTATAGAAATTCTGGCTATAGAGATAAAAGTCCAAGTTCTGAGATTAAAAAGACTGTTAAAGGACTGAGTATAGAGAGAAAAAGAGGGCCAAGCACAGGCCTTTGTGCTTTGCGACTCGAGTCACAAACGCAGAGCAAAGAAAGAGATCCAAGTGAACCTGACCAAAAAGCAGCCAGCTAAGAAAAGAATGTTAAAAATAATAAAAAAAAAACCCATAGACATCAGGAGGCTCTACACTAGATGAAAAAACCTTCACTAGCTTTGGCAGTGACCTCTGCCAAAACTGAGAGCAGTTTTACTAAGACAGGAGCCTGATCACATAGGCCTGGGGAGAGTGGGGTGGCAAAGAAGAGGGCCCACTGGCCAAAGACATGGGAGGAACTTATGTTAGTACTTACAGAAGAGTGTGGAACACTCAGGACTGAGTTGAACCTAAAACGACAAGACTGAAAGTAAAGGTGACATAATGTCAGGAGTGAGTACCTCAGATTCCAAGATGCTTGACAAACTGTTGTTCCAGTCCACTCGGGTTCCCTCTGTCTGAAAGGATAACTATAGAAGAATACAAATTAGTTTCTATTACATAGAAAATAACATACAATTACGCTGTTAATAATAATGTAACATTCTATGTAATTATATTTAATAGAGTATATCATTTTACATAGTTAACAGTATATATGCTTACATAGTTAATAATATCACAGTTTTACATTTATAATTTTAAAACAAGAGAATAATTGAAAAAGTCCTAAGCTATTGAAGCTTATAAAGACTGAGGAACTTGCTCAAGGTCACACTGGCAGTCAGGCCTCCTAGGCTTCCTAAGACTCATCATTACTTACCACAAGAATGGACACTGACGGAGAGCCCCGAGCACCCATTTATCTCCCTCAATGGACTCCTCTCCAAATTTCTATGTTCTCCATCCTATTGGTGCTAAACTGCCCACTCCATCCCTCTCATCCTCCTCTTCTCCTGCTATGTTGTAGTCCTTCCAATGTGTCTTCTAGCATGTCTGCCCCATAGCTAAGGAGCTGGTTTTTCATCTTAAAGCTTTTCCTTTTTCTTCCTCCTTCTATCACTAGATGAAATCTGGCTCTTCCTGATGGCACTGCATCTGCCCTGGCTGCTCTTCCCAGGATTGGTTGTAGTCTCACTCACATCAGTGAGTTCACTAATCTTGGTGAGGGAGTTAGCATACTCTTTGCTCCCCATTTCCATTTCCATGCTGCTGAATTCAATTTTAGAAGACAGAGAATTAAAAAGAAAAAATAACATACTATTTGTGATCCCTCTTCAGAATCTCCTGAAAGGTCACCAAGCTGTGAGTCTGAGCTGGTAAAGGGATTTCTCCGGTCTTTGAACCAGGTATCACTATTGCTGACCTTTTTCTTAAAACTGGCATCTTAAAAACAGACCAAAAAAAAAAAAGTCCTAAGACAGTCTTGTTAGGATGCCACATTGTGAACATTTAGTTTTAGAACCAGAAACTAGCATATTTTATACTAGAAACAAACTTGCCAATTATTAGAGCAGCTCTCAAGTTCTCAAACTGGTGACTAGATAATCACTCTGAAACCCAAGGGGCTGTGAGTTTCCACTGGTTGCTTTTACAGAGAGCAGAGGATGAAGCTTCTATGACTCAAGACAATTGCATCTACACTACTAAGAGGAGACCTGTCAAGATTGCCTAAAGCAGGACAGAATATAGAAGGCAATTTGAGATGGATTCAAGTATACTTTTGGAAATAGCTCTCAGAGTCTACAGAAAAAGGGGCAATGAAAAATCTTTCCAGGGTCTGCCTGCATGGCAGGGTTTTGCCTGATTTACAGTGTTTCCAAGCAAGCTATATAACATTAATTCAAAGAGCATCAGTGGAGAACATCAGTGGAACAAATTAGGCTAAAAGTTAGAATGGAAGTCTATTGGGCTATCTATATGTATCAAGACAAACTGGTCTGGGAAGCATTATATTTATGCAAAGATGAGCCCCCAATGATGTCGCTTCTCTGCACGAGCACGCACGCACATACGTGTGTGTGTGTGTGTGTGTGTGTGTGTGTGTGTGTGTGTGTGTGTGTGTGTTTCACAGGAGCCACTATTTAAAGCTCAAACAGATTTGGGCATAAAGCAGAAAAAGGAGTATACTTTTATCATTTGAGAAGTAGAAACGTTTCCCCTAACTCTCTTCCCTGGGTATCTGGTTGCTTACTTTTATTTGTATTTGCATTATTGTCATAGCCTCCAAAGGTCTCTGCTCTCCTGGGTAATAAGAGATCATCCCCACCACCACTACCACCATCTTCATTTCGACAGCTGACAGTGCCCAGCTGCTTATAGATCAGGTTCTGGATATTCTCAACTAGAGAAGAAAGAGAGTATCGTATTATTGCCACCATATAACAGAGTAGTCAGACAACAGGAAAGAAACACAGAACATCATATCCCTTTGACAATGACTTGAGGTTTGGTATTTGCTGAAACCCATCCTTATTACTGCTGCCAAGAGAAACAGATGCCAATGTCTAAACAAGAAGTTGAAGACATATTATGGGATCTCTAATTTCTTTCCCTTTGAAGGTGACTACTAATTACCACTAAGGTTCATATCCTGAGCTGTGTTTAGAGAAGTATTGATATATTCACACTGAATTAAGCTATGCTCTTTTGCTCAGCCCTCAAGAGTATACATTAGCATGGTGGCAGACCTTGGGACAGGCTATAGCCAATGGAAGAGACAAAGCAAAATAATCCATAATGAAATTTTATCCATTAATAATGCCAATCCATCACAGATTTATCTATCAATGTAAGAAAGTTACATTTCTTGAAATTGAATTGATTTCAGATTTGAAAGTGAATTCAAAATAACCAATGTGACAGAGGCTGGCACTGAAGAAAAAGTGCCAGGCTGAAGAGTGTGTGAAACTGATCACCTTGATGGGGGAGGGGCCCCAAGGGATTGGAATCTGGAGGAGAAGACTCTGGCTGGTAGAAGAGTTCATCTGTATTATAAAGGGAGGTTAATTTGTACTAGTGGGATTCAGACCTTCAGTATAGAGAGGGGAAAAGAGTGGAGACCCCTCCCTTTCCTCAAAGAGGGGTAAAGGGGAGACAGCTGATGTTTAGGGTTGGCTCAGAGAGAGAAGGGGGGGGGGGTTGGAAGATTTTCCCTCTTCTGCCTTCCCTCCTTAGCTAAAGCTGCCCTCCCCAATTCGCTCTTGTTCCCCCCCCCCTCATTACTCAAGACCAAAGGGTCTCCCCTTGATCAGTTTCACACACTCTTCAGCCTGGCACTTTTTCTTTAGTGCCAGCCCCTGTCACACCAAGAAGAAATATTTGGCAGCTTTATCCATTAGCACACATGTGAAAGCATAACTGAGGGCCAGCACTGTGCCTGTATCACTCTTGCAAGTGAGTTCCAGTCCTGGGACAATTCATCTGTCAAAGGACAGACTAGGTGGGTCTCTTCCACTCCTTAACTCAAATAAAGTTAGGAGGTATACCACACACAGGGCTTTGAACATACTGGGTGCTCAATAAATATATAAATAAATAAATACATGCAGCACGGTGTATAAAAGAAAATAGTGTATAAGGAGATCTACAATATTCTAATCTAAGGTGACCTCCTAGTAGCTCTGTGCCTCAGCTGAGTCACTGACACTCTCTCTGGGCTTCAGTTTTCTTCTGCAAAATGAAGGAGTGCTAAATGATATATTCTATGACTCTAAATAACATCTTTGTAGTCAGGGATTGGAGCTATCATGTGTATCCCTGGTCCCCATTTGGAAGGGTCTTTTACTACCTACTTTCAGATACTGCCGATTTCAGAATCATCTCGCCTTGTAGGTTCTCTGAGGGTTCTCCTCCTCGGAAAAAGAACCTGGGTCGGGGACCTGGAGGAAGATCTTCAAAGCTGTTCATCTCGGACATTTCCAAATAAATCTGTTGTTTCTCAATGAGACTCTGAGCAATCAGTTCATCTTTTCTGCTTAAACGTTCTAAAAAAGGAGTCAAGTTAAAAGGATGTCAAGTCTCTTCCATGTTAATTTAAGATCTACTCAACAGAGATTTCTCAGTGTCACTGATTGTTCAAGGCCAAAACATGCACCAGTGTTAAAGTTACCTCAACCAGATGGGATTTTCATAAGAGGATGCTATAGAGGCAAGTGTGAAACTGGACTGGACCTACCTTAGACTTTAAAAAACATAATTTCTCTTAAAATATTTTGAACGCTCAAAAAGTCTAGCTTGTGCCCAGTTCTTGTAACTTCTTAGAAGAGCCTTTCACGACTCTGAATGCGAAGAGGGAAGAAGGAAGGTCTGAAGAGCCAACTTGTGACATAGGTCAGTAATAACCAATCACGTGTGTACTCTGCAGACTATTAACATTTATAAAGTGCTATCTTCAAAACCACCTGGCCAAGAATTATGCCTGTTGTAGAATTAAAGTAACTGGAATCCATGAGGTTGGATTTAAACCCAGGCCTTCTGACTCCCACTTCAGCACTCATTCTACTTCTATCACACTATGCTGCCTCTCAATGGCAAAGGGGCCCTATCAAAGAGTGCAGAAATCTCGACAATACCTTTAAATGATAATAAACCAGAAATAGTTATTAACAATGTGCTGGTTTATCAACTTTGTTCTGAGATGCATTCAGGAATCAGGAGCCTTGGCTTTAGCCTACTTGCAGTATGCTTCCTGATACTCCACACCAGAACTTTATGTGCTCTGCTAATTGGGCTCAGGAAGACCCTGACAATGCAAAGACAATGGCCCTTCCTCCCTCAGAAGCCTCTGTTGGTCAGAATGGCCCTTCTACTTATGTTATGGACTGCACCCCTAGGTTAGAGAACAGCAGACTTTATTTTAGAGGACCCTCAATTCCAGAGAGGACCTGAGGACACTGGCTTGGTCAGTGAAGAATTTATTTGATACTACAAAGTAATTAAGATTCTTTTAAAATCCAGTACTGGTACATACTCTTCAAATATAATATGTGCTCATTTCTCCTGTGTTACAAATAAAAGAGTGGTTGCCTTAAACTGTGACCGCAAAAATATGGTTTCAAGACAGTGTTTTGAGTTAAATCAAAAATAAAGTGGTTGCCATGGGAAAATTCCCAAATATGAAATACCCAAGTCAGCTGGGTTTTATAGAGATTTTAATTAAGACAAATTAAGGAATTAATGAAAGGGAGAGAGAGAGGAAATAATGAGAAAAAGGCTAGGCCAGCCTAGGTCAGCCTAGATCTAAGCCTTAAGAGAGAGATCAGTCACTCTTTAATCCACTCACCACAAGATTTGTCCCAAGCAAGATTCTAGTGTTCAGAGAATCCCTCCAGTTTAGCTCCTCAGCTCCACTAAGTTCAGCCACTGAGCCCTCCAATTCAGCTTTGGTAAGCTGACTCTCCGAGGCCTTTCTGACCTCCTTCTTTTAAAGAGAATTTTCTCCTATGTCACCTCCCCCAAGTTTTAGCATCTACTAATCACAGTAGACGTTTTCCAAAGGGCTGACCATTCTTAATTCACACCTTATTTAGTTCTCAACTTCTCTGGGTAGACTAAAATTTCTTAGTAAGTTCACATCTCTTTGCCCCTTGAAAGTTTGCAAGTTGCCTGACCTTTATAGGTACTTAGCACCCTTTTGTATTAGATCTAAAAATAGACCTAGCTTAAGGGTTTTAGCTTTACTTTAAGTATGGGCTGGGTACCTTTCCATTGTTCAGTAAGGAGTTCACAACTATCTTCCACTAAAGTATGCCTAAGTATGGGTGGAGTAATGTAAAGTTCTCACATACATTCCTAAGTACCTCCATTGTTTAAAATGGGGAATGGTCTTAACCAAATGTTCTAAGGAAGAGTCTGAGAATCTTTAACATTCACAAGTCTGAGAAATTTTAAGATTCACATCTGGCAGCTTGGCTAAGGCTAATTTCCACTCATTTGCTTGGTCCTCCCTCCTGATTCCTCAATCCTATTGTCACCTGTTCATCAAGCTGCCTAAGGAGGATCCTTGAATAGGATGAGAAGTATTTCCATTTTTTGCCCTCACATGAACATGTGAAATAATCTTCTAGGTAATATTGGATTGAAACCAAACAATAAGCTGTTGGCAACTTTGAGGAACCCTGGAAATGGGCACATATTGAGCTCTACCATTGATGAGTTGTGTGACCTGAAGCAGGCCTCTTTGCTTCTCCAAAATGAGGGGGCCTGGTCTAGATGACTTCTAAAGTCTCTGCCAATTCTAAATTTATAATCATAAACTATGATAAGATGCTAAACTTTAGATATACAAATAACTTCTTGGGAGCTGAGCTCAGTAAAGGGTAAAAAGAAGGCAATACCTGGGATCACATCCATCCCCTCACCCCCATCCCATGCAGACTCTCCTAGCAGAATTTGCTCCTGGTCTCTTTACCTTGGAATTCTTTCAATTTTACAGCTCGGGCCTCAGCCATTTTTCTGTCTTCTTCAGCCTCACTGAATGGCTCTTCTTCTCCATCAGGGCAACTGAGGAAAGAAGGGAGAGACACTGCTGTGATCTGAGTCTGTGCTTTGCTCTAGACCATTCTCTGCTTTCTTAAAAAGGGAGGCTATTCTTCTGAGGGCTCTAACAGAAAGGGGTGTTAAGAATTTTCTTTAATTAAGTAAAACCTTCTGTTCATCACTAGCTTAGAAAAAAAGGCAGAAAGAGTTAGAAGAAATAAACCAGTCAACATTGCAGAAGACTATGTACACAGAGCATCACACTATTATTTATGAGTTAAAAAGAAAAATGTATGCAAAACCCTCAACACATCATAGAGCTCACAACTTAAGATGGGGAGAACATAGACAACAGAAAGTAAGGACACACTCAATAAGCAGAAAGAAAATCCAGTCGAATAGTTATTCGAAGGCTCTGTGCTAGGTACTTTTAATACTTAGCCTCAACTACGTGCAATACGGATGGATTTCTGGAATGGGAAAATGTGGACAAGATTAGCCTAGGAAGGTTTCCTAGAAGTGGTGAATTTCTAACAGAATGGTTAAATAATTTGGCAAGAGAAAAGGAATAGCATTCCAGAAAGAGGGAACATACTTAAAAAAATACTTTTAAAAGGGCAGAAAGCAGGTTTGCCTGCTCAGAGCTAGCTAAAAGCCAGGGTATACATAACAGGATTGAAGTAAAAGCAGATAGGAAGTGTAGTGCGGGAAAGAATCAAGACAATATGACAAATGGGGGAAATCAAATCTGCAAACAATTTGTTGCTGTTATGATGAATGCGCCATCTGGAATCTACCCAATGCCTACGACTCTAGACTTTTACATAGGTAAACCAGCAGTGAACGCATGGGGATTTTTAAATAATTGTCAGGCCCTTTCAACATCTCAAAGGCTGATCTACTATCAAACACAGATTGCTCTTCTCACTGATGGGACAATAAAATCTGTTCCTCTGAGATAAGAAACACCCTCCCACCCCATATACCCGACCCCACTCCTCTCACAGCAGAGAAGGAGGCAGAGTGCCATCTATGCTGGCTGCCTTACAGAACCTACACCAGCTGTTTAGTTTTTTTAAATTAAACAATCTCTTGGTGGGATTATTAGGATAAAAAAGATAGTTAACTTCCTTTTGACCACAAAAATAAAATATTCACTCTAAAGCGAGCAAATGTACAAATGGGAAAGAAAACCCTCCTAAATTTTTTATGTACCTTTCCACAGCTCTGCGGATCTGGGCCATCCAAGAATTTCTCTCATCTTTGGAGCAGGTATAAATTTCATACATTTCTGGTCCTTTCAGAGAGGCACTAATCAGAAACATTGCTTTTTCCTCATTTGCTACTTCCCTTACAATTAGCTTTTGCAATGAAATAACAGGTGGCTTTGAGTCCTGAAAAACAAAATCAGAATTGGGAGGGGGGGGAGGAGGAGGAGAGAAGAGGTGGTTACCATCACTTTCTCATACAACTAGCTGAGTATAATTTCTCTCTAGAAGCAGCAGCCTGTTGGCGGTGGGAGTGGGGGTACAGATGTGCCCTGTTCATTTTAAACCTAAGGAAGAAACCTAGTAAACATAAAGGAAAACATGTTGCCAGCAGGTTTGCTGCAGAAAAGGTAAAAGCAGAGCAATTCATATTTTCTGACATCATGGGGTCATGGAATTTTTCACGGGCTAATGCTGTGTTGTAACATCATCTAAGAAGTATTCAAAACGGTGGGCACACTAAAACAAAGATGACACATTTTTTAACCATTTGCATTTGGCCAATAACTGCCCAAGAGAAGAGTCAAGTCACTTTCTGTGTATCTTCTCATCCCTTCACAGCTGATTTTCTGGGAAAAGCCATCTTCATAAAAGCTAGTCTACAGAGGATGCCATTGGCACCACCTCATCCTCAGGTGGCTGTGTTCACAACTCCCCTGAACCTCAGTGCCAAATCTAATAGCCTCTGCTCAATTCCCTCTACTTAGAAACATCAGATTCAATTCCTCAAATATTTACTAAGTTCAAAAAGTTGAACATTTATCAATACCTACTTATTATTTTGATACCCTGTTCAGATCCTTATTGCAATCTTTTACTAATCTCTAGATTATTCTCCCTTTTTCAAAGAGTTTCAAAGAGTATTTAGCTCAGTCTTCTTACTTCTCCAACCCAACTTTTGCCCTCAGACTCAGGAACTTCAATATACATATTAACATCCTTACCAAAAACCTAGCCTCCACCCCATTAACTTCAATTCCCCTGTCCTACATTCTTAGCTCCCCATAGAGATAGTAACACTTTAGCTCTTACCATCATCCATAACTGTTCCCCCCCTAATCTGGAAGTCTGAAATTTTCTCAGATTGGATTCCCTACTGCTCTTTTCCACTGCCTTCCTCTACTTAAACCCTGCTTACTGTGGCTTCCAGTCCTGCTCCACTCAAATTCCTCTGCCAATTCCAGACCATCACCAATACTTCTGCTCTAGCTGCCCTTTCTTTCCCATAGAATTCTGACTCAATGGTTAACCATTTCAACTATGTACTAGATTTATCTTCAAATTCTTTGCTTGCCCTCTTGTCCTGATTCCACTCAAAACTTGCCACTGTGTTGATTAGGTCCACTAGAAATTTGTTACCCAATTTCAGCTAGGCTTCACTGATGTGTGGCAATTTGACAATTTTTATTCTCTCCTATGAACTTTCAATTGACAAAACATATAAAACACCAACACGCTGTCAAACGAATCTGCCAGTGTACATAACTAAAAATCAAGAGTAACTGAAAAACACCTAGAAAGTCAATCATATTGCTGCTTCAGCTACTTTTCTGGTAAATGTTTCTCTCCTACATGACTAACTTCAGCTCTGCCCTGGATACCAAGCTTTACTTCACGCCTTCCTTTCTAGTATCATACAATTCCAGCCTTTAACCTGGAAGCTCTGCTCCCCAGATTGGTGGTCCTTCCTTTTCTACCCCTACTCAGCCCTCTGAGACATCAATGATTAATATGTATGACTCGGATAAAGATCTATCAAAGAAGATTGAGAAGGATGTTGTGAGGATCAAGTCAGTTAATATGGGGGGGAGGGGAGAGAAGAGAGGAAGCAAGAGAATGAGCACTTGGCATAATGCTGGAACACAGTAGGTCCTATATAAATGCTTATTGTCCTTCTTCCTCAACTCTTCCTATGAAAAACAAGGATTAAAAAGATACTGGCAGAAGGTATCTGACTGATGTGAGATGAGGAACAGGGGAAAAGAGAGAGTTCTCTGTGAATGGCTTCAGCTTTTCAGTTAAATAGGAAGAAGAGTTCTAAGCTAAAAGGGTGGAAGGAAAGTCTAAGGAGGGATGAAAAAGTCTGAAAGAGGCAACTTGGAGTGGTGGTGGTGGTGGGAGATACAAAAAGGCACCTTGGTGCAGTGAGGGTCCTATTTCTTTGAAAGGAATACAAATCTTCTGTTCATATTGGTTCAAAACCATAGACTGATCCTCTTCAATCGCTCTTACCTCTTATTTCTAATCAGTTGCCACCTCTGATCAATTTTATCAACATATTCATTTCTTGCATCCATCCCCTTCTTATTCCGTTCCCATCTTAGTTTAGGCTCTCCCAACAGCTTGCCTGGGCCACTTGCTAGTGTCCAGTCTCTCTCTCTTTCTACTCCATCCTCTACTCTGCTGTCAAAAAGTCTCCCTAAGGCACACCATACACTCCTGTGAATTTTAAAACTTTACACTCCCCAACTCAAATCTTCAGGAAATTGCTATTGCTTCTAGCATAAGATAGAGTCTTTCCCCAGGAAATTCAAAGCCCTTGATCACCTGAATCCAGACTACCACCTTTCTAGGATTATTTTTTATTATTTCCCTTCTTAACCTTTTTACACTACAGAGAAGATGATCTATTGGCTTATTTTCTGACTATGCCATCTCCCAGCTCAACTGTCAATTCCTACTGTCCTTAGCCACCCCCACCCCAGTTCTTCCTGTCCTCTCCCTTCTGTAAAAATGGAGATTTGAACCTCGGATTTCAATTCCCAGAAGTCCTTGGTAGCTCCCAAAGTTCCCTATAATCTCACTGGAGGTCCTCACCTGGTCTGAGAGCAAGAGGGGTATTTAAACTGACTGTACGGCCCCTCCCTGGCTCTTGGCTTCTGCTTCTGGGGACACGTGGCTCTCTACCAGGCAGGCAAGATGTAGGTTGCACGTGCTTTCCTTATTTTGTATTTTCTTTATTTCTTAATCTTTAATAAAGCTCTAAAAATATAATACTTTTGGCAGAGAAATTAATTTTAACTGCTACAGTTTTGGTGACCACGAAGGGACAAAAACCTCTCAATTTTTTTTTTTAAAGATAGCCTAGATAATGATTTCTAAGCAAGCCTCTTGACTCATTTAGCTCCTGCCTGCAATCTGGACCCAGATTTTTCTCACCTGTTTCCCACCCTTCCTGGCTCGGCCAGCAATCCGGACCACTCGATCACCTGGTGACCCGCCCACCCAGCCCCAGCTAACTCTAGCCTCAGAGCAGATCGCTCATCACCCCAGGTCCAGGACTCACTTCCACCAGCTGGTAAAAACGGGGATGATTTTTTTTCCCCCTTTAGACTACAATTAGCCTCCCCGTGGACTGGGGGTAAGGGGAGGGGAGAAGAAAGAAGGAAGAGACTTTTCCAAACAGGAACTTAAAGCATGGCTACTTTAAAAGGATATCTTTTGACTGTATTGATTCTTTCATTTATCTCACCTGAATGCCTGGGGAAAAATTCAGCTCCCTGCAACTCTTTAGCCAAATTTGAGATTCCTCACCAAGGGGAGGCAACTCAGGGGCTCAGTGGCTTGAGAGCCAGGCCTAGAGACGGGAAGTCCTTGGTTGAAATCTGGCCTCAGACACTTCCTGGCAGTGTGGCCCTGGACAGGTCATTTAACCCCCATTGCCTATCCTCCACCAATCTCCTGCCATCTAACAATAGACATCTAAATGGATAATTAAAAAAAAAACAAACTAAAAAAACCCCCAAGGAACTTTAAAGAGACTGGAGGTTATATCTTAAGGCATTTCAGACTCCAATGTTTTATTAAAAAATCTCTGTATTCTATTGCATTTTGCTGATTGTTTTGTTTAAGGTTTAACTTTGTGATTTTAAGTTCATATATTACTGCATTCAATACTATTCTGTTACACTGAATCATTTTAATGTACTGGGTTTTAACTATTGTTATATTCTGTTGCTTTTCCCCTATAACCATACTGAACAAACATTATTGAGTAGGCCCATATAAAAATAGCTTTTCTATTTTTGACTTTGTAAATTGTCACATAGAGGATAGATGGACTCCATCAGAAAATTTTTACAACAACCTTTGGAAAATTTAATGAGCTAAATATCTCAAACTGATTTTTAAGGGTTCTTTAGACATGATTTTTAGAATTTTTCTTAAAAATCTCTGGTCATTTTGCCTGCCCCTACCAGGAGGTAAGGCTCATTTTAGTAGCTGAAGTGAAATACAACTATAACCCCCAACTCTTACATTATAAAAATGTGAATAGAAGCTGGGAAGTTAATCCCAGGGCATATAGAACCCCTGGAAGACTCCCAAAAAAGGAGCATCTCTCATTTATACTCTTCAGCTCACTTTACAGAGGTTTGGGTTTTTCCTAGACTTCCCTGACACATTTTTTGCAATGATATCTAGATTTCTTGATGATGTTCTAGACCCAAAATAAGTTTTACTTTGTTTAAAAATATGTTTACCAAGATTGAAAGATTTGCTACGTTTGTAAAAAAAATTGTGACAAATATCCATCAGTTCATAGGCTTTTAAAAATGCCATACAGCAACTCATGTGCAAAAAATGATAGTGTTTGTTTGCTATTATAATTTACTGGACTATTGAGAATTTTGGGGATATTAATACATACATATTTGTACTACTGTTCTTTATAAAAAAAAAAAGTTACCATGTGAAATTCATCTGCTTGTACTCATAGTGGATCATGGCCAGGCATGAAGAGGAAATGGATCTCATTTTTGGTGAGAAAGCCTTGTATTCTATATTTTCTTAGCTGACACAGTGTGTCAATGATTATAAGCTATATTTTTATTTTTAAAACTTTTATTATTATATTTTTCTTGCATGTGCAATATATTATTTCAGTTTTTATTTTTTCTCTCCTTTTTATATTTGAAGCACATGTCATCAGTATTAAGATTTTCTTTAACTTTTTGATTTTGCAGTAATATAAGTTTAAAATACATTTGCTATAATGTCAATGCATGCCCCAAAAAGCTTGAGACTATAAAAATGATGCCACTAATTGTTTTAAAAAAATTAGTGGACTCTGCTTAATGATTCTGTCTGATTCCAGGACAAGATATCCAAAAGAGCCATTATACAGGGCCAAAGATAAACCAATCCAGAACAGATTGATGCACTTCCAAGCCAATACAAAGGACTTGAACCTAGTGTGAAGACTCAAGGTTGTGACACTTAACATATGTTAAGACATAGTCCTTCCTTGTATCCATGCTCTTTGTGAAAATACTTATAGACAAGTATCCCAAACTTGTCTCCTATAATCTAGTCCCTTTTCTGTCTTCATAGTGTGGCAAACTTTCTGTAGTCCTGGCTACTGAATGGGTAAATGCATCATTGCTTATATCATTTTAATTGGGCCCGAGTCAAGGACCTGTTATAGATTTACTTTTCCTCAACTTAGAATTTTTACACATAAGTCTTTGATAGTCTATATTTTCATCCAGAAATGTTCTTTTTTATTTGGATTTTTCTGATGTTTTTTTAATTTCTCTTACCAATTGATTCATATACCTCATAACTCAGCCATGCATCCCTAAGTGATCCTCTGTTTTTCAATCACCCTCTACATGGGGAAATGTAAAAATATTATTATTTTAAATTGCAAAGTTTAAATTCCTTTTAAGAAGAATTTTAGGCTAAGAAACATGCTACCTCTACAAATCCAGAAACTGAACTGTTTGGAGAAAACTACATGAAGATGCCTCCAGACCACAAGCTGCACGAGAAGATCAAGAATGAACTTTGGGTGTGGTTGATTGAACATTTATTTGTATCTATACTTTCATGCCAAAGGGGACTGCCCCCTAACTTGTTTTTTGTCAATGCATCTAGCAATTATTGGTTTTGTTCTTTTTTCTTCTTATCCTCAAATTATTGTAATATTTAAGTTGATTATGTTTTCATGATCCTTTTGGGGAAAATCTTTTCCAAGAAGGATCAAACGGGGAAATGTAAAAATGGAGATTTGAACCCTGGACTTCAATTTCCAGAAGTCCTTGGTAGCTCCCAAAGTTCCCTATAATCCCACCAGAGGTCCTCACCTGGGCAGAGAGCAAAAGGGATATTTAAACTGACTGTATGGCCCCTCCTTGGCTCCTGGCTTCCGCTTCTGGGGACATGCGGCTCTCTACCAGGCAGGCAAGATGTAGGTTGCACATGCTTTCCTTATTTTGTATTTTCTTTATTTCTTAATCTTTAATAAACCCCTAAAAATATAATACTTTTAGCAGAGAAACTAATTTTAACTGCTACACTTCTCCAAGTTCCCCTAACTCAACATCACTGGAGAAACACCATGACATAAAATAAAGATTTTAGAGCAAAAAGGATCTAGGTTCAAATCCTAGCTCTAATACTCCCCACATGCATGACAATTCCAGGCAAATCACTTCCCCATTCTGACTTCCACTTTCCATTCACATCAGCAGAGAGAGGTCTCTCTTCTAGCTCTCAAATCTAGATATGATCAAAATCCAATTTATTATATTTTCCCCAAAACTACCTCCCACAACTGCTGTGTGACTGTGGGCAAGTAATTTAACTCTCTGGGCCTCAACTTCCTTCATATTTTGTGGTCACTGCTAGTTCATAATGTAGAATCTCCCAATTCCTTCTGATCTGCTATAAAAGATTCAACTTCTCTAGGGTGGGGGTTAAAGATAAAATGTGATTAAACCCAATATCAAAGCCCAGGAAGAGAAAATGACTGAAAGGGCCAAAATGACATGGAACTTTCCAGGTAAGCCCCCTTGCCCCATGGAGAGTGGTTCTAGTCCTGGAGAATGGCCTGGAGCATGAGAGGTCCTGTGCCTTGAGGCCAGCTCTCACTCCTCTACTTTTGGGGGGAAGGGAAAAGGGAAGAGGGGAACAGACAGATGGACTCTTCATTGGAAGAACCATTTTAGATAAATATGAACTAAATTCATAATAGGATGGTATGACTATCTTTAAAAAGCAGCTTCCTATCATATCATATAGGAAACTTATTATACAGTTAGATCATGGCCTATTGGTTGAAACTAATGCAGTTCTTCATGTAGAGAACTATTTTCAATTTTTGAAAAAGGCAACTGGCATCAGTTTAACCAGAAAAAAATAAACAAAACCAGCTCTACCTGCTGCCCCTGCCTACTCCAAATTTACACAGCAAGCAATCAGGACCTTGAATGCTATTTAGAAGGGCACGCCAACCAGGAAGTAATTTGAACCAAACTAACATTCACTAAAAGGGATCAGAAATAAAGATAGGCCTTGGACCTGGAGTTCTAGCAGTAGGTGTGCCACAGTAATCACATCTGCACTTGGGACTTATTAAAGCTGCTTGGAGAAAGCTCTTCTGATCTTCTAGCATCCAGTTGGTTCTTCGTTACCATGGTCACAGATTAAAGGCAGAATGGTATGTACTGTTTCTAGGATGAAACAGTGGGTCTAACTCCCCTCCCCACAAATCAGGTCCCTGAATTAACATCCTGCTTGACAAAGAGCTCTTAAAGTGGGATTCTAGCACAAATATATTTGATGACTGTATACTCTGAATGCTCAGGAAGAAATGGAAAAATGCAAAAAAATATACTGCAAAAAGATCAAGTCCTTCTGTTAATAATAAAACTGCTCACATTCTTAAAGTACTACAACTCCTGAACTCATTGAAACTCTCTCCCCTTATTTTCTTAGTAATAACTCAGATGGAAGAGCAAAGGCTAGGCAAATGTGGTTAAGTGACTGGCATGGGTCTACACAGTTAGGAAAAGAAACTTATATTCTCAAAAGTATTCAGAGGATCAATTCAAAGCCCGTTTTATAGAACAAGAACAGTGGAGGGCAATGGAAATTTAACCCCATCCTCAGATCTGCAATTACACCATAGAATGAAGGAAAGTTGGAAACCCTTCCTTCATAAAAAAAAGTCCACCTGGTAGTTGAAGAAAACAATCTAAGGCCAGGAAGTGGCCTTAAAGTTATCCTGTGCAATATTCTTCAGTAATCCATGGTGCCTATTTGCTTTGCCAGATTATTGCCACTGAACTCTTGTTGCTCAGTAAGGCATTATAGTTAGGTTTGGTGGGACCTTCACTAAGAGGCAAGACAGGGAAAAGATTCCAAGAGTGTAGTGGGTTCTTTGGTTACACCACAAAGCATCTCTACTATAAGAGAAAAGGAAACTTCTGCCTGCATTCATGTACCAACAACTTGACTTGTCCTTAGCCTCCTGATCAGCCCACTGGCATGCTCACTAAATGGTCTTCCCCATTTTCCATCACTGGTATCAATGCTATTATACTCTTGTTCAGAAACAAAAGGCAGCTGTCTGCAAACTGGGTAGTAGCAGACCAAAATTAAACAGTCTTGGGAGGGGGAGGAAGGGGGGAATCTTGACCTCAGGAATTGTCAGTGAATGGTCCAGAATGACTCTCTGGAATCACATCCAGAGAGGAAAAGACACAAAGTACATACCACAGATGCAAAGACGTATTTTTGGTCCTTCTCTTGTAGCAGCAAAAGTACGTCAGTCAACAAGACAGCAAGAACATCTATTAAGAAAGCAGGAGAAGATCAGGAAATGCTGTGAAGAAATAGACAACTGAGAAGGACAGGAAGTCAAGAGGGTTCAGACTGCATCTCTGAGCTGATACCTCTGGCAAGTACCCTGGTCACTATGGGACTCATGGTCCTCATCTATAAGGTAAGGGGACTGAATGAGTCTCCTCCTCTGACTGTTCATGTGCAGCCTAGACAGGCTCTTTTAAGTACAATAATTTCACTCTCCTGAGTCTAAGAAGCTCTTTGGAATGAGAAGTTCCTGACCTTCCTTCAATCTGGATTAGAGAACATGGAGGTATGTTGCTTTCCCATTTCAACCACAAGTAAACTCTGCAATAAGTCAATGATCAAGGTAGAGTCCATTTCTAAAGGTGTTTCCCAAAGGAAAGAAAAGGCCAACTATAATCTTATGCCTGGAAAATTGGGCAAGGAACATTTCTGCATTGTTTGTAACAAGTTCCAGAAGGAGTGCATTACTATGGCTTAGCTACAGGGATATCCAACTGTGGGTTACTGGAAGGAAAGAAGCTAATCTGAAGCTAGGCCTCCTTTGGTGATCTGAAGAGATTCTGCCTTTTAAAGACAACCTTGCTTCCTGATCTTTTGTGGGCAAAAAGATGTTATGGGGCTGACATGACATGGGTTGATGTTTATTTCCTTGACTGTAAACCCCAAGTCTCTCAAAATAATGTGTTTTCATGGGAAAACCCAAGAGTGGAATATACTATTGCTAGTTTCAATATTTTCCCAAATTAGGAAAAGAAATGATTTGTATAGTTAATTTGTTACCACACCTAAGGACCATAATGGTCTCATCTTGGTGCAAATAAAACAATGAATCTAATTGTTTTCCTTTATATTCCCATGTTCAGCACATTGAGTAGCACATGGCAAGTACTCAACAGGTGTTTGCTGATTGACCCTGGCAAACCTAAGTGACACCTGCCAACACCCACCATATCTTTTTCCCTGATGAGATGTTACCTTTCAACCGCCCTGATGCAGTTTTCCAGCACAGCATTCCATCAAGATGGAGCTGCCTGTGAAGCATATCTTCCTTCCGGAAAGTCAGCCCATTTTTGAGTTTGCCAGAGGACTTCAGGTCCATTTTGCCAACAATCTCTTTGAGACGCTGCCCCTTCTCACATTCATTCACTTTGGCATCAACTTGTGTGATGATGTCTTTTATTAGGCCAAGAGCCTGGTTCAAGTCTTCATAATCTTCAGTACCAGCTACCATAGAAAGGAGAGTTAGTTCTTCACATTTTTAAAAAAAGCTCAGCAAATATAAGAAATGATAGTCTCAACCCTCCAACAAATTTAGAAATTTCATAGGGCTCCCTAAAACAAAGAACTGTTTGTGCCAATGCACAGTTCTCATTTTTAATGCAGCGAAATAAATGCACCTAAAGTGATCCCAAAATATCCTCCACAGGTCAGAGACAGGGGGAAAATCCTTTAAGAAGTCTGCTCAAAGTCAACAGAGGATCTTATTTGGAATATAATAGATAGTATATGGAACAAAAATGAAATGATCATAGTATTTAATTATCAGACAGTAATATGATACCCATAGAGGGATAGCATATCTGGTACCTTCAGTATTCTGAATAATACGCTCCACCAGCACAGGGTACTTGGTAATGCGCTGAGTAACCAAAAGAATGCACTCCTGAACACCAAGCCGTCTCACAATGGAGAAGTTGCCAATTTTCTATGGAAAGAAAAAGCCAAAGCTTACAAACATTAACTAATGAGCTGCCAAAATTCATTACCCTAGGCAAAACTTTTAATTCTTGAGCAACCAAAATTCAGTCCTCTACCCAGACCAATTATCTGCTTTCTATTTCTCCATATTCTGATCAGAAACACTCAGCCTTCTGACATTGGTGTTATAGGGTATTAAGCTGCCTGAACACTTTTGAAAGCATACACCTTGCATTTATCTGATAGCAATGATGATTTTCAACTTGTAAAAATCAAGAATAAAAGGGAGGGTGCACCTTCCAGGGAGAACAAGGGATTAAGCTTGGTTGGAGCCCCTCCTTCTCCCCCCTCCCCCAATACTGGCAGTACTCCAGCCATTAATCCAGAAAAAACTGAGAGCATGGCCTTTTATATATCAGGGCTGGACAACCCTAGTGACAATGTTGCATATTTGCTTCTTTTTTCTATTGAGTGAAATTATTTTATTTGGATATTTTTCTGGTTCTCCAGCATGAGGTAACATATAGCCCTGCTCCTAAGATTGGCATATGCCCTCTAGGAGTCCTCTCCCCTCCCTTCCTGTTTAGTTCAGTTCCTTCTGGACCAAATTAGCTTGCTGTACTTTTATTGGTTTTTTTTAATTAAAAAATTTTTAAATTTATTTTTAAATATTTTTCCATGTTTACATGATTCTTGCCGTGCTTTTAAAAAGAAACACTCTTGTGAACTATTTATGACTTTGCTGTTCATGAACAAAAAGCATCAGATGGATCCAAGTTTTCAACACTTACAGTTCCTGGGCTCTAACTTCTTTTTACCTTAATCATGTTTTGGAATTTCTTGTTTTGCGAGAGCAATTCCTTGTAATGACTGACAGCTTCATTGTGACCACTGCAAAATATACCATATTTTTCTTTCATTCTTTCTCCATTTTCACCTGAAAACTAACATAAAAGAGATGGAAAATAAATCACAGGAAGCCTGCTTATAATCACCACATAGGCTAGCTTCTTTATTCATTTCATCAGGCTTCAAAACAAACTAAGGGTCTTAATTTACTTACAATTTTAGTTTCTCCTCTAAAAAAGGAAAAGAAAAACCTTAGAGGCACAGTGCTCAGACTCACAACATGACAAAATAAAATAAAAATTTTACTAGGTCGCAAAAAGAGACAATGCCTTGCTAACACAAGCCAGAATGATAAAATATCTCAAAATCCAGAAAATGTTAGAAAAGCTGATAAAGAAACTCAGGTTGCTGTAATATGGATTTTTATAAAGAATACAAAATAACATCTAGCTTAGAAATTGATTCAAGAAAGAACCCTGAAGTCACGAGAAAGATTTGCAATTCTCTTTGGGAATTTCTACTTGCCATTTCAAAAGTGACCCAAAGCATAAATACCACCTGCGAACATGCTTGGTACATTTTACCCCTTTTACATATGAATTTCTGCAAAGAGAATAGATCCTCCCAGAAGCCTACTATTGAAACAGCTCCCTAAAACAGGCATACTATCTAGTTCTCAAAAGGCACAGGATATATGCTTATCTACTGATCAGAGATGCTGGAATTTCTATTTTACATTGATGTTTCCCAATTATCATAGCTCCCACCTGTTGTACCAAGAGATCTCCAATTTTCTGGATCACATAATTCTGATCACTGCCCTCTGCCAACGATTCTCGGCGTCGTTCTTTTAAGCGGTACAAAAACTGCCCATGCATTTCCAGCAAGTCATCCACACATGGAAAAATGCGGTTGAGGACTCTGCTACTAAACTGCATTTCTTCCTTCAGTGCTCTGGAATAGACTTTCAACATTATCTTCAGAGTTCGGACATGGTGCACTTCAGTCTGCATTAACTCTGGAGGAAACACAAACTGCCAACATTGAGAAGCAACTTCAGCAGAATCACAATCCTTCCCTTCATTTATGGGAATGGCCCCCCATGCATTTGTCCAGGCTGACCTGACATACCCTGAATTCACTTCTTCTACCTCTCAGAATCCTCTTTCTGCAAAGCTCAGCTCTGGTACCACCTCCTTGAAGAAGCCTTCTCCCAGATAAACCCTACTGATTAGTGCCTTCCTCCTCCTCAGATTACCCTGCAATTACTTATTTGTCCAGGCAATGTCCTTTCATCATAATGTAAGTTCTTGTGGGTAGGGAATGTTTTCTTTTTGTTCTCCTATTCCCAGATTAGCATAGTACCTTATAAATAGCTGGAAGCTGAATAATGCCTAGATTAGAATGATTCTAATCACTAGTTAACAACTGATTTAATTTTCAAGTTTTCCTAGTGTTTCATATGTATGAATTACTTCAATAGATCCTAGTAAGCCTAGGAGGGCTGCTTGTCTAGGGTCACACAGTGAGTAAACACTGAGCAAACATCAGGAAGCATTAACAGAAAGTTCAGCAAATCCATGAAGCCTAAGCCTGAGTGAGTAGGTGCTTGGTGCAGGCATGGCAAGAGAGGCAAAAGAAACCGAGAGAGGGAGAGCAGTCTGGAATTAGAGTATGAGATGGTGCAAAATAGATCTGGAGTCCCAAAGCTTGGGGTTCAAATTCTAGCTCTCCTAATTATTACCTGCATTGCCTCAAGCAGAGATTTGATCTTCTGGATAAGGTCTCCCTTTCCTTATCTAGAAAAAGGACAGGAATTGGCCTAGATGATCTATCTAGTCCCTTTCCACCTTAAATCCTGATCTTGCCACAGAGGCTGGTTTCTCCGTATAGTTGGTAAACTGGTCCCAAAGGTAGTGACTCCAAAAGGAGTTCCAAAAGTATTGGGAGCAAGTGGCCAAGGCAGAAGTACATTACTGAGCACCTGGCAGGTGAAGATGTAGAGTAAGGGAGAGGGAGAAATAGAGCAAGAAAAGACCTGCTGTCATGATGTTTTACAATTAGTTTTGTTCTCAGCAAAATCTTAAGAGTGTACTATTAAAGGGATAGTCCATGAGCATTTAAAAATACAAACAGTGAACAATAAGAGCTGGCTTGGATATAACAATATTTCAGAGTAAGCACTAAACTTGTATTTTCTTTTTTTTTTTTTGGATAGAGTTACTAGACTGGCCTATTAGGAGAAAGCCACAAACTATAATGGACTTTGACAAGCTAGCAGTATAATTAAGAGAATATAGAGACCACACCTAAAGTTTGGTGCTAGGACTATAGTCTGTCTTGAGTTGACTATTCGTTGACTTGGTCCTGGGCATTTCACCATATTTTTGGATAACACAAAGAGAAGGAAATTTTTAAATGAAATTTAGTATGTCAGATGAAAATTTAGACTCCAAAAGATCTTAATAGGTCAAAAAGATGATCTAAAGATACAGTAAGAAAATTCAAAAGGGAGAAAAATAAAGTTTTACATTTGTTTAAAAAAAAACCAAAACAGTAGCACTGGAAATAACAACTAGATAAAGTACAAGAAGATGGAGGAAAGGAAAGACTCCCCTAACAATGAGGGCTTTCCAAAGTGAAATGAGGTAACTTCAAAGAGAGTGAGTTCTCAATCACTAGGTCTTCAAAGAGAAGTTGAGGAGATTGAAAAGGGGGAGATGAGATGATCTGATGTTTCAAGATATTAAATATCATTTGTTTTAATTGCATTGTCCTGTTTAATTTACAATATGCTTTAGAATACCATATACTATTTATGATATGTCATATAGAGTTGAATAAATAAGGCAGTTATGGCATCTTCTATAAAAAAGATGGACAGGACAGGTAGGGGGCATGGTGCATAGAGAGCTAGGCCTGAAATCCGGGCAACCTGGGCTCACATTTGGCCTCAGACTCTTCCTAGTTGTGTAACCCTGGGCAAATCACTAAATCCCATTTGCCTAGCCCTTGTCCTTCTGCCTTAGATTTGTTGCTAAGACAGAAAGTAAAGGCTTAAAATAAATAAATAAATAGTTGTACATCAGGTACTTGAACAACCACATTTTTAAGAAATGCCATTGTTGGGGGCAGCTGGGTGGCTCAGAGGATTGAGAGCCAGGCCCAGAAACAGGAGGTCCTAGATTCAAATCTGGCCTCAGACACTTCCTAGCTGGGCAAGTCACTTAACCCCCATTGCCTAGTCCTTATGGCTCTTCTGTCTTAGAACCAATATACAATATTGATTTTAAGACAGAAGGTAAGGGCTTTAAAAAAAACTGCCATTGTTTCTGTGGAAAAATCTACTCTGATATACATAATTTCAACTTAAAGTATTTTCCCCTCAAGGATATTACTTTCCCTTGGTGCAAGGACTGATTCCAAAAGCAAATGCAATATGGAGGTTTTACTGACTCCAGTTGCTATGCTTTTTAATGTAAACTGAGAAAGCTATACAACTAGGCTGTTCCACAATAATAAGAGTAATAATAATGCTTTCAGGATTCAGAAAAAGAAATGAAGCTGATTCTCAATCAACCACACATTTACTGAGTATATTGTAGAAGCTGCAAAAGACAGGCAAAACAGGTAGCTCTTGATGGAACTGTGAGTTGATAAAACCAATCTGAAAATCAATTTGGAATTATATGAAAAATATGGCTAAAAAGTTCATAATTTCTGATTCAGAGATCCCACTGATAGGCATATAACTCCCCTAAGAAGGTCAAATGAAGATCCCATATACATAAAAATATTCATATTAAGACTTTTTTAGAATGCAGTGGAACATCATTGTACTCTAAGAAACAACAACTATGAACTCATCCGAATGGGCAGAGTGAAGCAAGCAAAACCAGAAAAATTATATAATGACAACAAAAATCCAAAATTAAACACTGCAATTACAATAACTAAGCACCCCCCCCCCAATAAAGGTAAGAAAATATAACTCTCTCCTTTGTAGAAGTGGGGAACAATGGGTGTGGAATAGCATATAAATTGTCAGACCTGACGTCTTGGTTAATTTAGTGAATCTGTTTTTTAAGAAAGGATTTCTTGTCATGAGGGATGGCTTGCTGGGTTGAGAAGAATATAATCAGAACCAAAGGTGATATAAAACCAAAAGATAATAAATAAATTTTAAATTGGGAAAATTCAATATTTGAGTACCTGTAACTTATAAGAAATAGCTAGGTGATGGATGAGACATTTATAACTTACATGTGGAGTTAAGATTTATCCATGTATTATTAACAATGCAAGTTTGCCAAGTGTCAAATGCATGGCATATCCAGGAAATACTACAGAAGAGGAAGGGAAGTAGATTGTGATAATTTGGGCCAGTTATGGAATGATTAATGGAGGTGGTTAGACTAGAGCTATATTTTGAAGATCGGGTAAACTTTTTAAAAGAGGCAGTAATTCTCTCAATCCATAGAGTAGAAAGACTCAGAAGGTCCTAAGTTCTGTCTTATACTTACAGGTTAGATCAACTTAGGGTTGGGGGTGATAACACAAGTTTAGGCAGCAATCACCAAAGCACCTGAAAGCAAATGGACATGGCACAATGCTCTGGCACAGTGCATGGATTCCTCAGTTAACTCCTACAGTGAGTTTGGCCAGGTCTACCCTTACTGGCTGATATAATAACTTTATAGTGATATTTGTACACCAATATACTCATTTTAATTTGTTTTGGGCCAGCAGATAGAGCACCAGGCCTGGAGTCAGGAACACATTTTCCTGAGTTCAAATCCAGATTCAGACACTTACTAGGTAGGCTCTATGACCCTGGGCAAGTAATTTAATTGTATTTATCTTGGTTTCCATATCAAATGAGTTGGAGAAGGAAATGGCAAACACTACCATCCCTTTGCTAAGAAAACCCCAAATGGGGTCACAAAGAGTTGGACATGACTGAAAAATAACAACAATCTGCCTGACCACATAATTAGTGGCCAATACAAACAACATATTTGAAAAAAGCAAAGAACCTGACAAGTAAGACTACTAATACAGTGGGGGCAAAAGAGGACAAGTGAATTACTGGGATCATATTCCCCATATTTGAGGAAGAAACATATCCTGTTGTATCAGTAATATTCTTATGAGATCCTGAAGAGGATCTCATTTTTAGCAATGGCAAACATTTGCAAGAAAGAATTTTAAAAGTTATGACATTCTTATAAGAATTGTCTTTACAAGATTATGAATAACATAAGTGGTCAAGCAATGTTAAGTCTCCACCAAAATACCTTCCACATCATGGCACTCCAAAAAGGATGCCAAAAGGCACTCCTTACAAAAGCATTGATAGTTCACAGTTTTAATCAACAGCCTGGCTCAAGATCCTAAGTGACTGCAATCCCACTTAGTCCTGGAGTCCAATCAGAAATAATGAGTTGGCTGGCTTCTGTGAAGGCAAAATTGATTCTATATTTCATCAAGCACTTTTTAAATGGCTATTCTGTACAGAGCATTGTGCTCCCTGATGAATGCTGACTGATACAACCTGAAGGTGTTTAAAGCAATAGAATAATAGCAACAATAATGCTTTTAGAGAGGCAATGTAGAGGGTAGAAGGCTAGTCCTGGAGAAGGAAGAAAAACCTGGTTTCAAGTCCTGCTCTGAAATAGGCATTTGAACAGACAGACAGACATGGTATATAGATGGGATGGATGAACAGACAGAAATGGATGTAATAAATAGATATACACACATAGAGATAGTCAGCTAGACGGACAGGTAGACAGACAAATGGACACAAATAGATTGATAACACTTACTAGCTCTGTGACCCTCCCGGTTTCAGGCATCATTCTAAGTTACCAAGGAGTTGCTTGTCTTCATCAATAGAGGGTTTTTGTACCAGAAATTTCCTACATCAATGAACTCCCAGGTCCAAATCAAACAATATTACTACCAACTTGTATATCTTGCCATGCATGCCTGTCTTCCTAACTACCCTGAGAGATAGGCTAGAGGTCTAGACCCTATTTTACAGGTAAGGAAACTGACAGGAAGAGCTTAAATGACTTGACTAAGATTAGAGCTGGGACAACTCAAGCCTCTCAATACCTACTCCAATACTTTTCTGGAGCCCAGAAGAAAGAGCTTCCTTAGTACAATGGCCAACATGGTGCTAAGTAGAATCCCTTTTTCAACATGTGGACAAATAAGTAACTAGAGGGCATTCCTAACAAATGGAAAGTTCCCATTCTTACCATAAATGACATCTTGTCTTTTCAGTACTTCTCTTTTTTGCTTCTTTGCATATGCTGGTTCTACAGAAAGACTCCAGGACTCAGCCTCAAACTCCTGGGCATCTGCTTCTATTTCACTTCTTAGTGAGGCAGAATAGGAATCTAGTTAAAAAATACAAATAGTCTGATTCATTAGAGGCAAAGTCCTACTCTATTCTACCCTCCTTTATGCCGTTTAACATACCAACAATAGCATTTGCTACAAGGAAATTATTTGAAATTCTAGAAATAAAGACATACCTTCCACAAAAATAGATTCAGTAGTCGATGATGCAAGTGAAAGAGAATCATCTGTTGTCTGCTTGAATTTTAGAAATCCAGAATCACTTTCATCCATTTCTCCTGTACCTGATCTAAATAGGAAAAAATAAATGAATTCCAGTCTGGCCAATTAGATTAGTGGCTAATTAGAGAAGTTTGTTTGTCTGTTTTGTATATGATTTCCATATATTTTTCTTTGTTATAGGGATGATAGATTAGGAACAAGGACTCAAAGACTTATTACATTATAACGAATGAGAAAAAAAAAAGTATTGAAGGTAGGTTTTTAGTGATTATTTGGAACTTATTTTAATCTGCAGGATTGGAAAAGTGCTCCAAACCTTTAGGGCATAGGGTTTAGCTCCTTGAAGTAAAGAGTAGAGAAATAGACCTCTTATCCTGTGAACAAAAATGTAAATAAACCCAGTGATTCTAGGTTAGCTTCAAATACTACTATATGGGGAATTTGAGGCAAAGGACCTTAATAAATAGATAAGCACTAGCATTAAGTAATTTGAAACAGTGAACACAATAAGAAAATACAGAACATAACAGCTTTTACAAATGAAATTAATAAATTATGGAGCACAATGCCAAGTTTTAGTCAGGATTTCACTAACTAAAGAAAAAGTAGCAGCCTTACAAGTTCAGGACTATATTTTTAAAGAACATTCTAAAATAAATTAAAAATGTAATGGCATGAAACAATGAATGCTTACTCACATTTAAAGACAGAGACAGGAAATCAAGATGCAATATATATAATGAAAATCAACTTACCCAAATCTATTTAGAGTTCCAGGAGTGTTCATTGCCGACTGAAGCCTTCCCCTCGTTGAGATAGTCATTCCGACATGCCGAGGCAGGACTGGGGTGCCATTAGATCCTAAGAGGGTGTTCCGAGGTTGTTCTTTCAAAGAGGCTGCTACGGATGCAAACACAGAGTTGGTACTCAGAAAACGGGCAGGACAGTGAAGATTTCCAGTTCTTAAGCCCCTGTCAGAATGTGGCCGAAGAGCTGACAAGATCTTGGATGTTAAGAGTTCATTATCCAAAAAGACATTCTCATTCCATTTCCTAGAAAAAGAGCCATAAAAAGATATCTCGGGATGAGCCGAGATAGAACTGTTTCGGCTGCTGCTTTTGGAGTTTGTATTGCCCATGTCGACACCTGGGTCCCTCCAACTGAACACCGTGAGGATCTGAGAGGCAATGGCTTTAGAGTAGCGTGTGATCCTTCTAGAAATATAAAGCTCCACTTAACTTACTGTATTGGCTAACTCAGCAGGTCTGAAAGGCAGGAAATTGGTCCCTACTGTGCCCATTTAGTGTGGAAATGGCAAAGTATTTTCTCCGCTTATAAAACACCAAACCCATCACTGCTCACAGGTGATAGAAAAATCCTTTTATATCCAATGTGAACAAATAGATCAGAAAAAAAGTAGTTTTTGTGTAAGCTACATTATACCTGCACAACAGAGACCGACATTAACATTAACCTAAGGCTTAATAATATGTAGTTTGGGTGATTTTTATGACTGGCAAGTATAGCATTTGGCTGCACTGTGATCAAACATCACAAATAGAACTGTGATATCAAAACTGACAACAGAAAGATACTGCTTTGAAGACTGATTGTATGTGCTCATTTAACACACATTAAATTTACATGTTAAAATTTAATTAACTAAAAAAACTTAATGTGTAATACCCAAAGAGTTCCTTCCATTTGCTAGTTAATTGATAGATTCAAATGATATATTTATCTCTTATCTTTTTTACTTAAAAAAATGCATTTCTCTCAATTGAAAAATAATCATTCTGCTAATATTTCCTCTTACTCCAAATACCAATCCTCAGTCAAACCTGAACAAGACAGGCTTAAGGTCCAATTTGACTCTCGCCACACAAAAGGCATTTCAAAACTGTACCATGGCCACATAAAGAGTCATACATTATGAGGATTAAAATACACCTGTCCAGTGGCTGACTTTAGCAGAGTGTCTGCCACCATTTTGCCTTGAACTAGAAAATCAACCTACAACAGAAGGAAAAGAGTCAATCCATCAGATCTCAGCAGTTTGTCTACAAATTGGCACCTTTAAGTAAGCCCAGAAGACGAGGAGTGAACTAATCTTCACTTAATCTCCGTTTCAGAACTGGAATCAGAATTTAGATCTCAGGGCAGGCTTAATATGGACTGGCACTGAAAAGAGAGATCCTAGCTGCACCTTTTTTACAGAGAGATAAAGATACAGGGAATTTCAATGATCAATGATGGAGAATAAATGAGTTTGTAAATAATATCAGAATCTAAACAATGATTCAGGTGAAAGTTAGATTACATCTAACCTAAGAATTCTTATCATAGCTTAAAACAATATTGGAGTGAGGGTCATCTATGAGACTATAGAATTATATACAATTATGTATATAATTCTATAGTATATATATATAAAATTGTATATAATTCTATAGTCTTTGAGACTATGTTATAGTCTCATCAGAGCCTATAATATAATAGCTCAATGAGTTAAGCAACCCTGGTATTATTATTTGACAGGAGATGTTAGGTGCCTTGTTTGAGGTACCACAACAAACAATTGAGCATCAAAGCCAGAAGGTGACTCAGGGTGGCCACTTCAGTTGAGTACCAACTTTTTCCTCTACAGTGACATCAATCTCCTAATTTGGAAATAAGGTAGCTAGCACCTAGCATATGACTTTAGAAAGCTTAGGGTGGGCTCAGAGGAGCACAGACTTAAAACTAGAAGGGGCCCATAGAAATCTAATCCAGCATCCTTCATTTTACAGATAGAAGGCAAGAGAAGTTAAATGATGTCACCCAGCCAATCAGTCAATAATTATTAAATTCCTACTAGGTGCTAAAGGAATGTATCAAGGAGGCACTAGAGACAAAAAAGTAATAACTTCTGGCCTCAAGAAGCTCATCTTTGATCAGGGATAGTAAGTGCAGTCAGAATTCGAACTTGGATTTATAGGATCAGAGATGTAGAGCTGGAAGGAACCTCAGAGAACATCTTGTCCACATCCTTCCTTTTATAAATGAGGAAACTGAGGCCCAGAGAGGTGCCTAATCTAAAGTAACCCAGGCAGCAAGTGTAAGAAGCAGGAATAGAGCCCAGTTCCTATGTCTCCAAGACCATTTCTCTTTGAAATGAGCCATGCCACAGACTGTCCATTCATCAGTCCAAGCTGAAGACTGACTCCCTGAAATTTTCCAACAAGAAGAGCTGTCTAGTCACAAAACAAAGTAGCATGATATAGTGGCAAAAGGGTTGAACTTAATGGCAAAGGGATTTGGATTTCAGTTCTGCTTTTGCCCTTTAACTGGGGTATTATAGGCAAGATCTTTAACCTCTCTGATCCTCAACAGAAATAATGACATGTGGGGTACCTCCAACAGAGAGCTGTCATGAGGCTTATGGCATTTATTAAGCACCTACAGTGTGCCAGTTCCTGGGCTTGGGGCTGAGGGTACCAAGAAAGGCAAGACCAAACACACAAACAGCTCCTGCTCTTAGGGAGCTCAGACTACTGGGGGAAGATGATACCAAGATGTACCCCTTAAAGCTAAAAATGCCAGCTACTAGTAAGGCCACCTACAAGAGTGATGGAAACCCTAAAAAAAAGCATGTCTTTAAAGTGGATCAGGAGAGAAACAAATATGGATAGCAAGAATACTAGTATTATAGTTTTAGAGCTGGAACCAATCAATTAATGAACACTGTGCCAGGCTCTGATGATACAAATACAAAATGAAATCATCTTGACTCCTGGGCATCAAAACAAAGGGATGGAGTCTGGCATGTGAGGAACAGAGAACTCAGCCAGTCTAGCTCACTGAAGCTGGAAAGATAGGATAAGGCCAGGAAGTGCAAGACTTTAAAAAGCTAACCAGAGCTTCCATTTATCCTAAAATAAAAGTTCTTAACCTTTTTTTGTGTGTCAATCAGACCCTTCTGGCAGTCTAGGAAAGTATAGATCCCTTCTCAGAATGATGTTAGTATAATATGCAATAGTACAAAGGAAACCGAATACACAGAAATATAAACAAAAAGTCTTGGACTCCGGGTTAGGAAACCTTGTTCTAGATGCAGTAGGCAAGCCCACAGAGTTGGCTGAGTAGAGGAATGCCTTAGAGAGATCACTTAAGGAAAATCACAGGATGAAGGATAGTTGGGAATGAGAAGATACCTGAACTAAGGTGGTAGTTGTGTGAGTAGACAGAATTTGGGTCAATTGTGAGAGGTCTAGATGTGTGCTGTAAGGGAAGAAAGGTTACACCAATGTTATGAGCCTAGAAAAATGGTAGTGCCTTCAACAGAAATAGAGAGGTTTATGACATTAGTGGTCTTCAAATCTCATCTCCCTCATTTTACAAATAAGGAATCTGAGTCAAGGAAGTCAGCAATCAAGAATCCTAGGTTGGACTCTTTTTTTACAACCAGCTGAGGCCTTAGTTTCTTCATCTATAAAATGAGTGATTTGCATCAGATGATCCCTTAGGGCTCTTCCAGCTCTAAATATTCCGATATTATAAATTCACAAAGACATGGAGGGCTTTGTGGTTTGTACCATGAATCTACTAGAAAGACTGAAGTTATTACTAACTTTTCTTTATCTTTCTAAGCCCCCAAAATGTCTCATCTCACACTAATCGTTATATCCCCTGCACTTTCAAGTATACAAAATATGCAAGATATCAAACTCTATCATATAAAATTTAGTTTACTGATAAGAAAGCAAGAATTCACAAATTTTGGACACATACAACACATTTATTTCTATCTGACAAAATCAAGGAATTAGGTATTCTGATAAATTATATATCAGTCCTAGTCTTTCCCCTACAACTCCTTTACATCACCAATTCCCTCTAGAAAGTTCCACCTGGATGACTCATTGGCAGTTCAAACTCAACATATCTAAAACAGAATTCATGATCCTAAATGCATCACTTATCTAAATAATCCTATTTCGATCTTATAAGGACTTCACCATCTTTACAAGAATGAAGTCACACTCCATATTCTTCCCTTTTCCAATCTATCCTCCATAAAGCAGGGAGTGGGTGGGTGGGTGGCCATGACATACTCTTCTTCCTGTAAAAAAAAATCATTTCCTTATCAACCCTAAGATAAAACACAAACTCCTCAGTCTGGCATTTGATAGCCCACCACAACCTGACTCTCGACTGCTTTCCAGGTTTATTTAATATCATTCCCCTTCACACACTTTCATAAAGGCCAATTACTGGCTCTTCTCCAAACCTGGCATTCCAGTTTCCATTCTATGCATTTGTTTGTTCAGCCTATTTTCTCAGCCTGGAATGGATTTTTAGCTTCCTTTTAGGCTTAGTTCAGATGCCATCCTTTTGTGAAACCTTTTCTCATCTCCTCGGTTCTTGCATTTCCTTATCTACACCCATGAACTACATTTCTATTAGAACAAGCTTCCTGAGGACAGAAATGGTTTCATTTTTATTTTTGTATTATTGTGCATCAGAGATGTTAAATAAAATGCCTTTGAATCAGTGCCAAGCAAAGAAAAGGCAATCGATAAAATATCTGTTAATTGGATTTTCATTTAACTAAACAGTTTGGTTACTAAAAAATTACCACACATGGATTATTTCATCTTCAATTAGTTAGAATATATGACATCAAATCTATAACTAAACATAATTAAATCTGACTCACTGATAATTAAGATGGCGTCTCAGGCTCTTACAGGGCCTCAAGATTATTAATCATTAGCAGAGGTTATACATGTGAAAACTACTACAGTAGGAACCCGAGTTAGAATTTTACCCCTAGCATATCCTTACCACGTGATCACAGGCAACAATTTAAATTTTCTGAGTTTCAATGTTTTCATCTGATTTAATATCTGCACCAGATTGTTTAGTCCCAGAGGTCAGGGACTGTTGCTTCTATATCTCCAAACTTAACTCAGTGGCTGGCACATAGTAGGCATTTAATAAATACTTGTTGCCTTGACTCTAATTCACATGGTTTTCGCTGGGAAAGTGTTATTAAGACCCTTAATAGATATAAACAGGAGCTATTACTTTTCCAAGTAAAACTACAAAAAAATCATTTATGATACTTGAAAAGATGCCTTTAAAAATACACGAGAGGCAGCTAGGTGGCTAAGTGAATAGAGCCAGGCCTGGAACTAGGAGATCCTGGTTTTTACTCTGGCCTCAGATACCACCTAGCTTAACTGCTAGCCCTTACTGCTCTTCTGCCTTGGAACCAATACTTATTATCACTTCTGAGATGGAAGGTGATGGTTTAAAAAAATGCACAAAAAATTTCCTTTTAGGAAGTCTTTAATATATTAATCTAGAGATATACCAAATGTCTTTCAAGCATTTCTTTTCTAGAAAAAGTTTGCCAAAGTTCTTCAATGTACACTCATCTTTTATATGACCTAATTAGCATTTTTACCTGGGCCTTCCTACTGCCAAAACAACTCCGACTTTTATAATGAAAACTATCAGTAATAGGTAAATGCTTTCAGTGACTGAGAAATAATGATCCTATAGTGTACAGATCATGCCTCTGCAGCAGACTGCCAACCTGGACTCTAAACTGAACAGCCAAATGTCAGGCCCAAGTATTCTAAGCTAAGGATAACAGCACCAGGAAAAGTTTCTTTAAGAAACTACCACCCCACATCTAAAAGATAACAAATTCAACTTGTAAAGTCTGGCCCATTGTGCCTCTGGCTCTACGAGAGATAATCAGAGCAAATATTCAGAATAACATGCTGCTTCTCTGAAATAAACATCCAATGACCCAGAAGTCAGTCATTTCTCAGAGTTTTGCTCTATGGGCCATAAGGTGAAGTACAAACATCATAAATGCCTGGCAGTATCTTCCCTAACACAAACCCCATCTTTGGAGTTTAATTAGCACTGTCTGCACACTGCTGAGATTTCCTATTGATTGCTGACAGCCTATCACAGTCAACTAGACTGAACACCACAGAGCTGTTTCATGGGAGACTAGGGGAAGGAACAGACATGAAAATAAGAAGTGAAGAAAAGTGAAAATAGGAGAAGTTGTCTGCTTTAAGACTGCTTTCCTGGCAATAGCAGTAGTCTTGTCTCACAGCAAGCACCCTGGTGTTACCTCAGTTTCCTTGCTTATTAAAAAGCCTTCCAGACAATTACAGTGTAAGTACTGTATGTACTAATCTCAGCTCTAGGACCTTACTTGGCCCCAAACAAATACAACAATACTCTAGCTAGTAGCCTAATTGTAATCAATTTGTAACAATCAATTTTTAATGATTTCTTTACAGAAATCTCATTGTACACATTAAATCCATTTTTTAAAAAACCCTTACCTTCCAACTTGGAATCAATATTGTGTATTGGTTCCAAGGCAGAAGAGTGGTAAGGGCTGGGCAATGGGGGTGAAGTGACTTGCTCAGGGTCACACAGCTGGTAAGTGTCTGAGGCCGAATTTGAACTCAGGACTTCCTGTCTCTAGGTCTGGCTCTCAATCCACTGAGATACCCAGCTGCCCCCTTCCTACTGCTTCATGACAATAGATGTGATCATTTGCACTGTGGCCAAAAATTCCTCCATCATTCTAGTCTCATCAAAAAAGCCCCCCAATATTTTTTTAATAGAGTGCCACCTCAGAAAGTGGGAGCATCCTGGGCATGGCAGCATAAGCCACTTCAGAAGCTCTGTCTTCTTCAAAGAACTGGCCCAATGTCATTTTATACAAGTTTTTAATTCCTCCAAATCATTCATTTTGATGAAGACTTTTTTTTTTCAGACTGAGAATATCTGCTTTCTCTGGAGTCTTCCTTCTAGCAAGCTCCAGCTATAGGTTAAGTTTTAAACAGACAATCAGGAAAATGAAGTAAAAAGAAGTTTTCAGTTCACAGTTCTAGTCTTTTCTAAGGTCTGAGAATAAGATTCAATCAATAAGAAGCTAACACATTGATTTCTCTTAACTACCTCATTTGATTGAACACAGCAAGAAGGCTTTAACCAGAGGAAAAAAATATAAAAATGAGAAAGCAAAAACAGAATTCTCATTTCTTGGGGGAAAAAAAAGTTACCTTTTTTCTCAGTAATTTTTGAACCAGAAGCTTGCAAATCAGAAATACTGTCCTCAACACAATTAAATTTTTTAAAAGTTAATTCTAACATCTTTTTAAAATTGAGAAATGATATATTTAGGAACAAACCTTGACAAAGGCTCTGGGCTGAACTCTGTGAAGATGCTGAAGGTTTGTGCTGGAAATCTTTCTGCTATAGAAAAAGAACACGATTAACAATGAAAATTATTTCACACACAAATTTTTGAGCTGCATTCTATTAAATAAGCATAACCATCATTGTATCATTTTCTACAAACATCAATAAATTTAATCTCCTTTCAAGCTCGTTTATTTTCAAATTTTACTAGCTCTTTCCTCATTTACCAACTCACATTTAAATTCAGGATAACTTGTTTTCTAGTAACTAGTCAAGACAACACTAATAAAATTTTAGCAATAATGGAGAATTAGCAAAGATTTCTGACTCGAGACACTTAAGTTTAAGGCAACACTAAGATTTGATACTTCATAGAGGGGCACTTTAGCAAGTAAAAAGAGAAGAAATTGATTTCCAAGTACTTCACATTTTAAATAATATTTGATATTTTTAGAATCAGGAATCAATCAGTGATTTATCTTGATTGGATAGTAGCCTAAAACTAAGTCATAAATATACTGAGTAGGGCATATAACTAATCTTTGGTGAAAGGTTATAAGCCACAGTTTGGAAATAAAAGGTCTGAAAATTTTAAACCTAGAGTTCTCTTTGGAAAGTAAGAACCTAGTCCAACTAAATAAACTTTAAAGAACAAGAGGAATGTTTGGAGAATGAGGTTTTTCAATAATCCAATTTTATGGTTCACCTAGGTTTAAATGTAAAAGTCATTTTAATTTCAACTTTCCTAGTTGAAAATCTTTTACTAGGGGACATCTAGATAGCTCAATGGATAGAGAGCTGGGGCTGGAAATGGGAGGTCCTGGGTTTATCTGATTTATCTGGGCTGAGATACTTTCCAGCTGTGTGACCCCAAGGAAGCCTAGCCTTTACCATTCTTCTGCCTTGGAACCAATACTCAGTAATTATTCTAAGACAGAAAGTAAGAGTTTAAAAAAAGAAAACTTTTTGCTACTAAATGTCCCATGAGAGCAGGGGCTCTGTCTTAATATTCACTATGCCCTATAGTGGCTTGTACATAGCAAGCACTCATATTTTAAAAAATGAAATGGAAATTCAGAAGATGTTTCAAGACCTTACTCTCAAGTAAATGATGTATGCTGCCTAATAACAGCTACCTCCTGTCATTCTGGTAATTCTGAAGAATTTCCTGTCAAAGTCTAAAGTAGCAATTATCCATGCCTGACATCAGTAGCTACTCCTTTTAGGGGTGACCATCCTTAAAATAGATTCATAAAATAGACACACTTAATGTCACAAAACATTATTAATTTCCATTATTGGAAATAGTAATAAAATACTTTTAGTCCACATAAGGCTTTTATTTTAGAACAGGAACTGAAATATCTTTGCAAATATTTCCTCATGCATCTTAACATCATTCTTGAGAGATGCTGGTGGAAAAGCAGTCGTTAATAGATCAATGTTAACTTAGAGGGAGGGCACCTCTTGAGTGCCCCAGGGATCCTGTATACTTCATCTTGGATGAAGACAGAGATGGCATGCTCAGCAGACTCATGAGGCATGACTCACACAATGGATAACAAAACCAAACCCCCCAAATATCTATGAGAAGCCAAATCAAGTTAGATGAAATTTAAGAGTAGGGCTAATCACAAAGTTTTACACTCAAATTCAAGCAGTGGTACATGCTTAAGATGTTAAGACAATCAGCTGATTTTTCATAAGAAAAAGATCTGATAATTTTAGGGAATTGTAAGCTCCTGGGGTCATCAGTGTGATACAATAGCCTAAAAAAGCTAGAGCTCTCTTAGAATTCATTAACACTCTACTCTGTCCTAATTGAATCACACCTAGAGTACTGTCGTCAGTTCTCTGAGTAAAATCTTAAAGAAGGACATTGACAAGCTGGACTGCATGCTAAGCAGCAAGCAGTATGATAAGGGGATAGAAGATCATGTCCTCTAACCTGAAGAATCAGCTGAAAGAAGTAGGGATATTTTGCCTAAAGAAGAGATATTTAAAGGGCAGATGTGAAAGCTCTGTCCTCACGTAGGAAGAAGGATTGAATTTTTCTGGCTTCAGATGTCATAACTAGAACAAATGAGTAAGAGTTGAAGAGAAAGAGATTTTGGCTAGATTTAAGACTTCCTGATTAGAGTTGTCTTAGAGTGAGCCACCTGAAGAGATAAGCAGTTCCCTAGCAACAACAATCTTAAAACAGAGCTTGGATGGCCACTTCTCAGGTATTTTATGGAGGAACCTTGAGCAGGTATGCATGTTAGAAAGTATGTTTCAAATTTTAAGGACAGGGAAATTCTGGGAGATGATAAAGTCAATGCTGAGATCAGGCACCAAGCTCTATTTTTAATTCACATGTATTATTCTAGTAATTTATATTATATCTAATGTTTAAGTTGAAATTATCTGTCAATTATTTTCTCCAGAGAAGAGCTAAGTTTAAAACCTACCTTGAGTTTATTGCTATTACTGCAGTCGGCCAGTAAATTCTTACAATTCTTATGAACATTCACTGCACAGTCTGAAATTTTTAAAAAAAGTCTAAATTATTCCATAATATCAGTCCATAAAGGAAGCAGTTATTTTTCAAAATTAAGGGAGAAAGAAGGAAAAGTCTAATATTTTAAATAAAATCCCACAATCTTCACTAAAGATAAACATTTATAAAGCAATGTTACTGGTTGAGCCACCCAAAGAACAAAGAACAACATTCTTGGCATGAAACTAGTTAGTCATATAACATGACTTCAAAGTGCAAATGAGGCATAAACTCATTCTTCAAATACAAGAGATTTCTGTATGATAAAAATAATGACCCTTGGACAAGATCACAAATCTATTTAACAAAAAGTTCACCTGTATTATATCAGTTAAAAGTTGCTCCTTTTTAAAAAAATTAAGGTGAAAAGCTGAACCCACATAAACAGGAAGGTTCTAAAACACAATTTTTCCTCTGGTCAAAGAATGAAGCTAACAAAATTTCCCCTAATTTAGGCAAAAAACTATATGACTGGGCATCAACTATGTTAAAACCTAAATAACCCAAAATGCTTGGGGGAATAAGAAATTCGGCTCCAAACTCCAAAAATCACACCTATTTCTTCCTATTTCATTCCTTCCATTACAATCAAAGCTCTCATTCTCTCAGAAGCCATTTCAACTAAATTGTTAAGAGGAAAGCACTTCACCTGAATGACTTTACATTCAGGTGTGAAGTCATTCAGGTGTGAATGATTCAAGGTCCCTCAATCAAAAGAACCTCTAACAGGAAAATTCTGGACAGCACAACAGGGAGGAAAACATAGGGAGGTTTTTAGGGAAGCTCCATGAAGCTGCTCTTGTTTTCTTCTTTCTCTACTTCTGGTCCCACAGATTCTCTAGCTCCAAATATTTTCAAAATGGTTCCTATGGCAGTGAAGAGCTCTTGGTTGTCATTTTAAAGTATGAATGACTTGAAAGTAGAGAGATGTCTATATTTTGTGTTCCACATGATTGACCATTAAACCAAAATGTCTGTACTTATACAATGACAAGCACAGGATCAAAAAAATATCCATACAGAGTTTTGGACTATTTGCACCAACTTAGGAATTGATTCAATACAGATGAAAATTTTAAAACCAGGCATTAAAGGCAGCTAGGGAAAAAAAGTTATTTTACTGAAAAACACTCCAGAATTCTAATTGAGTTGTACTGAGGCTCATATTGCCTTCCTACCTAACATGAAAAAGTTTTGGGGCAAGTCATTCCATACCTACAAAAATCTTCCAAAACATCCGTATCAATTCTCAGTGAAGAAAATCAAGAACCTAACAGAAACTAATTTCTCTTACAACAAAAAGCAGGCGGTTAAAAGAGGAGGAAAACACATTACAAAACCAGAGGAAAACCTGTCTGCCCTCAAGGAACTAGGGAAATTATTCAAGGACACTGCATCAGTGTAAAAGGAAACCTGAAATAGTATTAAGGTCAATGAGATCAACAAAGGCCTATTACTGGAAGGCAATATCTGAATTCCTGCCCAAGGACAAAGTTCACTGACACTAATTTTTCCAAAACACCATGCTACAATAGGAAATAAAATAACTGGTTCTTTTAAAGAGCATTAGACCTGACTGTTCCCTCCTGGAGAGAAGGGCTCTTATTCCAAACAAATCTGAACTATTAATGGGGATCGTTTGCCAGCTTAACCTGGTTCTTTTAGTCCTAATTCCAAAGGTGGGTCTAGAATGTAAATAACAAAGCATGCCTGTAAGTAATGTTATTTCCAGTAAGTGGAAATAAAGTTTATAACTTTAACCAATAGTCTTCAACAGTGCAAAGTCAATGGCGCAAAGGAATCTCGGGGAACTTAAATAGCCTGTTCAAAGAAAACAGGCCCAAGGGTTGGTTTGGGGGCATCTTAAACTTCCAATACTTCTTGCAATACTGGTTCTAATATAAAAGAAGTTAGCACAATAATCTTATATAAGGAAAATTCAAGAATCTATTCTTTTTGTAATTGTATTGGTCTGAATTTTAATATACAGTATTTAAACAGTACTGTATCTAATCTCCATGGCTAGAGGAAAATTACTAACATAAAAGCTGGAATACAGCTTTAAATTCTCTTACAGTTTCTAAGTCAATTTACAGTGAATGTCAATTCTCAAAGCACACCACTGTCCTTGTCATTAGTCCTCAAGCTGAAGATGAAATCAGTTAATTATTGTCACTACAACAAAGACTTTCAAATATTTTAAAGCATCTGTTTAATATACTTTAATAATCAGGGTGTAGAGTTGTTCTTACCTTCCAAACAGATGCTGAAGGCTCTCCAGACATAAAATCTAACAATACTATAATGCCACCACTTTATTTTTTATAACATTTTATACCTTTCAAAGTGCTTTCACATATTACATCTCACATTTGTGGTCTAAGGCAACGGTGATGTCACAGAGTTACATAACTAATAAAAAGATATTTCAGTAAGAAGGCAGAGCAGGTCTAAAATTAAAATAATCCAGATATATCAAAATCAATTCTATGGGGGGGGGGGGGGTGAAGAAAAACCCTTCAAGTACAAGAATCTAGCTTAATTATAAGGAGTTAGGCAATAGAAATATATTATCACCAGTGAGTTATTGGTATCTAGCCTAAATTTTTTCTTGCTGAAAATTAAGCCCATTTTCTTTTGTTCTAGTTTAAATTCAGTTCAACAATTCCACAAATAATTTTAAGTACAAAGCACTATTCCAGGGGCTGTGAGGTGGGAAAAGCAGATCAAGACTCTAAACACCTCTCAAGAGACACAAAAAGACAAAAATCAATGTGTAGCCTTGGGCAAGTCATTTCAATATAGACTTCAGTTGACTAATCCATAAAATAAACCAGCTGTTCTAGAAGACATTTGAATACTGCTTCACATCTCAAGATCTTTAACAATGACCAGGGAGGGAGATATTATTGGTATTATTCTCATTTTACAGATGAAGAACTAAGGTTCAAAAGGTTAAATGATCTTTCTGAGGGCACAAACATAGTTAAGAGGGAGCAGATTTTGAATCTCAACTTCTGATTCCAAGTCCAGCATTGACAATCTCTCTATGGCTAACTCTCGCGGGGGGGGGGGGGGGGGGGGGGGGGGGGGGAGCAGCTAGGATTAAAACTCACCCAAGTGGATAGACATTAGTGTAGCTTTCAGACAATAGTTATGACAGAGAGATTAGAGCACAGGCCTGGGGCTAAGGCTATATGCAGGAAGCCTTCAATGTCAGGCAGAAGAATCTGGATTTTCTCCTCTAGGTCAGGGTTTCCCTATCCTGTTTTGTATAATATATATTTGCAATATGAATATGTAAATGAACCTCAATTCAATATTTACTAAATGCCTACCAAAGCCAATGCAACTGTTTGATGTGGGGATGTAAAGATAAATTTAGCCCAGAACCTGCCCTCAAGGACCTCACCGAAAACAATTAGAATTAGACAAACCATAAAAAGTTTGAGAAATAAAACAATATTGGGCCCCCTAAAGTTGGGAGTCAGCAAACAGCTCCCCATGTATGTTTTTTTTGTTCCAATGTTAAGGCAGGAATGATTTTTACCTTTTAAAAGGCTGGTTTAGGGACAAGATGGCTCAGTGGATAGAGCAGCAAGCCTGGAATAGAGAGGACCTAGGTTCAAATCTGATCTCAGACACCTCTTAGCTGTGTGACCCCGGGCAAGTCTTTTAACCCTGTTTGCCTAGCCCTTGAACTTCTGTCTTAAGAGTTGTTACTAGGACAGATGATAAGAATTTGTTTAAAGTGATGTTTTATTGTAACTTAAAATGTAAAAACCATAGGGCTACATTGGGTCCTCAGCTATTCTAATAACCCCCTGCCCGAAAATATTAAAATTAAGCTTTAGTTCACATGGCAAATTTTGGAAATGAAGAGATCTCATTTCCCCATATCAATCCAACATTTTCCAATCCAACTTTCATCCAACGGATATCACCTACTGTCACCTCTGACTTCTCATCAAGAATGGCAATGGTCCCATCGAGCTTTCAGGTTCAAAAGTTTACCATGGCCTAATTAATCTAAGAGATTGCTGCAGTCAATGTGGAGAGCAATATAGGATGAACATGATACTGAAAAATTAAAATTAATTTCGAAGCAGTGTGAAGGGTGGATTAAAGTGGGAGAAATTAGTCCTTCAAAATATCTCTCACAGTCCTAAGGAGTCGACTAAAAAACTAGTTGAAATAATTAATAACTTTAGCAAAGTTGAAGGATATAAAATAAATCTACACAAATCAATAGCATTTCTGTATATTACCAACAAAAGTTCAGCAACAAGAGATAGAAAAAGAAACCCCATTTAAATTAATGTTAGATATTACAAAACACTTTACAAAAATAAAGTCAGATCCAATATGATAAAAATGACAGTCCGACCTAAATTAAAATTTACTCATTCAGTGCCAAACCAATTGAATTGTCAAAAAATTCTTTTATAGAACTAGGGAAAAAAAATAAAATCCATATGGTAAAACAAAAGATAAAGACTATTAAGGAAATCAATTTAAAAAAATGTGAAAGAAGATAGCCTAGGAATACCAGATATCAAGCTGTAATCAAAACAATTTGGTACCAACTAAGAAATAGAACAGTAGATCAGTGGAAGAGATCAGGTACATGATATATAGTAGTAAATAACTAGTTATTTGGTGTTTGATAAATCAAATCCAGAGATGCAATCACTATTTGACAAAAACGGCTGGGAAAACTAGAAAAAAGATATGGTAGGGCCCAGATATAGACCAACATCTCACATGCTATACCAATGACAACAAAACTTTTAGAGATGGAGTGCCAGGCTAGATGTCCCTCAAGTGCCATGGTCCACCCTCCATAGCAACTAAGTGCTGTGCCCACAGGGAAGGGAGAAAGTGCTCCCACTGGGCTACTGGGCAGAGGGGCGGGTGAAGTGAGGAATGTCTTCAGCTAATGTAGAGAGGGGGAGAGGGAGTAGTTCAAATGCTCTGCTTCCCTCTAGCTCTGCTACCTATGAGTCACCCACCTTATCCCATTGGGCTGCTGAATAGAGGGATGGGTGATGTGAAAAAATGTCATCAAACACAATGGAGAGGGAGAAAGGAAGCATCTCTGTCCAAGTTCCTCTGCCTTTCTAGTAATGAACTCTGGGGATGGGAGATGGGGTAGGGGGGCCATCTTTGGCACCTGTGCCATAGGTTTGCCACCATTGCCCAATGGATACATGATTTAGATATCATCAGCAATTTAAAGGAGCATAGAATTGCCTTCCTGTCAAACCTATGGATAAGGGAAGAATTTATGATCAAACAAGAGACAAAAAGCATTATAAAATGTAAAATAGATAACTTTTATTATATTAAACTAAAAAGATTTTGCACAAACAAAACCAATACAACCAAGATTAGAAGAAAAGGAGAAAGCGGGGGGGGGGGGGGGGGGATTTTTATAACAAGAATCTAATAAAGAACTTATTCCTCAAATATATAGAGAACTGAGTCAAATGCATAATTCAAATCATTTCCCAAATGATAAATATTCAAACAATGAACAGGCAGTTTTCAGATGAGTAAATCAAGGTTATAAATTATCTCATGAAAAAAATGCTCTAAATCGCCCTTAAAGAAATGAAAATTAAAACAACTCTGAGTTATCACCTCACACCTACCAGATTGGCTAATATGACAGAAAAATCAAGTAATAAGTGTTGGAGGGCATGTAGCAAATTTGGGACATTGATGCATTGCTGGTAGAGTTGAGAACTGATCCAACCATTCTGGTGATCAATTTGGAACTATGCTCAAAGAGCTTTAAAACTGTGCATTCCCCTTGACTCAGCAATACCACTACTAGGTCTGTATCTCAAAAGAGATTTTATAAGGGGGAAAGGACTTGTTTGTGCAAAAATATTTATAGCAGCTCTTTTTGTGGTAGCAAAGAATTAGAAACTGAGAGGCCATCCATTAATAGAGGAATGGCTGAACAAGCTTTGTTATGTGATTGTTATGGAATACTACTGTGCTATAAGAAATGATATGGGGGCAGCTGGGTGGCTCAGTGGATTGGGAGGCCCTAGGTTCAAATTTGGCCTCAGACACTTCCCAGCTGTGTGACCCTGGGCAAGTCACTTAACCCCCATTGCCTAGCCCTTACCACTCTTCTGCCTTGGAACCAATACACAATATTAACTCCAAGACAGAAGGTAAGAGTTAAAAAAAAAAAGAAATGATATGGGGGGCAGTTGGGTAGCTCAGTGGATGGAGAGCCAGGCCTAGAGATGGGAGGTCCTAGGTTCAAATCTGGCCTCAGACACTTCCCAGCTGGGGCAAGTCACTTGACCCCCATTACCTAGCCCATACCACTCTGAACCAATACACAGTATTGATTCCAAGATGGAAGGTAAGGGTTTAAAAAAAAAATGATATGGATGATTGGAGAAAGACCTGGAAGGACCTATATGAACTGATGCAAAGTGAATTGAGCAGAACCAAGAGAACATTGTGCACAGTAACAGTAATATTATATGATGAACATTTATGAATGAATTGGCTATTCCTAACAATATAGTAATCCAAGAAAACCCTCAAGAATTTATGATGAAAAATGTCATCCACCTCCAGAGAAAGAACTGGAGTCTGAATGCAGCCCCAACATACTATATTTCACTTTCCCCCCCACTTGTTCAAGTTCTTTTACAAAAGGATTAATAATAGAAAGAAGTTTTACATTATTACACATGTAAAATCTATAACAGATTGCTTGCCATCATCTCAGGGAGGAGAAGAATTTGGCTCAAATATCAAGAAAATTAAGGTTGATTTTTTTTCATGTAATTGTGTTAAAAATATTAATAAAATTTTTTTTAAATGCCTCTCACATTCATTCCCACTATCATCAATCTCAGCCAGTGGTGTCAAACGCTAATAGAAAAAGAGCCATTAATCTATACATGAGAATCCCAGTGGGGAATACTGGCAGTTCTAAAATACAATGTTTTAATGAATTTTAAATTTTGTTAAATATTTCCTTATTACATTTTAAACCAGTTCCATTCCCTATTGCTGCATGCTTCTGAGCTGTGTTTGACACTACTCTAAACCACTATCCCACACCTAGATTAAGATAAATCTCCCTTTTTTTTTTTAAATGTTCTCTGATTCTAGTAGCAGCTCTCCTCACAGCTGAATCTACCTAACAAAGATTTACAGTCAATGCAAGCAAGATGATTTCAGAAAAAGCTGCAGGAAAGATCTGCAGGAACTGATGCAGAATGAAATAAACAGAACTGGAAGAATGTTGTACACAGTAACAGCAATATGGCATGATGATCATCTGTGTAAACTTGGCTACTCTCAGCAATGCAATGATGAGAAAGAATTGTTGGAGTCATCTTTCACATCAGTGTTTATTGTTTTATTTTGGATTTTTGGTTATGTATGAGTTTCCTCTTATAACAATGACCAATTCAGAAGTGTTTTTGCATGGCAATAAAAATAAAATTTTTTAAATTAAATTAAATAATTTTTTAAAAACCCAAATATAGTTAATGACTATTTTTTCCCATAAGGAAGTCTACATCCTCCCAAAGCCCTTCCACAATTTAGTCCTATTCCAATTATCTAAGCTTATTCCTATTACTCTCCAAAGTAAAATGTCATGGCCAGACAGTCTGTCTGGAAAAAGTATATGGGGATTTCAAGACAATAAGCTCCGTGAGTCAAAAGTATGATAAACCTACATTTTTGTCACTTCTATTCATTGCTTCTAATTCTGACTTTTGGGAGAGAAACAAGGAAAACACATGCAATCCCTCTTACATGTGGCAGTCTTTCTAATACTTAAAAAGAGCCACTATGTTCCATCCCTCTCAGACTTCATTCTGTGCCAAACATCCCCAACTGCTTCAACCAATCCTCATATGGCATGACCTCAACATTCCAACTGTTTTCCCTTGGAAACTTTCTCAAGCTTATCACTGTCCTTTCTAATGTCCTAACCTGCCAATACTCTTCCAGTTCCTGACTGTCACTGTTAGCTCTCCTTCCCAGCTTTGTCTCATTTACAAACTTAAGAAGCACACGCCATCTATACCTGTAACCATGTCACTGACCAAAATGTTACAGTCAACCAACCCTCACAACTCCACTTGGGACCTCCTTCTAAGATGACAATGGGATCAATATTGTAGAGTCATAAGACCCAAACTCAAGACCCAGCTCTGCCACTTGCTACTACATGATCTTGGGTAAATATCTCCAGGCCTCAACTTCCCTATTTGCTAAGTGAAGACACTGGAATTTGTGATCTCTTAGAATTTCTGATTCAGTATTTATGATCTGATGTCAAATTACTGAGGACTTTTTAGAACTGGCCATCCACATGTTCTGGATATACCTTACTGTACCACTTACTATCTAGCCTACCTCTTTCCACCTTTTCCACAAGAGGAGTAGGACACTAATGATATGCTAAAATTTAGGTAAACTATATCATTAGCATTTCTCTAATTTAGTTTAATAAACATCAAAAAAGAAAATGAGGTTTGTCTGGCATGACCTGTTCTTGATGAAGCCAAGCCCACTCTATGTGATCACTACTACTTCCTTTCCTTAAAGTTCACTAACCATCCCTTTAGTGAGGTATTCTAGCATTTTACCAAGAAACAAAATGAAGCTAGCATGTAGATTCCACTCTCTTGCAATTTTCAGAAATTAGGTTATTTACCCTTCTTCAGTCTTAGCTCTTCCATTCTCTATAATCTTTCAAAGTAGCTTAATGATCTTATAAAAAGACATGCACAAAAATAAAACAGGATGGAAAGATACAGAGGTGTGGCAATCTTTACCAAGTAGAAGTACCAACCCAATGAAATCACATAGCCAGTAAAGTATGTATAATAGAGTTTTGTAAAAACTTGCATTCTAAGAATGTTTAGAGAATGGTTCTTCTCCCTTACGAGGGTCTAACCTCTAGACTAGATGACCTTGAAGGTTCCTTCTGGCTCTAAACCACATTCTGGGATTCTTCTATTGTTTTCTAAACTATGTATGAGCAAAAGTAAAAATATAACCTTGCCTGACAACACTTTCCAAGTTTTATATTTCAATGTAATTGTACAAAATGCAAATAGCTCTAACTGTAAGCTATATATACATCATTATTCAGGAGCCTTAAATATGGAATTAAGCTCCATTTAGAATAACAGACAAAAGTGAGCTTCATATTATGGAGAGAGGAGGAGGAGACTTTAGGCCTCCAGGCTCCTCAGCTACTATCTGAGTTACTTCACAAACATTTCTCCCACATGCAGGGATAGTTGGCCTTTGCTTACTGTATTCCACCTGGCAGGACTAAAGCTGCTACCAAATTGTTTTATAAATGGAGAAATGGGTTTCAGTGCTTATCAGTTCCTAGAAAGAGCCCAGTTTTCATAACAAAGCAGCAAAGACACTTGGTTTTTCTAAACTATTGTTGCTATTCAAACATGTCTGATACCATTTGGGGTTTTCCTAGCAAAGATTTTGGAGCAGTTTGACATTTCCTTCGACAGCTCATTTGACAAATGAGGAAACAGAGACAAACAGGTTTAACTGACTTGCCCAGGGTCACACGGTTCTTAAGTGTCTGAGACTGGTTTTGAACTCAGGAAGATGAGTATTCCTGATTCCTGGCCTGGCATTGTATCCACTAAGTTACCTAGATATCCTTTCTCATAATCATAACACATTTATACAGCACATTAAGGTTTGAAAAAGGTTTTGCATCCATTATCTCATTTAATCTTTAAAATTGCCACCCCCCATTTGTCATTATTTAAGACACAGATCAAAATAGCTAGGATGTTATAAAGACTGCACTAAAAAATCAAGATAATAGAAAGATCTCCAAAACAGAGAGAATGAAGTGGTAGCTATGCGTCATTATCAAGGCATGTCAGCCATGTGACAGGTGAACATTCCAGGAGAGTGTAGCATGTCCTCTGATGGCTCTTATCCCGACAATTATTGACTCTGTCATAACTAGAATGGCTACTTCTAACAGGAAAGAAAATAGTGCCTATGGATAAGGAAAGCTACATGCCATCTCCTTAAGGTGGGCTTCCTAGGCAGAAGCCTGCGGGACTCTCAAACTAGGAAAGAAAAAGAAAAAATCCCTCTACACATGCTCGTAAGGACTTTAAAAATGGATGAGATGGTTACACAAACACATTCAGAGAGGGAGTTGGGATGATCTGCCCATAGATACACAGCAGGTAAGAGTTATAAGGAAGGACAAGTTGGACTATAGTTTTTCTGGCTCTGGGTGTAGTACTCTGTCATTAACTTAAACTCCTGAATAAGCCTAGGAGTGGGATAAGTGCTAGATTTGGAAAAATGGATTCCAATCTAGGCTCCAACAGTTACTGATTGTATGGTTTGGGGTAAATCATTTGACCTCTTTGGGTATCAATTTCCTCATCTGCCAACTAGAAATAATATAGCCTAAAATTAGATACACTCATAGATTTACATATGTATCTTTGGGCAAGTCACGTCATCTCCATGATCCTTCTGTAAAATGCTCATCTGTAAAATGAGGATGCCTGTATTGCCTGCCTCACAAGATTGATATATAGGCACTGTGAAACCCCTAAAGTACTACAGAAAGCGAATTGCTACCTCCCTGTCCATTACAAGATTACTGCTCACAAATGAAATATGTTCCATGATCTGCAAAATCACCTCTAGGTAAATTTTAATACCTTTCTCTACCACCAAGAAAAATACCAACTCCCTCACGTCCAGTCACATAAAAGGGAAAGGACAGGCGTGAAAGATGCCTTCAAAACTCTACTATGATGTACAAAGGGGCTGAGGGGAAGAATGTTGTTCAATTTGCACTTAGAAGCCCTCTGAATTATACAATAAGTCACTCATCTAAAAGTCTCAATTTTGGGAAAGTTCTTCTGAAGAATACATGGGAAGAACACAGAAAGAAGAAAGGAAGCAAGAAGCAGCACAGCAGGATGGAAGAAGCAACAGGTTCCAACCCGACATTCCCAAAGAAGACAAAATACAAAGGTTGGCTAGGCAATGGGAAGACAGATACACTCATGCTAGGTTAGTGGAATTGGTCCATTTGTTCTGGAAAACAATTTGGAAGAGGAAGATTTTTATTTAACTGGTACAGAGCAAAGTAAGTAGAACAAGGGGAACAATTTACATGAGGGTCACACTAATGCAAAAGACTTGAAAACTCTGATTAATGCAGTACAAAATCATGACCTCAAAAGACTTGATTGCAAAGCATTGAGTCCAACCCTCCTAGATAAAGAAACTGAGGCTCCGAGATATTAAGTGAGTTGATAACATTTATTAAGTGGCCACTGTGCTAAATTCTGGGGATACAAAAGGAGGCAAAAGGCAGTTCCTGCCCTCATAGAGCTCACAATCTTATAAGAGAGACAACAAATAAAGAAATGTACTCAAGCAAGCTAAATTCCGAACAAACAGGAAGTTAATAAGGGAAGGCAGTAGAATTAATAAAGTTTTCTTGTAAAAGGGAGGATTTTAGCTCAGACTTTGGCCAGAAGGCAAAGAGAAGGGAGAACATTACAGGAGTTTTATTACAAGTGTGGCCTCAAAACAAATTACTTTTAACTTCTTGAAGCCTCAGTTTCCTCATATTTAAAATGACTGACCTCTAAGGTCCCTAAATCTTATGATCTTAGATAGGCAAGAGAACTTAATAAAGTGGAAAGTACACTGACCTAGGAATTAGGAGTCCTAGGTTCAAGCCTTGATGTTGACACCAAACTATCTAACCTTAGTTTCTCTCCATAAAACTAGAAACCTCTAAGAGTAGGAGAAATTAGGGTTGGGGAAATCTTAGCTGAAATCCAAAGATCCTGTCCAAATCTCATTATATCATTATATTTATCTCATTATATTTATATATTATATTCTAACTAGATAGATTTCATTATAACGATAAATCATACTAAAATCTTTTGGCCAAGACCAAACACTCATTGTTCATTATATAGCATATAGATGCATCTTATCTAAATCTGTCATATTGCTTAGTTTCCCACTATACTTTAGAAGTTGGCATTTTTTTTTCCTGCTAAGAATAGGCAGATCAAATATTACTGGTAACAAAGCCCTGGTTTCTGTCATTCTCAGAACCAAATATATTCTTGGAGACACCAATTAAAGTTTCAATAATATACATACACACACCTTGAAGTTAAAAAAAAATCAAGGCCTTAGAATATGAGATTCTTAAGAATTAGAAGATACTTTAGAGGCCATTTATTTCAGCCTCCTCTTTGACATAGAAACTTGCTTTGCAATTTTCCAAGTTTCTTCTGATTGGGTTGGATTTTTGTTTCTTTAATTACAGCAATTCCTCCCAATAAAAGTTAAACTGTAAAAACTGCAGGTTAATCCTGAACTATGCCTGGTTTCCTCAAAATCATGGCCAACCAGGGTGACCCCACATTCAGCTTTGGGAGTCCTGTCTTCATAAAGTACATCAAAACACATCTGGATCCCAAACAGGTGGTGCTGACACTAGACAAACCTCCTGCCAAAAAGCCAGCTCAGAATCTCAGAATGTGGAGGAGAGAGAAGAGAGGACAGGGTGGGCAGCTCCCACTGTTGTGGTTAATGGGAGTGGCAGCAGTAACACACTTTTGAAATATCATACCTTCAGGCAGAAAGACTCACAGACTTGATATTCAGACTGTTACACTGGCTCCACCAATATTTAAAGGAATACCACTATTGCTCCATCTGCCTTCTCTTTTCACCTTCCTTTCACAGCCACTCTTTTCTAACTCATAAACCCTCCAATCAATCCCAATATTCTATAGACAATATTCCTATTCCTCTCTACTTTTTACATAAAACATCTAAATGAAAAGTTCTGTTCAGGTGGAAAATCTACTACACCCGAGCTACATTCCCAGCATCCTTTTAAGTTATGTACTCATTTTACATATGGAGGCTTGGGAGATAAATTTGGCTGAGATCCACGCTGCAGGGCTCTTTTTTTGGGAGCTTGTGCTTTTGGTAAAGTGCTGCAGGTGTGAGTCTCTGGCTCTCTTTGCTCTGATCACTTGACTGAAAGAATCCTTTTTCTTTTCCTTCTCTTTTGATTATTATTAAAATCCTACAGTTCTAATCTTGAGGCATTTTTTTTCATTCACCTAAATCTGATTAACCAAAGCACAGGGTCTTTAAGCCCTTTGATTTAGTGGAAACTGTACTACACTTAGTCAAACACCTTGGTTCTATCTCAGCCATTCACCCTCTGTGACACCTTGGTCAAGTCACTAAGCTTCCATGCCTAAGGACCTTCGTTCTGCTACACTTCTCATTACACCTGGGCACTGTCTGATCCCTAGGCCAGGAATGCACTCTCTCACCTCCATCTCTTAGCATCATCCCCAGAACCCTTTCAAGCTCTGCTCAAGGGCCACCTCCTAGGAGAGGCTGTTCCTTATCTCTCCCTTTTCCCAGTGGCTGAAGCCTCTCCCCAATACTTTGTATTTATTTGTGGGGATACAGGTTGTTTTCCCAGAAACGATCAAAACTCTTTGAGGGCAAGAACTGTTTCCTTTTAGCAATGTCACATATTCAGTAGGTGCTAGAAGAATGAGAGATCCACATTTTCCCACCAAACTCCTCCCCCATCACCTCACCCTTTCTTTCTTAGCTGAGGTCCCACCACCTCCTTCCTGATTCCACAACCCTCAGAATCCTGGCCTCAAACTTTTCCCAATAGAGGGATTTCAGCTTTGGAATTCCTGACCTGTCCCAAAGTCTCATCCCAACCAACTTGGCCTCCAAATCCTCCCTCTCAGGCAGATACTTGCCCTTTCTTTTCCTTACTCCAAGCCTCTGTACATCTAAGTCAGGACCTCTTTTTTACCTCTTCCCCATCTACATCCCTGACCCCTCAACCCAATGAACCCCTCACCTTTACTCTCCTGACCTCTTTTGCTCTCAGACCCAGTCTCTCTCCTAAACTTTATTACCCAGTCTTACCTCTAAATCCCTCTCCACCTCCAGACTCCAAGCATTTTTCCTGGCTTCCCCATACTTGGAATGCTTCCCCCCATTACTGGGTGGCTCCTGGCTTCTTTGAATACCAGTGAAAACCTCACCTTCCAGTGCCTTCGGTAAGCTAATTCTCTCCAATTATCCTTTATACACCTTGTACATACAGACTGTTTGCTGTCTCTTCATTAGACTGTGAACTCCATAAGAAGTGGACTAGTCTATTGCCTTCCTTCCTATTCTCAACTTAATAAATATCTATTGACTAACTCCTCCAAACCCTCTTCCTTAATCCAGCCACCCTTCTCAATAGCTCTGACTCTCTCCAGGGCACAAATTTTTCTGTACCTCCACAGCTTCCTGCCCTCCTGAGCCTGGGACCCCAGTCCTCATATACCCTTTTGGATTCCCTCCAAGGGAATCTCCAACCTCCAAGGTCCTAGTCCCTCTGTATCCCAAGAGTCTTCCCATCCCCAAAGTCCTAGCCTCTCTGTGCCCCCAGACTCCGTGCATTCTCAGTACTCTGAACGAATTCCCCAGCCCCCCTACCTGCCTAAACCTAGGCTTCAGACCCTCTGCACTCTCCAGGGCACTATCCCCACTGTACCCTGCACCCCCTGCTCTCCTAAACCAGAGGCCCAGCACCCCTAAACCTCCCTGCATCCCAGCTCCCTGCCCTTTCTGTGCCCTGGCCCCCCTGAACATCCTGCACCCCGCCCCGCCCCAAGTCTAGGGCCCAGTCCCCTGAACCCCTGGAGCTCTCTGCACCCCAAAACTCTGCCCCCTTAAGCCTGGGGCCCAGCCCTTCTGAACCCTCTCTATCACCAGCCCCTCTAAGCCTAGATCCCAGTCCTCCTGAATACCTGGAACTTTCTGCACCCCGGTCCTCTGTCCCACTAAATCTGGGGCCCAGCCCCCTTGAGTTCTCTGCACCCTAGCCTCCGGCCTTCCCTGAGCCCCAAGCCACAGCGTCCCCGCCCCCGAGCCCTCTGCACCCTAGGCCCGGCCTCGCCCGGCCCGCCCCCGGCCCCTGCCTCCTCCCAGGACGCTGCCGGCCGCCGCCCAAAGAGACTTACCAGGGCTCGCCGCCGCCGCGAAAATGAGCACCCTCACCACCCCACACCACCACAGAAAGCAGCTGGACCCAGGACAAGGAGCAGCGACGGACTTAGAGCCGGAAGGGGACGCCGGCCCGCGCCCTCTGCGCAGGCGCCGGGCCGTGGGGAGGGCGGGGCCCGGGCCCACGTGATCCCTGGTGTCCCAGCGCCCCGGGGCTGGTGCGGGAGTCTTGTAGTCTGTGGCCCTGAGTCCGAGAGCTGGGCGAGAACTCCCCGAAAGGAGTGGAGTAGGGTTCCGCTCGCCTGGTCTCCTACTCTCCCTCTTGCACGCGCCACCCTTCCGGGGCTGGGCACGAGATTGGGGTCCACTTCACGCCAAGCTTATCCCTCCCGAAGTGAGAAGGGTCCCCTCAATTTTCCCGCGGAAGAAACTGAGGTTCAGGCTCACGGGAGCATGCAAGGACTCACTGCTGAAACTCAGCTTCTGGGGTTATGAAAGGGGCAGGACTCACCTCAAATGAGATTATTTAAATCTGCTCTGAAAATTGTTAAGTACTCTAGAGCCCTGGACCTGAGTTTGAATCCTGTCACTTCCCCTCTGTTTTCCTTATTCCCCTGGAGAAGGAAATAATTTGAAACCACTATTGGGGGTCAGGGGAAAAATCAGACACGACTGACCAACCAGCATTGACCCGGCTCAGAGAGAAAACAGAGTGCATACAGATAGCATCTCCCCAACGGATCCTACTCCTGGAGAGGCATCCATTCGAATGTGGAAAGAGGCCCTTAGAGTGGCCCAAGGAGGAAGGGAATGGGAAGTCCTGTGTGGATTTAGCTGGAGGAAGAGTGAAGCCTGGTTGCTGGAGATTTGCTGATTGGCATCAGAGCCCAGCTTCCTAGGGACAAGGTTAGGGGGTAAGAAGGTGGCTGAGGAGCAGGAAGAGATAGGACTGATGGGGACAATAATGACACCTATCAGACCAAGGTGTGGTGAGGCTCAAATGAGAGACTCTTAGGAATGCATTTTGCCAAGCCTTGAGCTAGAGCTCTACCTCTTTTTGTAGAAACATTTTACTTTAATATCTATTTTAATCTAGTCAAAACTATTTTAATCAACAGACATTTATTAGGTACCTACAATGTGCCAGGAAACAGAAAAGCAAGAAAAACAGCTCCAAAGGAGATGACATCTAGTTAAATGCTACCTGTTCATCTAATGGGGCTAGCTATGTGGTTCAGTGGATAGAACACTGGGCCTGGTATGAAGAAAACTTATCTTTCCCAAGTTCAAATTTAGCCTCAGACACTACTTCTTGTGGGACCCTAGGTAAGTCACTGAACCCTATTTGCCTCAGTTTCCTCATCTGTAAAATGAGCTGGAGAAGGAAATGACAAACCACTTCAGTATCTTTGCCAAGAAAACCCCATATGGGATCATAGAAGAGTCAGACACAACGGAACTGACTGAACAACAAATAATTTAATGGGGTGTGAGAGGTGAATCTGTGAAAGCAACTATGTGCAACAAAGATAGATACAGGATAAATTGAGACAGTCAATTGTGGGAAGGCTTTAACATTAAGGAAGATCAAGGAAGGCTACTTATATGGATATGAAGAAGGAGAGAAAATACCCAATAGGAGGTTTTCTAATTCAAGGAACAAGCAGGGTGGAAAAAGACTGGTAAAGTTGGAGGGGTCAGTTTGAAAAAGAGCTTTAAAATTCAAGCATAAGATTTTATATTTGATAATGGAGACATCTTACCTTCAGAAGGAGGAAGGAAGGAAGAAAAAGAAAAGCAGAAAAGAAGGAAGGAATGAAGGAATAATATCAAATTAAAAGAAAAGATAAAAAATGAAAAAATGACATTCTAAGCAATCACAACAATGCCAAACCTATGTACTTAAACTGCTGAATGAAAACTGAGAACTGGTATATGGGTAAAGAACCAGATTCCAACAATCACTATTTTTTGGAGATGTTTTAAAAGTCACCTGAATGAAGACCCTAGAAAATAATTCAAGGACCTAACAATCTCCTTGCCAAGGACAATATTCAAAACCTGGCATAGGGAAATCTATCTAAAAGAAAACCACTGAAATTGTAAGCTCTTCCTCTTGTTTTTGTTTTTTTCACAATTTCATGGACACTAGAGACATTCATTATATTGTAAGCTCTTTGAAGGCAGGGGCTGGTTTTTTTTTTTACCTCTTTTCGTATCTCCAGAGTTTAGCACAATACCTGGCACATAGTAGGCACTTAATAAATATTTATTGATTCATTGATTAACCTTGGAAGCATTTGGCTATTCATCTGTGATATTTCACTCTTGGCAAATGACATCTACCTCATTTTCTGGGCATTAATGTCCCTACTGACATCTTTCATGCCATTTCTGATGCACAAGTCATATATGTGCTGCATCCTACTGACATGAATCTTTCCATTGCCCTTTGGGGTCACCTACAAATTTGATTGATTGTAGGCTAGCACAATTGAGGTAAGGGAGAACAGAGTCTAAATCTAGCCTCAGACACTCACCAGTGGTATCATTTGGGCAAATCACTTAATATCTCTTAGCCTCAGTTTCCTTCTCTCTTAAGTGGGATTATTGTAGTATACACCTCCCAGAGTTATGAGCATAAAATGAGGTATTTGTAAAGTGCTTTGCAAACTTTACAATGCAACATAAAAGTAGCTATTTGGAGTAGTAGTATCAAATACTAGTTGCGTGATACTAGGCAAGTCATTTAGTTCTGTTTGCCTCAATTTCCTCATCTGTTAAAATGAGCTGGAGAAAGAAATTGCAAACCACTCTACATCTCTGACAAGAAAACCCCAAAATATATTCATGAAGAGTCAGATATGATTAAACAACAACAAAAGAAATAGTCTCTCAGGCAGGATTTGAACTCCATTCTTCTTTATCTCAAATGCTGTATCCATTGTGCCAGCCCAGAATCAAACTTGTAGTCCATTTGGAATAGACTGCTTTTGGTTCAATCTAACATTTATTTAGCATTACCTATTTATAAAGCATAGAAAAAAGTATTGGGAAAGAATCAAGTTTAGATAAGACATAGTTCTTATAGAGTTCATAGGGCTCTCCATCTAGTAGATGAACAAGACACTACTATGGATAGATGCTCCCATGATTCAAAGGTAAATGGATCAGTGAATTGAGAGCCAAGCCAAGACACAAGACAAGGTCCTGTGTTTAGATGTGGTCTCAGAAACTTCCTAGCTGTATGACCCTGAGAATTCAATTAATCCCCATTGCCTAGCCCTTACTGCCCTAGAACCAATACACAGTATTGATTTTAAGACAGAAGGTAAGAGTTTAAAAAGAAAAAGTCCACAGAAAGATTCATTTTGGTAGGATGCAGCATATACATGACTTACACTCAAGAAGTAGCATAAAAGATGTCAGCAGAGACATTGAAAGGAGAAATGAAAAGTAGGTGAACCAGTCATTTGCCAAGAATGAGGGATTTTACAGATGGACACTCCAATTGCTTTCCTTGGTGTCTATGAAATGGTTTTTTGTTTGTTTTTGTTTTTTAACCCTTATCTTCTGGGGCAGCCAGGTGGCTCAGTGCCTATTGATTCTCCTTACCTTCTATCTTAGAAACAATACTAAGTATCAGTTCTAAGGCAGAAGAGCAGTAAAGACTAGGCAATGGGGGTTAAATGACTTGCCCAAGGTCATACAACTAAGAAGTGTCGGAGGTGTCCATGAAATTGTGAAAGAACAAGAAAAAGCTTTCAGTGCCTTGGGCGGGCTTCTTTGTGCCAAGTTAGAATAAGAATCTTTTAGGACAAAGAGGCATGGAAAGTTGTGGTCAGCACTGGTGGAAAGGAGCAGCCACATAGATGAGACTAGATCATGATTCTCTCATGGTACTTACTGGAGCATCTGTCTGCCTGAGTCATCTGCCTTTTAGCCAAACCCTTCTAGATGTATGGTCTGCTGCAATTAGAATATGAACTCCTTGACAGCAAAAATTGACTCAGTTTTCTATTGGTGCTCTCTCTAGTCCTTAGCACATAATTAAGGGTTAATAGATGCTTTTTCATTCATGAACTCATTAATTCCTCACCAACTCCCCCTGCTGGAGCAAGGCCCTAGGCTCTTCACTAATGATAGGTATGGGGGGTCAGACAGGAAGGTCAATAAGAGTGGCTGTATATCTGTGGGAATTATCCTTTGGGGCATTGTGTATGACTAATTATATATTAAGTTTAACTTGCCATCAGATGTTTTTCAGTCTGTGGCAGATGGTAAGAAACTGGGCTGAAATGGCTTTGCTGGCAGGTCAGAGGGAGAAGCTGCTGCTGAAGGACCAGGAGTGGGCAGGAGGGGAGGAGGGGATGCCAGCTTCAGCCCTTAGTTCCTAGCTCTCAGTCTCTGACTCCCAAGCTGGGTTCTATGGGAAGAAAAATGTCTGCTGCCAAGAGATTATAAATTACCTGGCATTTATCTAGCCTTTACTCATCTGTTGTTCAGTTGTGTCCAAATCTTTGTGACTCCATTTGAGTTTTCTTGGTAAAGACATCAGAGCGGTTTGCCATTTTCTTCTCCAGCTCATTTGACAGATGAGGAAACTGAGGCCAACAAGATTAAGTAACTTCCCTAGGGTCACACTGCTATTAAGTAACTGAGGCCAGATTTTAAACTCAAGAAGATGAAATCCATCCACTTTACCACCTATATACCTGCATCTTACTCATCCATAGATATGTTCTACCCTCCCAGGAGAACATAAGCTCCTTGTAAGTAGAGATTGTTTTGTTTCCATCTTTGTAAGCCCAATGCTTAGCACAGAGCCTTGTCTAGAGTAGGCACTCCAATAATATTTGCTGAATTGTTTAGAATTGGATCATAGCATATTAGAGCTGGAGGGAACCTTAGAGATCATCTAGTCCCATGATGCCGAACCTATGGCACACATGCCAAAGATGGCATGCAGCACCCTCTCTGTAAGCACACTCACCCTCTCCCAGCAGAGCTGCTCCCTTCTCCCTCTCTACCATGCCTCCTTGCCTTTCTGTGCTTATTCCCCCCCCTTCCTTTCTTCATCCCCCATCTGGAACTAGGGGCTACAGTGGTGGGAGGTGGAGGCCCTGCCCCATCCCCTAAAAGATCTAAAAAATCTTCCCTTTTGTTCCTTCCAGGCCAGCTGCTAGTCTGGGGGGGGGGTGACCCTGCCCCCTGCTCCCACCTTACAGCCCAATAGGCAGCCCCACTCCCAGCACAGCCTGCAAGTCTGGGTGTACCATTGTTATGCAAATATAATCAGCTTAAAAGGTACTTAGGTTGCATCTCGGTGACGGAGCTAAGTAGAGGCCTCTTAGGACTGCATCTGAATTGAACTCAACAAAGACTTGCACCCCATGTTGTAAAAAGAAGCTGCCTCCTCCCCACCCCCAGCCTTCACCCACCCTCCTGACCCTACTAGTTTTCTCCAGCCAAACGAAGCATGGCAGCAGCTCCCTCACTCACCACCCTGGAGTGGTCGAGTGTTGCAGCAGGTCCCTACAGCCACAGGAGGCAGCCTTCCCCAGGTTACAGGCCAGTTAGAAGTATGGCCCTTGCCCCTAAAGGGCAGGGAGAACTTGTTCTGCACCCCCCCACACCCACCCCCCCACACACACACACGGCACAACATGTGGTTTCCATGAGGTTCCCCAATACTTATCTAGTCCAATAAGTACATTTTAACAGAGAAGGAAATGAGGAAGTGATTTGCAGTGGAAAGAGCCCTGAATTTGAAGTCAAACCTCTTAATTAGTTTGAATCTCAACTCTCACTCAGACAAATTACTTCCCTCCTCTGGGCTTCAGTTTCCTCACTTGCAATATGAGAAGATTTGACTAGACCATCTCTAACTTTGTCTTTAATCTTAGGGGGAAACTGAGGAGGATATCATTACGCAAATGTGTAAATAAAAGGTCAATATCCAGTCATTTGAGATGGTGGAAGAACAGAACAGACAGTCAGTCAACAAGTGCCTACTATGTGCTAGGCACTGTGCTGAGCACATATCAAAAGAGGCAAAAGCCAGTCCCTGCCCTCAAAGAGCTTACAATCTAGACGGAGTGTTTTGTTTGTAGAACAACCAGAAGGCCAGTGTTACTTGATCAAAAAGTGCCAGGGAATAAAGTCTAAGAAGACTGGAAAAGGAGGAGGGACCAGGTTATGAAGGGCTTGAATGCCAAACAGAGGATTCATTTTTGCATTTGATCTTAGAGGCCATAGGGAATCATAAGAATTTTTTGAGGGGGTGACATGGCCAGACCTGTTTTAGAAAAGTCTCCTTAGTGACTGACTGGGAGATGGATTGGGATGGGGAGAGGTTTGAGGCAGGCAGACCCACCAGCATCTCCTGTAAGAGTCTAGGCATGAGGTGATGAGGGTCTGCACTAGAGGGGTGACAAAGTGAAAGAAAAGAAGGGAACGTATTTGAGAGATGCTGCAATGGTGAAGTCAATAGGTCTTGACAACCAATTGGATATGGGGCGGAGGGACAGTAAGAGGTAGTGAAGAATCCAGGATGACTCCTAGGTTATGAGCCTGAGGGCCTGAGAGGATGATGTTTCTCTGAAAAATAATAAGCCAGTTAGTGGGGAGGTGGGGCAGGTTCAGAGAAAGATAATGAGTTCCATCTTGGATATATCTACCAGACATCCAGTTCAAGAGGCCTAAAAGGCAATTAGAGATGCAAGTTTGGAGGTCAGCAGAGAGGTTAGGCCTGAATAAGCTCAGCTCAGAGATTATCATCAAATACATGGGAGCTGATGAGATCACCAAGGGAAATCATGTCGAGGGAAAAGAGAAAAGGGCCCAGAAGAGAACACTTGTGACACACCTATGGTTAATGTATGAGGGCCCCACAAAAGAGACAGAATGAAAGAGAACAAGGGGAGAGCAAGATCCCAAAATCCTAGAGAGAAGAGAATATCAAGGAGAAGAAGACCATCAGTGTCAAAAACTTGAGAGAGATCAAGGAGAATGAGGATTGAGAAAAAAGTCAATTAAGAAATCATTTGGGAACTTTGGAGTGAGCCATTTCAGTGGCATGATAAGGCATGAAGCCAGATTGCAAGGGTTAAGAAGAGAGGGAGAAGAGAGAAAAAATGAAGCACCAAATGTAGACAGACTTTACAGGGAGTTTAGCTACAAAGGGCAGAAGAAATATACAATGCTAGCTAGTAACTAAGGCAAAATTTGAACTCAGATCTTGTTGATTCTGAATCCCATCCCTCCAATGGATTGCCACCTCTTTCATTCCCATTTTACCATTTATTTCAATCTCTCCCTCTCAACTGGCTGCTTCCGTACTGCCCATAAACATGCCCATGTTTCTCTCATCCTCAAAAAACTGTCACTTGATTTTCAAGTCGAGGCTTGGCAGGACTCCATCAGTAATATGCTAAGGGGACTAAGGATTCAAAAGAAGATGATATAGAGTTGAAATGATGCACAAAAAAGGCCAATATGGGGAAAAGAGAAGAGAGAGAATGGCTAGTATAGGAGAGATGGCCTGCTAGAGAACTGAGCAGTCAAGGTCAAGAATGTGGATGAAGAGTAGAGTTTGATACAAGAGGGGAGAGGTAGAAAGTCAGTAGATTAAGGTCAGAGGAGGAGATTTCATAATTCTTGGATGTGGAGGTGGTACATTTGTGGGGCATGGCAAGATCAAGGATATAACCATCTTTTTTTTTTCTTAAACCCTGACCCTGTCTTAGAATTGGTATTAAGTATTGGTTCCAAGGCAGAAAAACAGTGAGAGCTAGGCAATGGGGGTTAAGTGACTTGCCCAGGGTCACAGAGCTAGGAGGTATCTAGGATTATATTTGAACCCAAGGCCTGGCTCTCAATGCACTGAGCTACCTACCTGCCCCAATACAACCATCTTTGTGTGTTACTGAGGTCAATTAATCAATAAACATTTATTAAGCAAGTACCTATTATATGTCAGGCACTATGCTAAGCTCCGAGGATACAAAGAGGCAAAAGACATTCCCTTTCCTCAAGAAGCTCACAATCTAATTGGGAGAGATGGTCATGGTAAACAAGTAGTTGAGGAACTGAATGGTTAGGGTGTTTGAAGGAGAGCCAATAGGCATGATGAAGTCTCTTAATATGAGGGCAGGAGCTGAGGAGGAGAGAAAAATTATGAACCACGCACCAAACTCCTTGTGTCAGGAAGAGGAGTTATCTGGCAGTATAAAGACAACCGTACCAGGATTTGGAATGGATGGCAGATATGAATTCCACAAAAGGAGGGGAAGTCACTGAGTAATGGAAGTAGGGAGAGAAGCTGAAAGTGGCAATAGGAAGCAAGGATTATTCCAACTCCCCTTCCTTGACTGAGTCCAGGGAAATGAGCAGAAGTGCAGCCAGTATTGGAAAGGGTGGCCAGGGAGGCTGTGTCCTCAGGGGAAAGCTAAGTTTCAGTAATAGAAGGTGGAAAGTGATAGAAACAAAGATTCAGGACATAGGGAAATTCATTGCTTATGTAACAGGAAGAAGGCTCACTATCTATCTCCCCCAATTAAGCCCATTCCTTTTACTAATAACTCTAATGGTTAAGGGCTAGCTAGGTGAGACTCATCTTCCTGAGTTCAAATCTAACCTCAAACACTCACTAGCCATGTGACCCCAGGCAAGTCACTTAACTCTGATTGCCTCAGTTTCCTCAACTCGGTGAGGAAGGTGAAGGAAATGGCAAACCACTCCAGTGTCTTTGCCAAGAAAACCCCAAATGGGGTCACAGAGACGGACACTATTGAAACAACAACAAAATAAAGAAAATACAAAGTAATTCCAAGAAATAGAGAGCAGTAGCAACTAGGGATATCATGAAAGATGCTCTGGAGGAGAGGACACCTGACCTGTGCTTTGAAGGGCTGGAAATTCAAGCCTCATGTGTCCTCTTTGAGACTTTCCCCAATTGTTCCTGGTTCTGCCCCCTCTAGGACCAAGCAGGACAAGTCAAATACCTTCTCTATATGACAACCCTTTAAATAATTCACAGATATCATGTGCTCCATGGAGGTTTCTCTTCTCCAGACTAAACATTTCCATTTCCTTCAACTGAAATTCATACAACAGAGACACAAGATCTTTTATCACCCTGCTTAAAGTGTGGTCCTAGAACTAAATGGTATTTCAGATGTGATCTGACCAGGGCACAGAATACCAGGAAGGTCTCCTCCTTGTATTTGGAAGCCATTCCTCTCTTAAAGCATTCCAAGATGACATTAGATTTTATAAAATGGCCACCTCCTACTGTGGCACTCATACCGAAATCTCCAGATGTTTCAGAAAGACTACTGTCCAACTGTGCCTCCTCCAACTCATACTGAGTAAGTCAGATTGTGGGGGGCTGATGAGCCATGTGTCTGTTTCATATTGACCTGGTATAGTAAAGAGAAGGATGGATCTAGAATTGGGAAGAACCGAGTTCAAATGTTACCTCTGATACTTGCTGAGTAAGTGGGCAAGTGGGCAAATGGCTTAACTTGTATGATGCTCAATTTCCTTACCTGTAAAAAACAGCTCAGATAAAATAATAAATGCAAGGTGCTTTTGCCAATTTAAAGCACCCCATAAATCTCAATTATGATTATTATCCCTAGCTTTAAGTATAGGGCTATGCACAGAGTAATCCCTTAAAAGTTTCTTGAATAGAATTGAATCATCCAGGGGACAGCTGGATAGCTCAGTGGACTGAGAGTTAGGCCTAGAGATGGGAGGTCCTAGGTTCAAATCTGGCCTTAGACACTTTCCTAGCTGTGTGACCCTGGGCAAGTCACTTAACCCCCATTGCCTAAAAAAAAAAAAAATCAAATCATCCAGTCCAAATTCCTCATTTTTACAGAAGAAGAAAACAGAAAAAATGGAGACATGGAAGATCAAAGAAGGAACGGGATCTTTGCTTGGGGTGGATGAGATGACGATAACTCTCCACAGAGAGAATGCGGCGTTGTTTAGCTCTGACTGTGTTTCTGTAGTATGACCTTTGTACTGGAAAATGAAAGAACGAAAATGACTAAGAGGGAGTTGATGCCCCAGATGAGTAAGAAGGTAATAAGAGAACATTTAGCTGCCCTTGATGAACCCGGTGAACCTGGTGCAGATGAACCCCCACCTTGGATCCTGAAAAAATGGGCATAGGTGATGGTGAGCTACTGTTAATGACATCTGAAAGCTCATGGAAAACTGGAGAGAGGAACCACAAGATTGGAGAAAGGCAAATATACCAACATTTTTAAAAGGGCAAGAAAGTAGAATCTGTAAGTTTGATTTCAATTTCTGGGAAAACTGTAGAATAATCATTAAAGAGATGGTTGGCAAACATCTAGAAAGAGAAGCCGCCATTACAAAGAGCTGGCATGGTAGATGTAAGTAAAAGTCAGGCAAGATTAGTCTCATTTCCTTTTTTTAATGTAATTTTTAAGCTAGTAGATGAAGGAAAACTTCAATGTTCCTCATGTAGTTTACCTAGATTTTTAGCAAAATTTTTGATCAGATATCACATATCATTCTTTTTTTTTTTAATCCTTACCTTCTGTCTTAAATTACTAGGTATCAGTTCCAAGGCAAAAGAATGGAAAGAGTGAGGCAACTGGGTTTGAGTGACTTGCCCAGTTCACACAGCTAGGAAGTGTCTGAGGCCAGATTTGAACCCAGGCTCTCTTCCTCTATCCACTGAGTCACCTCATTGCCCCTTCACTCATCCTATTCTTGAGGAGAGAATGGAGAACTATGGATTAGATGATAATTCAATGGACCTAGAGTTGACCAGATGGCCAAACTCTGGAGTTGTTAGTGATCCAATGTCAGCATGACAAAGAGTCTCCAGTGGAGTGCCCCAGGGATCGGTGCTCTCTAATATTTGTTACCAGTGACTTGGACAAAGACATAGGTGTAATGCTCATCAAATTTGCAGATGACCCAGAGCTGAGAGGAGGAGGAGCTAACACACTGGATGGCATTTGGGATCCAAAAGGATATTGACAGTATGGAATTGAATCTAATAAAATGACATTAAATAGGTGTGTATATGTATAAATAAATAAAGGCTTATACTTGGGTACAAAAATCAGCTTCTCAAGTATAGGACTGGAGAGGTATGGTTAGATAATGGCTATTCTGAAAAAGATCTAGGATTCTCAGTGGACTCCAGACTCAACGTGAGTTATCCATGTAACGTCGCACTCAAACAAACAAACAAATCAGTCCTGGGCTACATTGGGAGGCAGAGTTCCCTCACAGTCCCTCTAGGTTATGTTTCCATCAGACCTCAGCAGGACTTTTGTGTTCATTTAATTGATAAGCTAGAGAGGGTCCAGAGAAGGGCAACAAGAAGAGTGAAGGGTCTTGAGTCCATGTCATATGAGGATCAGCTGAAGGAACTGGGAAGCCTTGAGAAGCAAAGACTTAGGGGGAATGTTATTATTGTCTTCAAGCACTTTCCATGCCTAGAGGAAGTACACAGACGCTAGAGTCAGGAGGAATGGATGGAAGCTGCAAAGAGGTCCATTTAGAATTGATATTAGGACACACTTTCTTACAATCAGAGCAGCCTCAAGTGGAAACAGCTTCTCTGGAGAGATGGTAGGTTACCCCTTCTTTAGTGGTCTTTAAGCTCCATTTTTTTTGTTGGGCATGTTATAATGGATTTCTTTCATGAATGGGTTAGGGCTGCTGAGATCCTTCCTGACTCAAATTCTGTGATCCTGAGTAAACTGAGACCCCAAAGGGGGAAGCAACTTTTTCAGTCACATAGCTAGTTGAGGTAAAGCTAGGGTTTAAGACTCGACCAGAGTACCACCACAGCCAACTTGCCTGATTTTTTTAAGGACAGCAGAGACCTTTTGCCACCTTGTTCTATCTAGTAAAAAAAGAATGATTCTCAAACCCAGGGGCTCTTAAATGGGGTCCATGAACTTATTTTTATAAATACATTTCAGTATAATTTGGTTTCCTTTGTGTTATTTAGTTGTTTCACTAATAGGGTCTTTGTGACCCTATTTGAAGGTTTCCTTGGCAAAGATACTAGAGTGGTTTGCTATTTCCTTCTCCAGCTCCTTTTATAGATGAAGAAACTGAGGCAAACTGGGTTAAGTGACTTGCCCAAGGTCATATAGCTGGAAGTGTCTGAGGTTAGGTTTGAATTCTTCCTGACTCTAGGCCTCTCATTCTATCCATTGCACCACTCAATTGGCTGGTTTCCTTTATAATCCTGTGCATTTTATTTAAGGTCTTTAAACAACCTTACTCTATTCGTGAGACTGCAAAAGGGGTCCATTGCCCAAAAGAAGTTTAAAACAACAACAAAACACCCTGTTCTAAACCAATATCTGACTGCCTTGTCTCCCATAGGCCAACTAGGCAGGAAGGCTGCCTCTGAAGGGGACTTTCCTTGCCCTGTGCCCTAGAGCTATTAGAGATATAGCATGGAACATAATCTGGCTTTTCCAGTTTTATTTCATACTCTTCAATTCCAGTCAAACTGGCCTGCTAGCTATTTCCCTGGGCATGGGCTTCCATCTCCACCCTGTGTGTCTTTGTGCATGTGACCAAAGGCCCTGTGCCCCAAATCCCCCCACCCTGCCTTTTCAGGTCTGCCTAGCTTCCTGAATGTCCTGCTCTGCTAGGCCTTTCCTGTTTCCCAAAGCTGGGAGGCCCTTTCACCCTCGGGAAAGCACTTTGCATACGTAGACTGTAAGCTCCATTAGGACAGGCCCAGTTTAATTTCTGGACTTGTATCCCCAGTGGCCGGTGTCCAGAAGGAACTTAACAGATGCTTGTTGAGCTCAGTATATCTCCTGTTTATTGATATGTGTATATGTCATTTACCCCAGTAAAATGTGAAGCTTTTGAGAACAGGAAGTCTTTCAATTTGGTCTTAGCCTCTTTAGTCTAACAGTGCCTGGCACATAGTAGGTATTGGCTTGTTGAACTGAATTTAAATGTATTAGACTGAATGAGACTTTCTCTTTGTAGCTTAGGAAAACTAAAAGTTCTAACTAGGTCCTGGACCACAGCTATCTGTAGGAGTAGGAGAATATTTCTTCCTTCTCCTTTCTCTTCCATCTTTCCTCCCTTCTTCCCTATCCTATCTCCTTGTTCTCCTCTCTCCATTCTCTCTTCCTTGTTCTCCTCTCTCCCTGCTCTCTCCCTTCCCTCTCCTTATTCTCCTCTCTCCCCATCTCTCCCTTCTCTCTCCTTGTTCTCCTCTCTCCTTTCTCTCTCCTTGTTCTCCTCTCTCTCTCCCCATCTCTCCCTTCCCTCTCCTTATTCTCCTCTCTCCCTATCTCTCCCTTCTCTCTCCTTGTTCTCCTCTCTCCCTGCTCTCTCCCTTCCCTCTCCTTATTCTCCTCTCTCCCCATCTCTCCCTTCTCTCCTTGTTCTCCTTTCTCCCTTTTCTCTCTTTGTTCTCCTCTCTCCCTGCTCTATAAATTCCCTCTCTTTGTTGTCCTTTCTCCCTTCCCTCTCCTTGTTGCCCTCTTTCCCTTCCCTCTCCTTGTTCTCCTCTCTCCCTTCCCTCTCCTTGTTCTCCTCTCTCCCTTCCCTCTCCTTGTTCTCCTCTCTCCCTTCCCTCTCCTTGTTGCCCTCTCTCCTTTCTCTCTCCCTGTTTTCCTCTCTCCCCATCTCTCCCTTCTCTCTCCTTGCTCTTCTCTCTCCTTGCTCTTCTCTCTCCCCATCTCTCCCTTCTCTCTCTTTGTTCTCCTCTCTCCCTGCTCTCTCCCTTCCCTCTCCTTATTCTCCTCTCTCCCCATCTCTCCCTTCTCTCTCCTTGTTCTCCTCTCTCCCTGCTCTCTCCCTTCCCTCTCCTTATTCTCCTCTCTCCCCATCTCTCCCTTCTCTCTCTTTGTTCTCCTCTCTCCCTATCTCTCCCTTCTCTCTCCTTGTTCTCCTCTCTCCCTGCTCTCTCCCTTCCCTCTCCTTATTCTCCTCTCTCCCCATCTCTCCCTTCTCTCCTTGTTCTCCTTTCTCCCTTTTCTCTCTTTGTTCTCCTCTCTCCCTGCTCTATAAATTCCCTCTCTTTGTTGTCCTTTCTCCCTTCCCTCTCCTTGTTCTCCTCTCTCCCTTCCCTCTCCTTGTTCTCCTCTCTCCCTTCCCTCTCCTTGTTGCCCTCTCTCCTTTCTCTCTCCCTGTTTTCCTCTCTCCCCATCTCTCCCTTCTCTCTCCTTGCTCTTCTCTCTCCTTGCTCTTCTCTCTCCCCATCTCTCCCTTTCCTCTCCTTGTTCTCCTCTCTCCCTTCTCTCTCTTTGTTCTCCTCTCTCCCCATCTCTCCCTTCTCTCTCTTTGTTCTCCTCTCTCCCCATCTCTCCCTTCTCTCTCATTGCTCTCCTCTCTCCCCATCTCTCCCTTCTCTCTCCCTGTTCTCCTCTCTCCCTATCTCTCCCTTTCCTCTCCTTGTTCTCCTCTCTCCTTGATTTCTCCCTTCCCTCTCCTTGTTGCCCTCTCTCCCTTCTCTCTTTGTTCTCCTCTCTCCCCATCTCTCCCTTTCCTCTCCTTGTTCTCCTCTCTCCCTGCCCTCTCCATTCCCTCTCTTTGTTCTCCTTTCTCCCTTCCCTCTCCTTGTTGCCCTCTCTCCTTTCTCTCTCCCTGTTCTCCTCTCTCCCCATCTCTCCCTTCCCTCTCCTTGTTCTCCTCTCTCCCTGATCTCTCCCTTCTCTCCTTGTTCTCCTCTCTCCCTGCCCTCTCCCTTCCCTCTCCTTGTTCTCCTCTCTCCCTGATCTCTCCCTTCCCTCTCCTTGTTCTCCTCTCTCCCTGATCTCTCCCTTCTCTCTCCTCTGCCCTTCTGTCTCTTCTCTCCTCCCTTCTCCCCTGGACAATCCTGGGCACTGATAACAAAGCCAAGCAGCTTGGTGTAGTTTCACATAGAGCTATGCCTGCCACCTATTGGTATAAAATTTTGAAACTCTGTGCAGTTGCTCCAGGCACTTCTTTGTTAAAAATAACACAACAGAGATGGGGAGGGGCCGGAATATTGTCTCAGGAATGGATAAATCCAAGACAATAGCGAGGGACCAGGCCAGGTCTAGTTGGCCTCAGAGATTCCCCACTCTAGACCTACATATGATCCTATGACCTTTCTGAGCCTCAGTTTCCTCATCTGTAGAATGGTGGGGTTGTTCTAGTTGGCCTCTGAGGTCCTTTCCAAGCCTACAGCTGTAGTCCTTGGATATTCTCTGGCCACTGGGCATGGAAAAAGGGCCTTTCAAGAGAAGGTGTCATCCTGTTCTTAAAGAGGGATCACTGGTCCTCTTGTAATGCACCAGCTGCTCAAGTGGAAAAAAAAAACTAGTTCCTAAACATGTTTTGCGTGATAATACATGTCTAACCCAGATCAAATTGCTTGCCAGCTCCAGGAGGGGAGAGGGAAGAAGAGAGGGAGACAATTTGGATCATGTAACCTTGGAAAACTTAGGTGGAAATTTGTTATTAAAATAAAAAATTAATAATAAAAATTTTTTTAAAACCCTAGTTCTTAGTAGGCCAAAACCAATCATCTGCCTGCCAAGAAAGCCCACCTAGAGGCAGGCGCAGGCTGAGACAAGTTCCCTGGAAGCCCAGAAGGAAAATAAGAGAATGATTGAAAAGGAGAGTCAAGTATAGAGCTTGCTTGGCTGACCTCACAGAGCTAGGATGAAGCATGGGCCTGCCCTGAGAACAGCTCCCTTTTCAGGCCTGCTCCTCCATCCTGAATTCTGGTGGCTTTTCCAGAGAATCTGTCCAGGACCTTCTGCAGATTTTCTCCTCTCCTTTTCCCGGAGGCCCTCCTACAATTTCCCATTCTAGCTGGAATTCCTGGCTCATTTATCACTGCCATCCCAGGCAGGCTGCCAAAGCCTTCCTTTTGATTTTTCCGGGCAGCTACCTTCTCTTTCCGAAAGAAAGAAAGAACGAAACAGAGCGTTGAATTTCAGAACATTCTAGACCAACCTCAGGCTTCTGATTTCTTTGGATCACTGTTGTGTCCGCATTAGAAGGACCCTCAGAGGCCACCGGATGGTCCATTTAGAGACAGAAGTGATGGCAGCCATCCTCAGGGTGGGGGTGGGGGGTTCTGACCTTGTTATGTCCTAGATCCCAGGCAATCAGTCTGGTGACCATTTGCCTTATGGAATGACCCCTTCTCAGAATCATGTTGTGAAATGTATCAAATACAACACATACAATTACAAAGGAAACCCATTATATTGAAATACAATTCTCAAATTAAAAAAAAAAGTTCATGGACTCTAATATAAGAACCCTGATCTAGTCTAATCCCTAAATTTTTTAGATGAAGAAAGTAAGACCTAAAGAAGACAAAATGATCCCTGAGCTAGGACTGAATGTAATCGCAGAGACCAGCTAGTCTCATTTTTCATAAAAGGAAACTAAGTCCCTGGGGAGTTAAATGACTTGCCCAAGGTCACCTAGCCAATAAGTGGCTGTCAGAATTTGAATCCAGGATCTCTTGAATTCAGAGCTTCTTCCATTGAAACTGGTTGTATCCAGTCCAACCTACTCCCAGGTAAGACTTCCCTGAGTGACACAAAGCATATCATTCAGCCTGGGAATGGACCTTTAAGGCCTTCTAGTCCAACCACTTCATTTTACAGATGAAGAAGCAGAGATGCAGAGAGATAAAGAGGCCTTGGCTAAAGTTGTACAGGTAGTGGTAGCAAAGCAGAGATTCAAAGCCAAGCTTTCTGACCCTAAACTCAGTGCTGGTTTCACTCCCCAGAGAATTGCATGCCTTTAACAAAAGATCATTGCCATTCTGATTTTGTGTGTATGACAGCGATCGTATTTCTTGCCTTCTCAATGGGTGGGGAAGAGTTGGAAGGGGAAGAGAATTTAGAACTGAAAGTTAAAATTTTAAAAATTTTAAATCATTTAAATTCATGGAACAATAGTGTTTTTTTTTAAATAAATTGGCCTCATTTTGGTGGTCAGCCCCTCTGGGGAACAATAGTAGTAATAGCAACAACACATGATGTTTATGTAGGAATTTTTAAGTTTGCAAAGCATTTTACGCACATTAATTAATTCATCTGAACTCCACAAGAACCCAGGGAGACAGCCACTGGAAGTATTAATTCTATTTTGTAAATAAACAGATTCAAGAATTAGGTGACTTGG